>NW_027508724.1:10000-27500 GCF_051911475.1 Siphateles boraxobius
TGAGTGAGTGAGTGAGTGAGTGAGTGAGTGTGTGTGTGAGTGAGTGAGTGAGAGTGAGTGTGTGTGAGTGAGAGAGATTGAGAGAGTGAGTGAGTGTGTGAGTGAGTGTGTGAGTGAGTGAGTGAGTGAGAGTGAGTGAGTGTGTGAGTGAGTGTGTGAGTGAGTGAGTGTGAGAGATTGAGAGAGTGAGTGTGTACTTGCTTTGAGATTTCTGCCAAAAAAAAGACTTTTGTTTAATATTAAAATTATCAGAGAAAATAATGCATGGCCTCTGTAGGCTTTAATTAGAAAAAATATATACATCAAATTTTAAATCACTTTAGATTTAAAAAAAAAAAAACCTTTAACAAATCTTGACATTACTGTTATACATTTTTAATTAGGGGGAAAGGAAGTAAAATGGGCTTAATTGCCATGAAATAATAATGCCAATGCAAAAAAAAAAAATGAAATGAAATGTGACCAGGGCATGTTTAACAGAAATATTTAAACATTTGGTTGATGTCTGGCGACACACAGCTCTGTTTCTCAGAGTGAAGATCTCATCATCTCTGCATGTGTTCTTTTCACAGCTGAGGTGAAAGACGAGCGTGACCTCTGAACCCAAACTCACCCTGATGAGTGTGTGTGTGTGTGTGTGTGTGTGTGTGTGTGTACTTGCTTTAAGACTTTTGCCCATAAAAAAAGACTTTGGTTAAATGTTAAAATGATCAGAGAAAATAATGCATGGCCTCTGTAGGCTGTATTTATGGCTTTATCCTCTTCATGCAAAACAAAACAAAAATTAGCCATACTGAATTTGGGTTGAAATGTGATATTTTTTTACATTTGGTAATTGTATTTTAATTTATCCCACACTTGTTGCTATTGGAGGCTCCTAACATTTGCACTGTTTCTCACAGCTGGGGTGAAGACGAGCGTGACCTCTGACCCCTGAGCCCAAACTCACCCTGATGAGGTTGTGTGCTGCGATGAAGGGGTCGGCGCGATCCCCGGTGACCCCTGGAGCGTGAGCCCCCGTCCCGTATCCCTGATCGGCCAGCAGGAACGGGTTATGCATCGTGATCCAGTAGCGAATCTCCCCGCCAAACGTTCGGAAACAAAACGAGGCGTAATCGGCGAAAATGTCCTCCATGCTCTGGTTTAACCAGCCTCCCAAACGCTCCTGCAGGACCTGAGGAAAATCCCAATGAAACAGAGTCACTATAGGCTCAACCTGAAGCTCCTTTAACCTGCTGATCAAACGCCGGTAATGGTCCACTCCGGCCTGGTTGGGATTCTCCGTCGCGTCTCCATTCGGGAAAAGACGAGTCCAGGAGAGAGAAAAGGAGTAGAAGTTCACTCCCAAATACTGAACTGACTTCAAATCCTCTTCCCATTGGAGATAACTATCACTGGTGCGGGGATGATGTGTGAAATGATCCCACACGGACTCGCCCTTCCCATCCGCATCCCAGGATCCTTCAGTCGGGAATGCCGAGGTCCCGACGCCCCAAAGAAACCCGCTGGGAAACGTTCCCGTCTGCAGGAACGTATCGTTCAGAGGCTGAAGCCACAGCTTGGATGCTTTATAATCCAAACCACATAAAACCAGCGCTGGGATTAAAGAGAGACACACGGATGAGACTCGCAACATCCTGAGCAAACTATCGGAGCAGAAATGCAACCGGAAAACTGAAGAAAAGCACCGTTGGGGAAAGAAAAGGTGAAGCACACTGCGATCCGTGCGTAAACACTGGAGATCTCGGAGTGCAAGAAGACGGACCTCGGATCAATGATTAACATGAACTCTGATCCTCTCCTGACTTACAGCGTCTGAGAGACAGAGGGACGAGAGAGAGAGAGAGAGAGAGAGAGAGAGAGAGAGAGAGAGAGAGAGGGAGAGAGAGTTAGAGAGAGAGATGAGAGAGAGAGAGAGAGAGAGAGGGAGAGGGAGACATTGTTATTATTAAACAATGTTTAATAATAACAAAAATGAAATAAAAGTGAAAACACACTTTTAATTGATTAAACTTTTCTACTAACATCATCCATTATTATGATTAAACAATTTTTAATAATAAATACCATCTTTTTTCTGAACCATCCTGAACACTTTCAAAAGTGGAAATTTAATTTTAAAGACCAAACTTGCTGGGATTAATTTCATAGCAAGCATTTTATATTTTATATAATATTTGCACCTTTTGCATAAACTTCACAAAATTACAGATTGGTAAAAAATTATGCACAATAAAAATAAATATCAAACAATAAAAAAGTGGCATTTACCTTTATTTTTCTTCACACATCATGTGCCATATTTCATCTCAAACTCTTCATTAACAAGACTAAAGTTTATAAAGGTGAAAATTGTTAGTAATGATGGAAGCAGACATAATTTGTGAAAATAATGGCACAATAAATATTGAAATAGCTAGATTATTAATTTTTATATTATTATAGAATCAAAAATGTAATTGAAAATATTGGTCAGGGATGAAGAAAATCATGCAAAGCATTTGAAAATAAATGATGTAATCCAAATCTTGGCTTGAAATGTTAGTTTTCATAGAAATGTGGGACATAAAAGTGCATGTTCTTAAAAAACACCTAGTTATGAGCATAAGAATAACTCTTAATCTTCTCCATCATCACGAGCAATGCTTTGATTTCAGCCTGTCACTGAATCTGAAGAACAGCTTTAATATCCGCCAAAGACGTTACGCCGCTGTTTCACGTCATGTACGACGATAAAAACAACTGCAATGAAGGCCACAATAAACCTTTGCTTTACATGCAGGGTTGAAGATCAAACTCAATTGAAGTGAATGGCAGTTTCAGGACAGGTGACTCTAGTTTTATGAGGGCAGAAAAGCCTCGACGGTGCATGTGATTGTGTTTCGAGACACAATCTGAGGCCCAAAGGAGCGTTTGATTAGATCAGGTGACTGATAATACAGGATGCTGAACTAAAATCAGTGGAAAACAACACAGTAACAGCAACACAAACACAGAAAACATTTTCAGCAGCATCCTGAATAAATACAAAAGCATTAGTTATAAATATAAACAATGGTTAAAATAGTCAATCTTTCATTTATTTTTTCAAAAACTATTTGCCATAATTACACATAATTAAAATCAGGAGCAAGCCGTCGACCTCGTGCATTAAAATACTTCGGATTATTCGATAAAAGCCGCTCAAATAAAATATTATGGTTACTTGGTCACACACACACTCAGCCTTGATGTTGTTGGTGAATAATTAACACCTAACAGTATTTGCTGAGTCTGAGGTGAATAAAGTGCTTCATATTACTGAACAACATTATCTGTCCTGCAGACTGCATGCTTCAAGATGGTACAAAGATGATTTCTCTTAAGAAAGATATCAGCTTTATTCAAATATATATATAAAAACAGAACAATTGGCATATACAGGGACTAAAACTAACTTTTTGCCAGACCTGTTAATGACCAGTGACTTAAGAAAATCAAAAAATATTAGATACTAGATATTAATATTAGAGAAAAATAGGCAGTAATGACACCAAAATTTGAGCTACCAGTGAAAATTCATAATTCTCTATTCCAATTTCGATACCACAGCAAAAACTACTAGCCTAACTAATATTAATTAAAAACATTATTAAAGACAAGTAAACAGTCAGTAATAAAATAAAACTAATAATCATATTACAAGCAAAAGCACAAATAAATGAAATATAACAAAGATAAAAATTAAATTAAAGCTGCAAGCAGCATTTATCGGGGTTCAAGCATTTAAGGCCTTTAAGCACATAAGCATTAAAGACATTAAGTTTTATTTAGCAAGCATTTAACCACTGATATCATAGATGGAAAAGACCATTTACAGGCAATTTACCATAGGAAATACATGGTTTTCAAAGCTTTTTAACAGTTATAGCGCCACCTATTGTCCGATCTCCATAAAAATGTGCATGCTATTTTACTCTGTTATGACACATATGCTCATCAATTTTTTGTGCAGTTGTGAGTTTTGCTTTAGGATTTATAGGCTTTTGACTGTATTTTGTCATGCCCCATTCCTATATGACCCTATTTTTGATAATTATTGATCTAGAGAGTCCAGAGAATTGCCCTAGACTGGTTTGGTTCCGATCGGGCGAAAAACCAGGGACTAGTTTGCAAAAGTAGGTTTCGGACAAAATTCGACAAAGCAAAACATTTTTCCTGCCAAAATCGAAATTGGAGCCAATTGTCCGTCTTGAGTCAAAGATCACAGTGATATAAAACACTTGAGTCTAAGTCGAACGGTCTATGAGTCATGAGCGATTTAGTACTTTTGGTTGCTGTAGCGCCACCTATGGGCCAATCGGGGTCATACTCTGATAGGTTCTCCCCAAATTGAGGACCACCATCTGGCCAAGTTTCAAGTCTCTAGCACTTATGGTTTGCTCTGCACGATGCGTTTTACAAATCTTTACAATTACAATAGGGTTTCAGCACTTGTGCTTGAACCCCTAATAAACAGTGCTTTTCAGGAACAGAAATTTAATACAGTAAGCAAATATAAAATAACACTGTACAGTCTTCACTTTATAAATTTATTCTTTATTCTTTATTTCAAGGATAGCCCCTTGAGATGTACCATCTAAATTAAACATCCTTATTAATTAATCCTTATTAAAGTTACAAAAGTTATTTTCAAGAGCAGTGAGTGATATTTCTTTGTTCTTTTGTTGTTTGATTAACTTTAGAAACACAGACAGGAATATTAGGCTGCCGTCACTTTAAGAGCGAACGCACTGATCTAATATACTGATACTGTTACACATTTACTTTCTCAACTGTTTACTTTCACTTAAGACATAACTGACTAGTTTACTAGGATATTCGCTATTTTTTTACATAATTTTGTGAATTTGTCCGATCGAGTGCGAGTTTTAGTATTAGCATTTAGTATTTGCGCGCGGCTTCGGTCGTTTGCGCACAACACAGCGTGTAAGTTACGAATTGAGCTTCTTTTCGCGTCTTCTTACGCTTGAATATTTAAATTTTCAAGGTTTAAAGTATCATGACGATGCAGCACGGGCCCATCAACTGTTTGGATACAGAAAGAAAGAACAACTTGAGGGTGAGTAAATGACTGAATTTTCATTTTTGAAAATTCCCTTTAAATCAGCTGAGGAAGCACACAAATCCTCTGCTGGTAAAATATGGTACTGCAAATTTCTCACAAACAAGTCTGACCCCTTAACTGTCTGAGAATCGACATTAATATGCACTATTCAAACTTAAATGGTTGCAATTGAAGAATGCTTTGGAATATAGACCTAAGTTTGGTCTTGTTTTAAAGAAAACACAGCAGATTATTGCTGAAGTGAAAGCACTTAAAAAAATGAAAGTATGAAAAAGTTATGGAAGTTTAAATTTACAGTAAATCAAATAAACTGTACTTAATATTTTTTCTTTTATATAGAATATATATTTTACAAAATATGTTTTACTATAAAATTACTATAAAATCAAAGCCGTAATTCTAACCAAGTTGTGTTCCAAATTTGAAGTTGATATCACAAAAATTGAAGTTCCCATGAGATTTTGTTTAGGCGTAGTACCAAAAATAGCCACCGGGTGACATACATTCCGTTGAATTTAATTGTCTGCTGTAACAAATTAATCAATTTCTGTCCAAATATCACTTCTGTCACTAAATATGGAACCTTGAGACTCAGACCTTTCTGACAATATGTGTTTTGTCAAGATTAGAAAAGGTTTTGATAATAAATTATGAAAAATTATGACCCCCCAAAAGGGTAGCCTGATAAAAAAATTTAGAGTACCGTTTCTATGGTAACGCAACGCCCAATTTCAAATTGGATTTCACAGATTAATTCTGAGTTCTTAAGCTTTCAAATGATACCTAATTTATGATAACTACTAAAATATGTGATGTAATAAAAAATGACGATAAAAAATGTTATATTTTAGAGGATAATATATATGTTATACTTTTTAGAGGATATTATTTTATAATAATAATATAATATAAAATTATAAATTATTATAATAAAATAATATCCTCTAAAAAGTATATTATAATACTAGATAATATGTTTTATTATGAACTTTTAGCATGCAATTAAAAGTATTATTAAATTATTAAAAGTAGATGTCAGAACTCCTGTTATGATGTAGATTTTTTGAGGTACACTCTTGTCATAAATTCATCCATTTCTGTTCCTACATAATTTGTAACAGAAAACAGTGCTAAAATATCTATTACGGAGTTTTAGACCTTTCAAACGATATATAGTTTGTCATGATTAGATTAGGATTTAATTGTAATATAGTGAAGTAAACTTGGGCGTTACAGTAGTTGCACAACCGTGGACAAAAAAAAAAAGACTTGTATGTTCAGGAGACTATTGACATATTCATAATTAAAACATGTAAGAATAAAGCCTTCATGCAACACAAAACGTGCACTAGAACAAACTTACTGTGACATGAATGCTTTGTTTGATGGAGAAACTTTAAGACGCCTGCCTACATATTCAAATGATCACTTCATGAAGCTCCGTCTCTCAGAGTCAATAACTGTGACTGTCAGTAAATGCGTGACCTTTAGAGAAGTGAAACGCCGGAAAAGCAGAAGTTCAACAACATCATTTAAATATGATCAACAGTTTCATAATACGGTGATCAACCAAGTGTAAGTAACACCCACAGCAGACGGGTAAGAGAAATATCTATCTATCTATCTATCTATCTATCTATCTATCTATCTATCTATCTATCTATCTATCTATCTATCTATCTATCTCTGTCTGTCTGTCTGTCTCTTTATCTATCGTTCTTTGTCTGTCTGTCTGTCTGTCTGTCTATCTATCTATATATAAACATACAACTGATACACAGCTAATAAAATGCCAAAAATGTGCATATACAACATTTAATTTCTTTTTGCGTTTAAATGTCTTTTGCCTCACAGTAAAAGTAGACCAAGTGCAGAAAAGCCTAAATTTACACTGAAAAAAACTGTGCAACCACAACGCAAACTAATGCTAGGGGCTTCAGTAAAAGTGAAAACTGCGAGAAGTGAAAAATATGGTTGACTCAAAATAGGAAATGAAAATGTCATATTTTTCTCCCTCAGATTCGCTCGTGTCAGGAAGATGGCTGGCTGGTTGTTGGTGTCTGTTTACGTCACGTGTTTCCAGCCGTCTCTAAATCAGGCCATTAAGAGGATCGTAGTGAATTACTCATCTCAAAACCTGTCCTCGGTTCCTCCCGGCCTGAAACCGTCCACAGAAGACTTGGATCTGTCGCTTAACCGAATCCATACGCTGAGCGGCAAAGACTTCGGCACAACACCACGACTCCACTTCCTCAATCTGTCCTGGAATATACTTGAAAACATAGACAAGGACACATTCAGCTCAACACCGGCTTTGGAAATCTTGGATCTGTCGCACAACAAACTCCAGAATCTCTCGGATCAACCGTACCTGTTTAACACGGGAAATCTTCAGTTCTTAGACTTGTCATCCAACGTGTTTTCCGTCATGGCATTAGGGAATGAATTTTCTACGTTGAAACGCCTGCAATGGCTAGGCCTGAGTGCAAAATCAATCAGCAACAAAGACTTTACTCACATTGCTAATCTTACCTTGAAAACGCTCTTTATTAATACCGACAAACTCCAGATGTATGAAGAGAGGAGTTTAATGGATGTGCATGCGGAGAAAGCCATCATCGCCTTTTCCAACAGTAACCATGATATTGCAATCGCTGATGATGTTTTCGCATCGTTTAAAGATGTCGAATTCACGAAGTTGGACCGTGAGATGAAGGTTCTCCAGGAGATACGCCGGCGAGGAACGGTACGCACCGTTAGCCTGGAAATCTCCAAGGTTGAAACCACATGGGATGTTCTGACAAGCAGTGTGAACACCATATTTGCATCGGTCATTCAACGGCTTTCCTTTTCTGACCTAACCATGATAAAAATGTCAAAGGGCAGCCATGTGTCCTCAAGCCACGTATTAGAGTCCTTCTCTACAAGACGAGCGTCCGTAACCCAATTCCTCTTCGACCAAAAAATGCTCTATGACTTCTTCATGAACATGCCGGCGAGAAACGTCAGTTTCACCCAAACGCCAATCATCTTTATGACCTGTCCTTGGAATGTTAGCAAGATCGAGGCTTTGGACTTGTCCGATTGCGCTCTTACGGAAAAAATCTTCTCGATTGGTCCGGGCAAGGAATGCGATACACTTACAAACCTGGAAAAGCTGGTTTTAAGAGGCAACAACCTGAAACATCTCGGACCGCTGACATCAAGAATCAATCTTATGACCTCGCTGCAATACGTCGATCTCAGTCAGAACACGCTTAGCTATTCCGAGGAACAAGGCAAGTGCGTTTGGCCTCGCAAAGTCGTCCACGTTGATTTTTCCTCCAATGGGTTTGACCAGAGCATCTTCAAGTGTTTGCCCGACTCCATACGGATCCTAAACTTCCGGAATAACCGAGTGACATTAGTCCCGGCAGATGTTGGGATGTTAGAAAACTTGAGCGTTTTAGACCTCACGTATAACCGTTTGCTCGACCTTCCCACATGTAAAGCATTCCCAAACCTCCACAAGCTCCTATTAAGATCAAACTCCCTCCATTCGCCTTTCCCAGAATCCCTCAAGACTTGCCAACATCTTAAAGATCTCGACTTGAGCCGTAACCCCTTCATCTGCACATGTGCGTTGCGTGAATTCGCGGCTCTTATCAATAGCAAAGCGTCACAAACCAATAGCGTGACTCTTGGCCACTGGCCAGAAGGATATCAATGCAGTTACCCAGAATCCCGAAGCAACACAATGCTAAAAGACTTCTACCTTCCCGAGATAGCCTGCGACGGCTGGATTCTTGCTATTACTATTTTAATCCCGACAATCACTTTGATAGTTGCCGTCAGCCTTCTTTGCCACCGCCTGGACGTGCCCTGGTACCTCAAGATGATTTGGAAATGGACAAGCGCCAAGAAACACGCAATGACATCCTCAAAGAAGGCGGAGGATTTGAAGGGGTTGCACTTCCACGCGTTCGTATCGTACAGCCAAAGCAACGCAGACTGGGTCAAAGCTCAATTTCTTCCCAAGCTCGAATTAGATTGTGGGTTGCGAGTGTGTCACCATGAGCGGGACTTCATCCCGGGAAAAACGATCGTTCAAAACATCCTCCGATGCATCGAGCAAAGCAGAAAGTGCGTGTTCGTTCTCTCGTCCCACTTCGTCCAGAGCGAATGGTGCCACTACGAGCTTTACTTCGCCAATCACCAACGGGTAATGCGAGGGATGGACAGCATTATCCTCATTCTGCTCGAGCCTCTGCCGTCATATCTCATTCCCTCGAAGTATCACCAGCTCAAGGCCATGATGTCCAGACGCACGTATCTCGAGTGGCCACAAGAAGGAGCGAAGCAGAAGCTGTTTTGGGCAAATCTTAGAGCGTCTCTGCAAACCAACCTTCCCATTCAGGTAGAGAGAGAAGAAGAGTGATTAAACAAATGCATTCTTATAAATATTGTCAAGCGGATATTCATTTAGAGTCTAAAATCAAGATACAGTCAAATAAAAATGTATTCAGACACCTTCAACATTTCTCACATTATCACAGTTTATTCGCTATAGTGTAGAAAATGGTAATAAAATATGACAAGTACTCAGAATTATGAAATCAGATGATATTTCAATGGGTCTTTCCATCCTTCTGTTAGACTGTCACAAATGAATTATGTTGAATATCTGTTAGCTGTTAAATTTAACTACACAATTACATAATACCAGTTTAGCTCAGCCAGTTACCAAGAAATGTTTAATATTGTTCAGTCTGGGGTGAAAAAAGGTGCATTAGCAATTAAAGAAAAAAAAACAGTTCAGCAAAACATGATCAGCTCAAAGTGTCTGAATAATTTTTGGTCCCAAATTTTTATAAATTTCACTGGTAGTCCAGTGTAAGAAGAATGTTTGGGTATAACATTTCACAGTTTACTTTATTTTGCTCTCCTCACTTACATAAATTAACTATAGTGTCCTGCACATTCACCCATCAACCTCGATACAAGAGGTAACCTAATTTTAAAGCGTGACTTCTAGACCTGGAATATGGAGTGGTTTAACAAACTAAATAAATATATAATGGACTTATTAAATAAGCCATGGAATGTTGCATTAAATATTTAAAAGTATGACATGTAAGCATTAATAAAGCATGCAACATGTAATAATTCAGCTCAATTTCTATACTCAAAAACAAAGCAGTTATTAAGACCTCGTCCTATTGACTTTGATATGTGAAAGTAAAAATATTCATTTCAACACCAATTTCATGTTGTTGTTTTTATTTTAATTTCTGATCACTTTTTATGTTACATTTCATACCCAATTTAGGAATATATTTTTATTTATTGCAACATTTCACTATGCATTTAATTAATTTGTGATATATTGATTAGTTTTATATCATTTTATATATCATCAAGGTGTACTTCATATTTCATGATTATTTTATGCAACATGCCATTATGCGTTTAATAATTTAATTTAGTCTGTATAGTCATACGTACTAGAAAAGTCATGTGCATTAATAAAATCTTAAAACTGAATGGCCATTTTTTTATATGAATATACATTTTACTGATCATGCCAAGCTCTAAAATATTTTATCAGGTGGAATTTGAGAGTTCAAAATATTTTTTACAAAACCTTATCTTTAATCCTTTTGCATTGAATCACAAACAACTGGAGAAGTCATACAAATTCATTGGTTAAAGTCCACATGTGTTGAAAATCAAGTTTTTAATGTTGTCTATGTGGTGTTTTTAATACGCTTTAAGACAAACCATGTGCAAATTCATAAGTCGACAGCATTGCTGAGTATTTTCTCCTTAAAACATGGTTTGAAATCGTGAATACGTCACAAACTACCTTGTAACCAATCAGATCAACGAGTGGATCTCTGAGCAGAGTGAGTGATTGGAGGCGGGGCTCATTTGCATATTCAACTGCGCATACTAAATGAGGCAAGGGTGTCGAGTTACATTCAAGCCATTACAAGGCATGAAGAATTTTTTTTCAATGAAAAAACGTTTAAATGTGTAATTTTGGTGATCAAAGATGAGTTTTAAGGGATAAAATTATTGACTACAGGGGGACTTTAAACGAGTGTGACGCTTAAAGACTCCTAAATCTGAAATTTGAGAGCCACTGATATACACTGAGAGCTATTAATTACAAAGATTAGTACCTAAGAAAAATAGACATCCTGAGATTAAAATGTGGACCTTGGGAAAGACTACATGAATGTGTAGTAATGAATGGCCTTACACAGAGCATTAATGAAAAATCTCAGTAAACAACTAGAGAAACACTGTTTTATTTATTATGAGCTGCCAGCAAACATTATATCACACAAAACAAACACAGTCTATCTAGTTCATGAAGTATTGTACAACAATGCAATGTAAAAAAACATAAATTTAACAGTGCAATCTCCATTTACAGACAAAGAATATGGAAATGCTGAATCTTTTTTATCGTTTGATAATTAATACCTCAAATAAAACAATGAGCTCTGCTGGATGTGACTTTAAACATGATTAATGTGAGATGCCCTCCGGAAAAACATGTCTGTTATCATGTCCTTTTACATTATAAGAATGTAAAGTAACAAAGCAGAACTGAAACACGAGTCGCTCAGGGTAATGACTGGATGAGGATGATCTTTTCATTAATGCAGAAACGATGAAGCACTGTGAACAGGTTTTCTCCACACCGCGACACCTGACGCTCCATCGCCAGCCGGAAATCCTCTTTCACGCCTTTGGTGATTCCTCGCGTTACCGTGTGATGTCTATAAAAACAGACACACGGCATGTGAAAACACACAGAGCTGATATGGGTCTCAAAGTATAGAAAGAACTGAAATGAAACAAACAAAACATCAGTTTCTCCACATTCAGAGCGATAAGAGCTGTACACAGCTAGTCCAACAAAACACTGGACACACACACACACAAATACTGTGGCAGAAAATACATATAAGGGTGAACCTCACAAAGAAAGTCTGGCTCATATTCCATGCCAAAAAAAACTTATTTTTGAAGATCAAATAACAATTGTATTGATTGCATCGTTACACCAGTAGGTGGCGACAAGTGACTGTTAAAAAATGTATTTGTCATTGAATTATTCACTCAAGAGATTCGTTAAAAACGCTGATTCAGCCGGTACTGAAAAAAGTGAAGTATTTATTAGTGAGTCATTGAATCGTTCACTCAAGAGATTCGTTAAAAAAGCTGATTCAGCCGGTACTGAAAAAAGTGAAGTATTTATTAGTGAGTCATTGAATCGTTCACTCAAGAGATTCGTTAAAAAAGCTGATTCAGCCGGTACTGAAAAAAGTGAAGTATTTATAAGTGAGTCATTGAATCATTCACTCAAGAGATTCGTTAAAAACGCTGATTCAGCCAGTTCTGAAACAAGTGAAGTATTTATAAGTGAGTTATTGAATCATTCACTCAAGAGATTCATTAAAAACGCTGATTCAGCCGGTACTGAAACAAGTGAAGTATTTATAAGTGAGTTATTGAATCATTCACTCAAGAGATTCGTTAAAAACGCTGATTCAGCCAGTACTGAAACAAGTGAAGTATTTATAAGTGAGTCATTGAATCATTCACTCAAGAGATTAGTTAAAAACGCTGATTCAGCCAGTACTGAAACAAGTGAAGTATTTATAAGTGAGTCATTGAATCATTCACTCAAGAGATTCGTTAAAAACGCTGATTCAGCCGGTACTGAAACAAGTGAAGTATTTATAAGTGAGTTATTGAATCATTCACTCAAGAGATTCGTTAAAAACGCTGATTCAGCCTGTACTGAAACAAGTGAAGTATTTATAAGTGAGTTATTGAATCATTCACTCAAGAGATTCGTTAAAAACGCTGATTCAGCCGGTACTGAAACAAGTGAAGTATTTATAAGTGAGTTATTGAATCATTCACTCAAGAGATTCGTTAAAAACGCTGATTCAGCCAGTACTGAAACAAGTGAAGTATTTATAAGTGAGTCATTGAATCATTCACTCAAGAGATTCGTTAAAAACGCTGATTCAGCCAGTACTGAAACAAGTGAAGTATTTATAAGTGAGTTATTGAATCATTCGCTCAAGAGATTCGTTAAAAACGCTGATTCAGCCAGTACTGAAACAAGTGAAGTATTTATAAGTGAGTTATTGAATCATTCGCTCAAGAGATTCGTTAAAAACGCTGATTCAGCCAGTACTGAAACAAGTGAAGTATTTATAAGTGAGTTATTGAATCATTCGGTCAAGAGATTCGTTAAAAACGCTGATTCAGCCGGTACTGAAACAAGTGAAGTATTTATTAGTGAGTCATTGAATCGTTCACTCAAGAGATTCGTTAAAAACGCTGATTCAGCCGGTACTGAAACAAGTGAAGTATTTATAAGTGAGTTATTGAATCATTCACTCAAGAGATTCGTTAAAAACGCTGATTCAGCCAGTACTGAAACAAGTGAAGTATTTATAAGTGAGTCATTGAATCATTCACTCAAGAGATTCGTTAAAAACGCTGATTCAGCCGGTACTGAAACAAGTGAAGTATTTATAAGTGAGTTATTGAATCATTCACTCAAGAGATTCGTTAAAAACGCTGATTCAGCCAGTACTGAAACAAGTGAAGTATTTATAAGTGAGTCATTGAATCATTCACTCAAGAGATTCGTTAAAAACGCTGATTCAGCCAGTACTGAAAAAAGTGAAGTATTTATAAGTGAGTTGTTGAATCATTCGCTCAAGAGATTCGTTAAAAACGCTGATTCAGCCAGTACTGAAACAAGTGAAGTATTTATAAGTGAGTTATTGAATCATTCGCTCAAGAGATTCGTTAAAAACGCTGATTCAGCCAGTACTGAAACAAGTGAAGTATTTATAAGTGAGTTATGGAATCATTCGGTCAAGAGATTCGTTAAAAACGCTGATTCAGCCGGTACTGAAACAAGTGAAGTATTTATTAGTGAGTCATTGAATCGTTCACTCAAGAGATTCGTTAAAAACGCTGATTCAGCTGGTACTGAAACAAGTGAAGTATTTATAAGTGAGTTATTGAATCATTCGCTCAAGAGATTCGTTAAAAACGCTGATTCAGCCAGTACTGAAACAAGTACTGTAAAGTATTTATGAGTGAGTCATTGAATTATTCACTCGAGAGATTCGTTAAAAACGCTGATTCAGCCAGTACTGAAACAAGTACTGTAAAGTATTTATGAGTGAGTCATTGAATCGTTCACTCAAGAGATTCGTTAAAAACGCTGATTCAGCCGGTACTGAAACAAGTACTGTAAAGTATTTATGAGTGAGTCATTGAATCGTTCACTCAAGAGATTCGTTAAAAACGCTGATTCAGCCGGTACTGAAACAAGTGAAGTATTTATAAGTGAGTTATTGAATCATTCGCTCAAGAGATTCGTTAAAAACGCTGATTCAGCCAGTACTGAAACAAGTACTGTAAAGTATTTATGAGTGAGTCATTGAATTATTCACTCGAGAGATTCGTTAAAAACGCTGATTCAGCCGGTACTGAAACAAGAAGTATTTATAAGCAATGTTAGTTATATTAGTTATGTATTGCTCTAAACAATGTTATTTATAACATTATACGTTTATAAGTGAGTCATTCAATCATTCACTCAAGAGATTTATTCAAAAACACAAATTAACCCAGTTCTAAAACAAGTGAAGTATTTATAAGTGAGTCATTGAATCATTCACTCAAGAGATTCGTTAAAAACGCTGATTCAGCCGGTACTGAAACAAGTGAAATATTTGAGTGAGTCATTGAATCATTCATTCAAATAGATTTTTTAAGATAATTTATTTAGATTAACTAAACATTTTAGATTTTTATTTTGTTTAGTTGCTTCGAATCGTGGGAGAATCGTGATTTCAATTTATCAAGAATCGTGCAGCTCTACTTTCACTTGTTCTTTAAAAACACGTTTACAATTTATATACAAATATATTTTGCAATTCAATAATGAGAATCAGACTTTTTCCACAATCTGTCAGGAAAATAATGCAAATGGGTTGTTTTTCATTATGCATAATTAATTTAATTTGATCCTCGGGGTGAAATATGACCCGGACATTTCTTGACATTTTCTGTGAGATTCACTCATAAAATGTAAAACGCTGATATTCAATGAAGACTACAAACACAATGTCGTCAAAAAAAATAATCGTTCTTCAAAGACTTCACAGCCATTTGAGTAAAACACAAAGAAAAGGAGCCGTATGAGAACAGGAACAATCTTGCAAAATGAAAATGCTTGAACAGAATGAAAACCCAGTGAAAACAACGAAAAGGAGGAGAATGTAAACGCATGAGCAGGCTGGGAGGAGTTTGGGGGCGGGGTTTCGATGAAGGGGGCGGGGTACCTGTCAGCCTTCTGAGCCCCTGGAAGCATCAGGGTGTTTAACTCCACCCCCAGGGCGGGGCTGGGGTTCCTACGGACAGCAAACACCATTTCATCAGCACCTCGAGTGACGGGGCTGAACTCAAACGCACCGCCAGCTCTACCACTCCACAGCGGAACAAGCGCCTCTCAGGAAATATGACACGCCTCTCTGAAATGCTTGTTTGTGATTGGTCAGTCGCAACATTCCGAGGCCAGTTATTGGCCGATAATAATGTCAACAGCAATGCTGTATAATGGCTTCTTTAATGTTTCTCGTATCACACCGCAGATGAACACTTGTTTCATTAAAAACAGCCTCGGTTATCGACTATATTTACTGTAAAATCAAACCGGAGGACATCAGTATTCATTTTAGGTTTAAGTGTTTAATTTGAAGTGTTCGTCTTGTTGCCAGAACGACAATCTGAAAAAACTTTTCGCATAATTGGCTTTTCACAACATAAAAAAATGACATGATCAGTCATTGAAATATTGATTTGAGAAGTTGAGATTTGATTCGTATTTACGATTTTAAAACGATTTCTTCTCAAAACAATATTTGAGAAAAGCCATTATACGAAAAGGGACACATTATCCCTCAATATTTCGTTTCTAATTATTTACTGTCTTGGAAATAATAATAAAATATAAAAAAACTTAAACTCTTTATTTTTATTAGCTAAAACTAAAATAAAAACAAATAAAATTTTATTAATAAAAAATAGACATAACGTATAAAAATGAGACAACAAAAACACGTTAAAATAAAATGCAAATGGAAATATAAAAATAAAACCAAATTCAAATTATTAATAGAAATGATGATTTCAGCCGGTTGTTAATCGCAAAATATCCGGCTTAAAATAACCGAGGGACACTTTTCTTCCAGCCTATTTTTCATGTAAAATACCACAATGATAAATCGCTATAATATTCCACATAAAGTACAGTTCTTGCTTCATTTTAATTTGGAGATAATTTGTTCAAAAACACTGATTTATCCAGTAATGAAACAATAGAGGTGTTTAAGTCATTGAATCATTCACTCAAGAGATTTGTTCTTGCTTTATTTCAAATTGGACATGGTGAGAAAGTAATATTGTATGATTTATATTTGTAAGTCGTTTTGTTTGATTCATTTTTTAAAACTATGCTCTCGATTCCCGACCCTAAACAGACCTCAACTTTATTACAGAGCTAGCAACGCAACGATTCCTCTTTTAAAAAAACGACACAGTCCATAAAGCTGATCATAAATGCCTAAAAGAAAAAAGCGTCTGGAGAACATAAACACTTCTAATGAGCCAATCAGAAAGCAGGGTAAGAAAAACTCGCTAATGGTTGTTCATCATAACCGCAGCCGATTCATTATGTCCAAAACAAAAGGAGAGAGGAAGCAGAAAGGAGGGAGAGACCTCAGATGATCACTGTCATCATTTCCAGTTCTAACGACTGATGTGTGTGATGTGGGCGGGACTTACTTGATGAGCATCCCCTGATTGGGCAGCAGCTCCAGCTGGACACGCCCGCCTTCTGTTGTACGGAGGTAAGCAAACTCTTCTAACATGTCGATATCTAGTAGAGAAAGCTGGTCAAGGACAAACATTCTCATGAAAATATATTCGTTCTGAATTATGACTGGAATAATTGGACTGTTATTTCGTAAGTCAGACTTTATAAAAGTGCATCAATCCATCATAAAAGTGCATCAATCCATCATAAAAGTGCATCTATCCATCATAAAAGTACATCTATCCATCATAAAAGTGCATCTATCCATCATAAAAGTGCATCTGTCCATGATAAAAGTGCATCTATCCATCATAAAAGTGCATCTGTCCATCATAAAAGTGCATCTATCCATCATAAAAGTGCATCTGTCCATCATAAAAGTGCATCTGTCCATCATAAAAGTGCATCTGTCCATCATAAAAGTGCATCTGTCCATCATAAAAGTGCATCTATCCATCATAAAAGTGCATCTGTCCATGATAAAA
>NW_027508724.1:32500-35000 GCF_051911475.1 Siphateles boraxobius
GGGTCATGAAACCCCAAAACACATTTTTTGACATGTGAACAGATATGTTTAATAGCCTATATTCCTATATTATTCTTAATATAATTCAAACTTAGCTAATATAGACACATAGACGCATAGATACACAGATATACCGTTCTCCAGGCTCTGGTGAGAGTGCAGCAGATCCCAGCTTTCTCTGGCTGTACGGAAGTGCTCCAAGGTCTCGGCCCAACTCGACATCTCTGTGTTATTCACCACGATGTGCCGCCCTCTGCCTTTGGCCAACACGTCCTCATCATCAGAGCTCTACACACACACACACACACACGGTCAGACAGTCAGCACGGATGTACACCACATACATTCACACAGAACTGATCCTAACAATATATATAAGGGATAATGTACATCCAGGCAGTTGTTTTCTCAGAATAAACCCGACTGGGTGATCAGGATCAGGCCTTCATCAGCCTGAAGGGGGTTTATTCTGTGATATCACACACACACACCTGAAGGGGGTTTATTCTGAGATCACACACACACACACACACACACACACACACACACACACACACACACACACACACACCTGAAGAGGGTTTATTCTGAGATATCACACACACACACACACACACAACTGAAGGGGGTTTATTCTGAGATCACACACACACACACACACACACACACACACACACACACACACACACACACACACACACACCTGAATGGGGTTTATTCTGAGATCACACACACACACACACACACCTGAAGGGGGTTTATTCTGAGATCACACACACACACACACACCTGAAGGGGGTTTATTCTGAGATCACACACACAGACACACACACACACACACCTGAAGGGGGTTTATTCTGAGATCACACACACACACACCTGAAGGGGGTTTATTCTGAGATCACTAACACACCTGAAGGGGGTTTATTCTGAGATCACACACACACACACACACACACACACACACACACACACACACACACACACACACACACACACCTGAAGGGGGTTTATTCTGAGATCACACACACACACACACCTGAAGGGGGTTTATTCTGAGATCACACACACACACACACACACACCTGAAGGGGGTTTATTCTGAGATCACACACACACACACACACACCTGAAGGGGGTTTATCTTGAGATCACACACACACACACACACACACACACACACACACACCTGAAGGGGGTTTATTCTGAGATCCACACGCACACGCACACGCACACACACACACCTGAAGGGGGTTTATTCTGAGATCACAAACGCACACACACACATACACACAAACACCTGAAGTGGGTTTATTCTGAGATCAGAAACGCACATGCACATACGCACACACACCTGAAGGGGGTTTATTCTGAGATCACAAACACGCACACACACACACGGACACACACACCTGAAGAGGGTTTATTCTGAGATCACAAACACGCACACACACACACGGACACACACACCTGAAGAGGGTTTATTCTGAGATCACAAACACAAACGCACACGCACACACACAAACACCTGAAGGGGGTTTATTCTGAGATAAGAAACGCACATGCACACACACATACACACACCTGAAGGGGGTTTATTCTGTGATCACACACACACACACACACACACCTGAAGGGGGTTTATTCTGAGATCACACACGCACGCACACACACACACACACACAAACACATACACACACCTGAAGGGGGTTTATTCTGAGATAACAACCGGCTGGATGTACATTATCCCGCTTATTACACGGATGCTTGCCACATAAGTAAATAATTAGAGACAAAATATGGATCCGAGTTTAAATACTTTATCAGCTCTTTAAACGCAAAGCTTCTCGGAGAGCAGTTTCAGCGGCGAGTTCAAACTAGACAGACATTTAAGAGATACGGTATACAGTCATAACACTTATTACACAGCATTTCAACACATACATAATTATGGAGATCAGAGATACTGATTTCAGTTTAAACTGTTTTAAAATCATACCTGTTTGTATTTTATAATCCAACAGTGAACAAAACAAGAGAGAGCGAGTCCACGATACTGGAAGCATAATTAAATAACTGTAAACAAAATATTGATTCGACTGAGTTTTAATATTTAATATTTTAATATTTTATTAATATTTAACTTGCTGACTTCAGTGCCCCGGATGAGCCTGTGTTTCTGTTCTCAGCTGTTTTTTATCTGGGAATAATCAACCACTGAATGGCGCAATTGACCAATCAGAATCAAGTATTCCACAGAGCTGTGTAATAATGACCAATAAGCTTTGACCTGTGAGACTCACCATGGTTTTCTCTCGCCCGTCGGCCAGCTTGCGTTTCTTGTGCGTGTGCTTTCGCTCCACTTCCACATCAGTGTAAACACTCGACAGATCCTCCAGCAGAACCCAGGGACTCGAGCTCAGAGAACCGGGGCCTGTAACAACACATCTGACCATGACCTTTCCACAGCGCAAAGAGGCAGATTAATGAACCACAACTA
>NW_027508724.1:40000-80000 GCF_051911475.1 Siphateles boraxobius
GCGTTTAGATTAAACTGAGAGGCGTTATAGCACTTGCATATTGTTGTCTAACTTAGTTTCACTGCTTCTATTGTTCTCATTTGTAAGTAGCTTTGGATAAAAGCGTCTGCTAAATTAATAAATGTAAAAGTGAAAAATTAAAAAAAAAATGCACTACTATAGAAAACACACTATTTCTGCAGTATGCAAATTCATAGAGTAATTGCAGGATAAAATGCAATTGCATGCGTTTACCCTGAATCTGTCCGTCCGCCGACGGCTCCTTCGTGACGTAGCAAATATAAAACTCTGCAGCTTTGTGCATGTACTTATACAGCAGACTGACGGGGAGACACGTTTCTGGATTATTCAGAATCAGCGGCAGGACGTCACACACTGAGAACGAGACCAACACAATTGCTCAAGGAAAATAAGCACAAAAACACGAAAATAAAATAAAGAAGAGATCATAAATTTGTACCAAACAACTTCCTGAAGCAGTTGACGGGCGTGTCCAGGTCCTCCACAGTCTCCGCCTCTAACAGGGACTCTCCCAAACTCACCTGGAAGAGAAGTCAAGGGTCACACCACCGTGTCCTAACTACACGCGACGCGCGATAAAAGGCGTCTTTTTGTCCTAACCAGCGAAACGGTTTCTATTTTTCTGCGACGTCGCGCTGGAACAACAAACACAACGTGTGGCAATGATAATCTCAAGAACTGTTTATGTGTGTTATTTAATGTTAAAAGCGTTGTAGCTGAGCTATTATAGCTATTATAACTCTGGCTCATTTACAGTGAAGGTTTGTGTTAAATAATGAGCACTGTTCCTGTCAAATAAATGAAATATAGTATAACAGGGGAGAAAGAAAGATTGGTGTGTGTGCGAGGAATCCACTCACTCCGTGCTGGACGACGGACTCCGGGAACCTCTTGAGTAACAGAAGCAGCATCTCTGCTTTCTCCAGCGTGTTGAAACACTGTTCTGTGGCTTTCAGGAGGATCTTACACTGAACTGGGCCTGGAAGAGTCTCAAAAACACCTGCACACACACACACACACAGAGACACACACACAGACACAGAGACACACACAGACACGCACACAGACACAGAGACACACACACACACATACACACACACAGACACAGACACACACACACACACAGAGACACACACACACACAGAGAGACACACACACACAGAGAGACACACACACACAGACACACACACACACACACACACACACACACACACACACACACACACACACACACACACACACAGAGAGACACACACACACACACACACACACAGAGACACACACACACACACACACACACACAGACAGAGACACACACACACACACAGACAGAGACACACACACACACACAGACACAGAGACACACACACACACAGACAGACACAGAGACACACACACACACACACACACACAGACAGAGACACACACACACACACACACACACAGAGACACACACACACACACACACACACACAGACACACACACACAGAGAGACACACACACACAGACACACACAGAGAGACACACACAGAGAGACACACACACACACACACAGACAGACACAGAGACACACACACACAGAGACACACACACAAACACACACAGAGACACACACAGAGACACACACACACACACAGAGACACACGCAGAGAGAAACACACACACACACACACAGACACAGAGACACACACACACACACACACACACACAGACAGACACAGAGACACACACACACACACACACACACACACACACAGACACAGACACACACACACACACAGACAGACACAGAGACACACACACACACACACACACACACACACACACACACACAGAGAGACACACACAAACAGACACACACACACACACACACACACACAGACAGAGACACACACACACACACATAGAGAGACACACACACACACACAGACACACACAGACACACACACAGAGAGACACACACAGAGAGACACACACAAACAGACACACAGACACACACAGACAGAGACACACACACACAGACAGAGACACACACACACAGACAGAGACACACACACACAGACAGAGACACACACACACAGACACACACACACACACACACAGAGACACACACACACAGACACACACACACACACACACAGAGACACACACACAGACACACAATTACTGAAGAAACTACAATTATCACATACATGTTATTCAACAACAGTACAATAGTTATTAACTAGTTATAACTACATGTTATTAAACACACTACGGTTATTATTATTATTAAAGTTCCCCTATTATGCCTTTTCAAAAAAAAGCCTTTCATGTAGCGTGTAATAAAGCGGTTTGTTAATGTAAAAGGTCTGCAAAGTTTCAAAGATCAAAAGTACATCACAAATAAAGCTATTGTGTCCTAGAAGAAACAATAAAATACACTATCGTTACTGTTCGTATCACTGTATGTCAAGAGCTGAGATTCAGATATGATAATGAGCATTTGCTTTCTGACCAATCAGAGCAGAGCAGCTCTCAGAGAGGCGGGGCTTAGAGAGACTGAATCTTTATGGAAGGTTTCAGACACTGAGAGAAAAAGTGGATATTATATGAAAATAAAGTGTTTTTGATCTTAGATGCATGTAAACCTGGTGTAAGACACTCCGAAACAGCCTTTAAAACACATAATAGTGCGCTTTAACTATAAATAACACATTTTAATGTGGGTCACACCCACCTTTGAGAAACTGTGCGTGTTTGTCTTGGCTGTCGTTTCGTAACGCCGCAGTGATCAATGCGATCTCACGCCAGACCACCGGCTGCTCGGGGAAATTCACGAATCTGTGCACCGGAAACACAACTTTAAACGACAGAAGCCTGCAATCATGAACTCATCCACAGTGAAAGTGTGTATCGTGGACTCACATGTCGTACAGGAGCCTGCCGGCGGAGGCCGTCCTCTCGGCGTTGCGCTCGATGCTGTACATCTCATACTGCACACACACACATGAACATAACACACACACATCAGACACAAAACTGCCTGCAAACACACTGCACATACTCACATTCAGACATGCATATGAACTTACAAGGCATTCAAGACATACATTAAATCAGTTAATGTATTCCCTGGGAATCGATGCTTGTCTGCATGCACACCAATTTAATACAGTAACCTGGAAGATTAAACTAAACTAAAATACATAAAATAACGAAAACAAATACATTTGAATTAATTAATTAAATAAATGAAGCATTACATCTAACAGTAAAGTAGGGCTGTCAAAATGGCTGAAAAGCTAAATTCGAATTTCTTTCTTAAATATTAGCAAAATTTGAATTATATTCGAAATCTAAAGGCAATACTTGATGTTAGAGGAATAAAATACTGTATTGTCTCGTAAGAACACAAGAAGGCGCAAGCGAGGTCAAAAAAACATAAATCATGGCATCTTTTATTGAAATGAAATGACATCCACTTTTTAAAGAGCATTAACTTTTCAAACAATGGTTCTTAAATAAAATATAATTTCCTCAATGTGCATGCAAGGAAAATTAGGATAAAACTGTGTCTGTGCATCAGTAACCTGAGAACACACACTTCAACACAGCGTAATGAACTACATGAACACAAACTGCCATATTGTGCGTCAAAAACACCAGATGGTCAACTTGATCTGCAGCGAGAGCTGAATTCGATATTTTTTTACAGGCCTACAGTACAGTACTATAATGAACCTAATAGAATCAAAATATTTTCCAAATAATATTTTCAATTTATTTATAATATAGAGGTTGGCCAACCACAACAGACTGCGACATCTGACCAATCAGAGCCGAGCAGCTCTCGGAAAGGCGGGGTTTAGATAAACTGGATCCTTAAAGGTACAATATGTAAGATTATTATGAATTTTTAAATATTAAAAAAACACTTTCACAGTGTGATCCATTTCATGCAGTTGTGTACTTACATTATCCCAAAAGTTCCCAAGGATTTGTAAAGCTAGAGAAATTCCAGTTTTTAATAATGGCTCATCCCTGGTCATTGTCGCCTATCAATGACGTAATATCCGCGCTATCTTCGGTTTCCGCTTGTAGAAACCGTAGATATAACACATAGAATCCTCATTAGCGGCCGCTGGAGCGCTGTATGTAAGCCGCTAATTAGGTATCTATGTATAAATATCTATGATACAATATCTCGCACACCGCTGTAGTGTCGCTCAGTCATCATAGTTCACGATTATAGATTGGCGAGAACAGAAAATCCCCAAAAACGTAAACACATTAACTTAGGCAAGCAGGCTTTGGGAAAAATAGAGAAACAAAACAAGGATCAATATGGGCGTGGCGTTTTCGAGATGGAAAGATTCGCGACAAACTTGGACTTGGTCTGTCGACAGAGACTCCGCTCTCCCATGTGTTTTACTAGACAGGTGAGCAAATATATATTACTTATTGTACACACACAGTTATATTACACTTTGTTTGTACTACAACGCTTACTATCAAGTCTGGTGACCAAGTCTATGGCAGTGAAACTAAATACAGTATGTGTTGCACAAAAATATTTATCCATTACTTGCAAATACAGTGGGTTTGTTCAAACTTACTTTAAGTACGATTGTTTTAAACGTGTAAAACTGCGACCTAACCCACCAAATAATTTGACAAATAGCCTAGTCACATATTAGTAACAGGCTAATATAGCATTACATTTCACGTTCCTTGCGACGAATTCATTACGATGACATAACATAGTGTTAAAACGAACAGGTAATACAAAAACGAATTTATTAGCTGATATATAATTCGTGAATTCTATTCATCTCTGGATAGTAAAAAAAAAGAAGTCTTCTCCCATCTCTCCCTCATATCGTTAACAAACTTCGTCTTTGTTATTGTTTTGAAAATGCGACCTCTGGCGGCGAAAAATTTGAATATTGTAAGTTACCTTAACTCGAACCGTTTCAGACACTGTAAGGAAAGAGCTCTCTACTATCTGCACAGTTCAAACACACATGAGACTATATATAGGATGAGGATGGTCCGTGACATCTAGAAGATTAAAACCCCCTGAGCTAGAGCACTGAATTATGTGTGCAGTGGGGTTGTTATTGTATATGATCGCGCGCGCGCGTGTGTGTGAGAGATTATCATCACCTGTATGTTGAAGTCTGTGGGGTAGAGGGTGCGCGCGGTGATCAGCCAGGCTTTCGCTGCATACGGGTCCTGTGGCACGAGCTCGCGCGCGCGCTTCACCAGGAACTCACAATCGCCCTGCGCGGACATTTGACCCGTTAACGGGAGGAAAAATAAGTAAAATAAAGATAAAACCCCTCAGATGTTTAAAGACTAAAGCACAGACTAGGAAACACCGGGACAACCGCCGAGTGTTTAACTTCCGGGTTGAACCGGGTCCGCTCCTTTCAAAATAAAAGTCTCTTTTCCCAACTCAGTGAAACGCACAGCCTGCATCCGAAATCGCTTACTATTTAGTAGGCAAAACAGTATGAGACAAAAGAAGTATGTCTGAATTCCCATTAGTCGTTAAAGAGCTGAGGGGTAAAGTACAGGGGTCAGAAAGTAAAAGTCCTGCCCTGTTTATTCCACACTCTATGATTCCACATATGAACTCAGCCAGATTATTTCCTGGCTGAAAAACTATGCTATTTAGCAAATCCAGGTGATTGGAACAAAATACTGAGGAGGACTTTTACGGGTAAAATGCACCTACAATAGTACTACTACTTTAGGTGCTTTTTACCCACTCTTAAAGTATATCCCAAATATAACAATATAGTGCAATAAGTAGTACGGGTAATACTAATAAAATACTATTTTACATGTGAAGTCCAGGTTCAGAAATTAAAAGTCCTCCTCAGTATCACCAGGATTTGCTAAATAGCACCGTTTTCACTACTACTAGCCTACTAGTAGTAGTACTAGTACTACTTCGAGATTATGAAGTGTAATACGATGATTATTACTTATGATGGGGTGTTTGTGGCCAAGATTGCGTACTAGATAGCAGCATTGTTTAACCACTATCAAAGTCTCAAGGTTTTTTTCTTATTTTTAGACTTTTCCAAACTTTTTGATAGAGGTTTATTATTTCATAATATTACGATGACAAGTAGAGCACGAAACTAGATCGTGATCAGTAACAGAAATGATCATGATTTAGATAAGATGTCGCGATTGGGGTTTGTGTTGAAACTAATGTGTCCCGGGAGGAAAGCGGTGCTGAGAATGTCACTCTGCAAAGTGCACATATTGAAGAAAGTGCGGCATGATCAGGTGGAAGATATCTCTATCTCTAATACGGATATACTCGAGGCAATTTACTCCCTCGGCTGGAGATTTGAGAAATATATTTTTTTTTTAAATGAGAAAGAAAAAATGGAAGAGAATTGCAACGCCATTTAGAGAGCTCACAAGCAGAAGGAAGCTGTATAGGAGCTGGAACATTCTGATCTTAAAAATGAAAATAAAGAGCTGAGGTCAAGGGTGGGAGAATTTGATCGCTAAAACAGGCGTTTATGTCAGAGAAACAGAACGAGAGCGTTCATCGCATTGGCAGAATTGGATCGCATGCACCAGATCATTCAGCTTTCAAAGCGAATCTGGACACTGTCAAAGAGAACAACCGTGTGCAATGGGGAAGGCATTCATTTCGCTGAGGACTGAAAGAAAGAAGACAGAGACTATAGAGTAACTTAGCCTACTTTGGCCACGCGTTAAACAAGCGCGAGCTGAAGGGAAAGTTGCATAATACTTTCGTGGTCCCGTTACTTTCATTAAAGGGAAGCAACATTTTTGCCCGATGATAAAGTCTTGTAAAATGGGAAATGTGTTGTTTTTAGAGGCTTTTTTTGGTAAGTGTTGCACTTTTATTTTTCTGATCTCATTGTCGATAGCTTTTATCGACACTCTCGATCCGTTTGGGAGTTCCCGTGGACGTTTGTTTGTTCTCATTGAAATCTCCTCTATCTTTTTGTTCGTTAAATGCAAGGGGACTAAAGGACAAAGTAAAACGCAAAGGGATATTTTTGTTTTTGCAAGGGGCAGAAGTCACATTTTGTTTTTCTATGAGAGACTCACTCTACTGATGAAGATGCAGTGGAGAGACGGGAAGATTGTGACTTCAGTCTGATGCTCATGGTCTTTGACTTGCTGCATGGTTAGTGAAGGTACTTTTCTTATTTTAGTTAATGTTTATGGTTATACTAGTAGTGGGCAAAACAAGATTTTATTTTCTAATATTAGCCTACAGATGTTGTCACGCAGCTTAAATCGAAATTTCATACAAATGTTGTAGCCTACTAATTGGAGGTGATTTTAATCTGGCAGATGAGGTTGGACCAACACAATCTCATGAAATTGCGTATCTATACCACGAATGTTATTTCTCGTGCCAATTATACACCAAAAATGGGTTTAGCGTGCATTTGCTAGCACTGAAAACCCCTTGGGTAGGATTCGGGATTAGGGTTTGGAGTGTGTACGCCATAAAGTGCGTATCATATGCACGCAAAAACTATTTTTGACGTATAAATGGCACGAGAAACAACATTCGTTGTATAGATACACACTTTCATGAGATCTCATACAAGTCACCATTTTAATAACACTATTAATGAGTTTTGCCAGTCAAATTCCACTAATGAGGTTAAAGCATCCTAATGAGACTCAGTTTTCCTGGGTCAAACCTAATGGATCCTCTAAATCACGGATAGTACCTTTGGTTTAATACTGAGGAACATTTGAGTTTTCCACTAACATTTCCAGTTCTGCCACAACATTGACAGATCATTGCCTTATTTCATTCATTTTAACGCCAACAATAAAACATACCTTTAGAAAAGACTACTGGAGGAGATTGTAGTCAAATAAGAAATGTGATTATTGAGATTAAAGATGGCCTCACCTTAACTTCTAATGGGAATAAATGGGAGTATTTTAAATTCAAAACAAGGGAAGTTTCAATTCGGTTTGGTAAACAGCAAAATAACAAAGAACAGAAACAAAGGAAGTTAAGTTTAACTCAAGAACTGTTGTAATACACTGGAAATGACTCAACAAGATGTTGATGAATTACTCTCTCTTCAAGATAAATTAGATTATGTGTATTTCATGAAAGCACAAGGAGCTTGTTAAGGTCTTGTAAGGAGAAGAATACAGCATATTTTTGTCAGCTAGAAAAGAGGAGACAGAAAAGCAATTCTGTTCATAGTTTGATTATTAATGAGAAGGTAATCACCGACCCCAAATTAATATCTGAGGAAGTATACTCGTTTTATAGTGATATTTCTTCTTCTTCATATTCTGATCAAAATGGTCAAGAATTTCTAGAAAATATTTAAAAAAATTATTCCACAAGATTGATATTGAATTTAAAGAAAGCTGACCTGAGATTGGAGGAAATCGTATGTAAATTTATGTAAATCGCAGGATGGTCTGACTGCTAATTTGTACAAATTCTTCTGGGAAGATATAAAAGATTTGTTGTTTAAAGCTTTAAATTAATGTTTTGAATCTAACTCTTTACTTCCAACTATGAAACAGGGGTTGATCATTCATTCATATCCCAAAGTCAGGCGAAGACAAAATAATTATTGACAATCTGAGACCAATATACTTAATGTTGATTATAAAATCCTTACATCTGCTACTGCAAACAGGCTAAATTGAGGTTGAGTCAAGTTATAAGTGAAACCCAATCTGGTTTTATTAAACGAAGGTTAATAGTACACAACAATATTAGACTTATTTTGGATTTAATTGATTATTATTCACATTTGTTTAAGGATGATGGGTTTGTTTTGTTTCTTGATTTCCATAAGGCATTTGAATTTGTAGAATATAAATTAATTTTACATGCACTGAAGTTTTTTGGATTTGGTTTTAAATTTGTTAAATTGATAGAGATGTTGTATAAAGACATTAATAGTTCAGTATCGCTTCATGTGGAACTTCTAAGCGTTTTAACATTGACATAGGGACAAGAATATCTGTATTTGTTTATTTTAATAGCTGAAGCTTTGGCAATTTATGTGAAAAATAGTAAAGATATGTATTAACAAGTCAATCCCAGCTGCTATTAATTTAGTGTCACATTTTTCCAAAGCTTCTGGTTTGAAATTAAATTAAAAAAAAAAGTTTGAGTTGATGGCAGGGACTAATCGGACTGAATCTCAATTGTTTAATATTCCATTAAAAAATGAGGTAAAATATTTAGGTATTGTTATTTCTAAAGACACTAAAACTAGAGGAAAAAATGAATTTGGCTGACAATATATTACAAAAATTCAAAATATGTTAAACGTATGGTTACAGAGGGATGTTTCCATTTTTGGCAGAATTTTATTACAGAAAACGAGGTACTGATTTATCCTGTATATTCTTTAGGTATCTCTGACTGGTGGATACAGGATATTAATCAAATTCAGTATACATTTCTTTGGAAAAACAAACATTACATCAAAAAAATCAGTGAAGCCAATCAGTGAGGGAGGTTTGAATATGATTGATTTTGATGTTATGACATTTATGTTATGATGTTATATGTATGTCAGTCTTAAATTGAGGTGTCTCCAAGCTTTCCTTAGGAATAAACATTCGGTTTGGTCTAGTTTTACTTCAAAAAACCTTTTGTGCGCATTGCTTTTCTTTTGAGTTGTGACTTTGAGCCATCGAAACTAAAGTGTAAATTGTCATCTTTTCATAGTCAGGTATTATTGTATTGGAAACTGATATACAAACACATTTTTTCCCCACATAGTTGTTTTTATGGAATAATAAATGTATCCTTGTCAATAGGAAATCTGTGTTCTTTCAGGACTGGATGGATAAAAGTGTCACATTATGGATGGGGAAGGAAATTTTCCTTTTATTTATGAAAATTTTTGTGAAAAATATAATACTATTTGTACTCGGAAATGATATGTGGCGTTGTTAAAAGCTGTTCGTGGTGGTTCAGCTGGTTAAAGGTGCTTTGTGTTATTCCAAGATTGAAGTTTTTAATAATTTCTGGTCTTCATTTTACAGAGGAGAGCTGTAAGATTAACGGTTTTAGAGACGTTCCCTTATAAAGTTAGAAAGAGATCTCTTGTGTTTGTTTTCCCTGAAGACAAAGTATGTCAAATTAGAACAAGATTTCCCACTTTTTCCAAAGGCAAAAGAGGTTCAGTTCAAAATTATTAATGATATTTTTCCTTGTAATGAGTTCCTCAGACACCTTTTGTGAAGCAGACTCGTTGGAAAATGTATTTTATTTATGCAAATTCTCAAAAGAATTCTGGGATGTTGACCTTTATGTTTGGTTAAGTTTGAAATCTGTAATACCCGACTTTGATTTTAAAACTAAAAAATATTTCTCTTTTTCTTTGAATTATGATCATGAACAATATTGTGCTGTTGGCCAATTACTTCACAAATGCAGATTTGATAAGAACCTTCGCACTTTCTTACTTTTCCATAAAGATTTAATGATCTTCTTCAAATCTTGAAGACTCGTGCGTTACAAAAAAAACCCTGAAGGTATTTTTTGATGATAACCCCCTTGTGTAATATTTCATTTATTATTTAATTCACTTCACGTTTCTTTAGGTTTATGGTGTTTATATATACTGTTTACTGCTATTTGGACTTCTTTGAAATGTAATAAGATTGAGGTTTGTTTGGTATTTTGTATATTTCTTTAAGCAATAAAAAAAATTACAAAAACTTTACTATGAGGCCAAAGGTGAGGATTTATTATTTAGGTTTTAGTTTTTTAATTGGTGTTACAATCTCCACGCGCTAATCACAGATCAAACATGCATAAACACCTTTTACATTACTGATGATGAAACAACTATATTTCTTGCTTATGTTTTATCATTTGCTCATGTTTCATCATTAATCATTTAGCTATATCATGTGTGTAACAATGTTCAGGGAAGAAGGAGGCGGGAACCGGCGAACATTTAACAAACTTTATTTAAAATAAAATAAACAAACTAAAATACCGCCAGCAGCCCCTCGCGGACGACTGCTGGCTTACTCAAAATAAACATAACGGCCAGCAGCCCCTCGCGGACGACTGCTGGCTAAAATAAAACACAAATACAAAAACCAGAACAACTAAAATCAGGCCTGTTCCTCTCTCGATCATTAATGTCGTCGCTCCCCCTTTATGCTTCCGCTCCTCCGTGAGAGATGCGAGACCGGTGTGCTATACAGGTGTTGCTCATTAGCAATCGCACCACCGGCCTCGCGCCGTTCTCTCACGTCCCTCGGCCGTCCTGTTCGCCACATACCCCCATCGCCCCTCACAGGCCGGGGGGCACCCACGAGCCTGTGCCTACTCCCCCCCGGCGGCGGCGATCCCTGGGGGGTATGGACCGACAAGCCGAGGGAAACGGAGACGGAAGCATGAGGAGCGACAGATCGAGAGAGGGGAGAGAGGGGAAAAAAAACACAAAAAAAACATGGTCCGGTTCCCACAACGCGCTGCCATCATGGTCCTCCACCAGCTGGGCGATCTCCTCCACGGTGCCTGGCGGTGACGCTGGGTAGCCCTCGATGGACGGCTCGACACTCCTCCGCCGCCCGGTGGACGGCGACGGCTCCTTGGGATCTAGGGCAGACGGCAGGAGTCCCCCACTCCCTGCTCCTCCCCTTCACTGGTGGACGGCAGCAGGCTACGGCCCACGGCGAGCGCCGGCGACTCCCCCGCTCCCTCCCGGACGGCAGCCGCCCCTCCAACTCCCAGGCGGCCGGCAGCGAGCTCGGCCGTCCCCCCGGCAACTCACTCCAGCGCACCGCCTCGAGCGTCCATGGCCGCGAGTCCCCCGCTCCCTGCTCCTCCCCTGCCCGGCGGATGGCAGCAGGCTCCGGCCCACGGCGAGCGGCGGCGACTCGCGAACCATGCTCGATGGCACCGCGGATTCCACACAGCGGCGAGGACTCTCTGACAGCGCGTTCCTCCCTCTTCCCGGGTTTCGGCACCAGTGTAACAATGTTCAGGGAAGAAGGAGGCGGGAACCGGCGAACATTTAACAAACTTTATTTAAAATAAAATATACAAACTAAAATACCGCCAGCAGCCCCTCGCGGACGACTGCTGGCTTACTCAAAATAAACATAACGGCCAGCAGCCCCTCGCGGACGACTGCTGGCTAAAATAAAACACAAATACAAAAACCAGAACAACTAAAATCAGGCCTGTTCCTCTCTCGATCATTAATGTCGTCGCTCCCCCTTTATGCTTCCGTCCTCCGTGAGAGATGCGAGACCGGTGTGCTATACAGGTGTTGCTCATTAGCAATCGCACCACCGGCCTCGCGCCGTTCTCTCACGTCCCTCGGCCGGCCCTCGCCACAATGTGAAATGTATGTTTAATGCTTTTCTTTTATTAATCTTTATGCCTCAAATGTAGCTGGTTGACTAAGGATGAACTTGTGCTTGTTGTTTAAATGAGGACAAAAGTCTGTAAGTTTCCGACAGACGCTCGAATGTCTCAGAATAAAGTCGTAGACCTAAACGAACGTTAGCTAAACATCTTGCAGTGTACGGGCTAACACCTCGGAGTGTGAAAACATGAACTTGTGTGTGTGCTGTGTGTGTGTGTCTGCTTCAATGCAAGCCCTTTCAGCACGTCTTTATGCTAATACAATGAGCTCAAGGCCGTAACCAGGGTTTGAAAATTAGTGAGGTCCGGGGTGTTGTGTAAAGAATTGTGCTATAATGGTTAGGCCATTGGACCCACATCCCCCCATGGACATTAAGCTGCGACCCTTTTAAAAAAAAAGGAATTTTATTTGATTATTATATATATATAATTATGTGTGGTGTAGTCTCTCATTAGGAGGGTCTGGGGGTATTCCCCCTGCCCTACCGGGATTTTTTTGGAAAAATAAACCATTAAATGGCACTTTCTGGAGAGTTTTGTGCAAAGAAATATAGAAAAAAAGTAGGTCTAGCAAGTCTTATATTTCTGTAATTCACACAGATCAAACACAAATATGCTGACTGAATAGATTGCTAGTTGAGAAACACTGCTTTAATTAATGTTTTTACGATGACTTTGTGAAAGGTTAAAACAGCATGAGCCGTCTTCCTGCTGGCCACTAAGTTATTTGTCAAATTTCTTACTGTAACAAACAGATCTGTAATATGCTATTGTTTTTGATATTTCTTACAGATAATCATGATGATCATTGCGTTTGTCTTACTGAATGTGGTAGCTTTATGCAGCTTTATTACAGTTTGTCTATAAGCTTTTTTTTAATTAATGCCGACAGTAAAATGTTGCCAGATAATGCTACGAAAAACAAGCAAAACAAAATAATAATAATAATAATCCAAAATAAGTTCAAAGCTTGTGTTTTGGAAATAAGATTAATAGGCTATATCACTAAACCTAACATGCAACTTTCCACTTTAATAACTTCCTAAAGTGTCACATTAAATCAGAGAAACAGGTGCAGGAGACTTCTGCCACCTTTCCCTTAGGTGGATCTGGCAACACGGAGGCTGCACCCGCGCCCTCACTCACAACGCGCTCTAAGCCCCGTTCACTGCGCTAGCTTCTCGCAGCAACATGAATTGCAAACACCCATATGAGGTGGTTTAAACATGGCTAATTAATCATTCAGAGAGCTTGACATTTTATTTTTGAATGTAGAGGTGACCTCATAGCTGGCTACGGCCATGAATGAGCTAATACCTACTTAATGCTAGAACAAATGACAAGCAATAGGACAAACAAATAAATAAAATAGACCGAAAGATACAAATAAAGTTTTTCAGGTCTACCTAACAGAAGTAAGAAATACAGAAATTGAATAAAGTAATCAGATGAAAAACCTTAAAATAAAACACGGAATAGTCCTCGCTGTACGAATGAAATATACACTGTATTTATTAAAACTACAAAAGTTATTCAGTCGAGAGTGAGGGATTTTCTTTTTGTCTCTTGTCGTTTGATTAACATTAATAACACAGAAGTCAGCAGGTTTATTAGGCTGCTGTCTCTTTAAGAGTTCATGCACGGATCAGATATACTGATACACACATAACCCGACTGTGTTTACATGAAGATTTTTTACATATTTTTGACGTTTAGCCTCACACAGAAAGATGTTTGTCAGTGTGCAAATGCAGAATATGAGTTCTCTTTTCCAGAATATTGCACTTTTAATAACTCTTTTTTAACATCAAGCTCGTCCCAGTCTTTATTACTCATCCGTCCATGTTTCTTTATCACTTTAATGTGTCAGTAATTCCTGCCCACTAAAAGCTGCAATACAAATAAATACAAAATACAAAAAAAAAAACACTTAAATGTATTTAAATACAAATTATTATTTCAAATACGTATTTTACTGTAAATGCATGTATCTGAAATACTGCCTTTCTAAAAATATAGTGCAATAAATACTGTGTTGCATCATGTGAGAAATGTGTAAATATATAACCTACAAATTGTGCCAATAACAAAGTCAATGTGAATTTATGAGCACCACCGTTCTCACACATTTCTGCCACTTCCAGTTTCAAAACCACACGGACTAAACAAATCATCATGAACACTGATGTTGACAGGAAGATATTTTATAGAATATATAAATAATGAATGTAGTTGTAAAAGGTCCATTAATACTTGTTCTTCGGTACGTGTTATGCTATATCTGGAATATTTTTGCTGCATAGGTTTCTAATGCTAATTTGAATTGAATGTATTCATTTCTTCATAAGCATCTGATGTAATTCTGTTCTGTTGCTTCATATTTTACTCGATGAGTGGTTTTAAACTGAACGCTAGTGACATGCATGTTTTTATAGATGAGTTATTTTGTGGTTGGTTCTGCGCTTCTGCTTTTATACTTGCAGAAATAGTGTTGTTTTTCTGTATAACTCGAACAGATGCACGTTTATTTGATTCAGGCTAAGAATCTCTGAACTTTAAAAAGTGCATCTGCACGTTTGAGACGATAAAGATATAGAGTTGTTTGTTTGTTATTTTTTAGTCTCCATTGTTAAAGGGAATGTATTACTGGAAACTGCTGACCCACAGCGTCTGCCTTTCTTTCCTCAGATGAAGAAACTTCCTCTTCCTCCTTTCTGTGTAAAAGTCTGTTTGTTTCAGTGAGAGCCAGAACACAGACGGGATCAGGATCTGCTCGGTTCTGCTGGGTTATCGGCTCTTCTGGACGCTAGAGATGATGCTCATCTTCGGACTGACGCTTTTACTGAAAACTGCCGCATGTGAGTCACTTTCAGATCAACTCAAAGCACTTTATGGCCTACGACTTGCAATCGTTACCTTGCACTTAATATTTCTTTTATTTTGATCTATTTTTAAAAATGTGTTTTATTGTTTAAATAAAATCACCCTGTGGTGAAAATCCAGCACTTTTATGACATTATGAAGGGGCGGTTACACTTTATTTTAAGGTGTCATTGCTACAGTGTAATTATATATTTACGTACTGAGTAATAATAATTAACAACATGTAGGGTTAGGGTAGGATTAGGGTTTGGTTGAGGGTTAGTTGCATGTAATTATGCATAATTTACTGTTATTACTATCGTTAGTACATGTAATGTAAGGACACTGTAAAATAAAGAGTTACAAAGGAGCTAATTTGCATATTCATAGAACCGCGTATACTAAATGAGGCAAGGGTGTCGAGTTACATTCAAGATATTTTGAGGCAAAATAAGGAAAAAAACTTTTAAATATGTCATTTTGGTGATCAAAGATGAGTTTTAAGGGATAAAATGATTGATGGGACTTTAAGCGTGATATATTTACTCTTGCTCTATTCAGGCGATAACAATGAGAGTGCATGATATTCACATTTGCATATATTTATAATTTATATTTTTACATATTTTTATTCAAAGCAACTTATAAATGAGGAACATAAGAAATTTGTCACAGCCATGTTCATAGCATTTACTGTACATTAGTATTCAAGCTAGAGTAGAAGTGGAAAACAGAACAAAAAAAGAAATAGGATTAATTTGGTGTCTTGGTTTAATGTTTGTGGTTAATTATTTGTGGAAGTGGTACAGGACATGTTAATTATTACCTTTAAAATCTATTATGATCCAAACCAAGTATGTGGAAAAAATCAATGTAGTGGAAATATTCATAAAGTTCAGAAAAAAATACTAAAATGATAGAATTCTCCTGTGATGCATGTATGTTGAATGTTTTAAATGACTTTTAATTGTCATTTAAAAGAGTTTTTTTTAATCCAAAAAGACTGAAGAAACACACAGAGCTGACACATAAACCTGTGTGTTGTAACATTACATTTTTCAAAAGCAATTTTAGTTTTCAGTGATGGGTAATATTAGGTGTGTCTCAAATGACACACTATCTTAAAAATAACGATTTCAAAAGGGGATTTTTGCAGCGATTGCATGGAAGAAAAATGTTTGGTTTTCCAAAGAACATTTCAGTGATCGGTTCTCAGCATTTGGATGTTTCTTAACATAACATTTATACATTCGACAAAAAAGTGTACAGTATAAGTGCCATAATCTAAAAAATAAAGGTTGTTTACTGGTTATATAAAAAGTATTCGGGAATAAATAAATTCAGGTTAAATAAGTGCTCAATCTTTTTGGAATTTTCAGTGTAATTTCACTACAAAACACCAATTGTGTCAATTGTGTTTTTGTCTCATTGTTTTTGTTTTTTAATGGGAATATTAATATGTGAGTAGAAGTGTAAATCAGACTAAAGTGTTGATCGTCCGCTAATGTCTTAGATTGATGATTGTTTCACTGAGATCAGATCAAGTTTATTCACATTTATACTGTACAAGTTTAATTGTGTGAAAAAAAATTGTGATTTAAATTTATGCTGAAAGCATAATTGCCTTACATCATGATTTTTGCATAATTACAATTTCCAACATTTAAAAATTGTGTTTTGTTCTTCAGGTGTGGAGTTTAACTGCAGTTTTCTTCAGTCTAAACCCTGTTCTGCTGTTCTCGGAGATAAACTCAGTCTGCAGTTGATGGACGCTAGAGGATATAATGACCTGAAGATACAAAAGATAAACTACAACACACAAGATGATCCAGTTTGTAGAATAAGGAATGACAGGATAAAAGAGTATGAATGTGATCTCTTTAATAACAGAGCAGTGTCATTCATTAATGGGATTCTGATAATAAACCCTGTGATCAGAGCAGATTCAGGGATTTACAGATTACGAGTCTATAACTCAGACGGCACAGAAACATCTACAGCAGATCTTCTAGTGATTGTTGAAGGTACAGTAACTCTCTCATTACAATCTCATATTCTCAAAGATCACACTCTCACACAAATCAATGCTATAATAACACATAAAGAACAGATGAATGATAAAACACAGAAACATCTACATATCTTCAGCTTCATACAGAAACTCTCAGTGGAATATTTATAATCCAATAATCAGAGCCGTAACAAGTTTAGTCAACCCACCCAATATATCCAGATACGGCTTGATCAATGTAGATTTTAATTTCTATTAAAACAGTTGTTTAATTCAGTCGCTGTTCACTGTAAAAAATGATATGATCAATAAGTTATGACAACATAAAATAAGTTAAGCAAATTTCAACTTTGTTTTATAAGATATAGGCCTACAAGATACAACTCATTTTTTGAAGTCGGTTTAATGTAATTTAAGTTGAAATAACTTAATCCTTCAAGTTGATTATACTTAAAAATTTAACGCAGCAACTTTTTTTTACATTGTTACGAATGAATATTTTGCGTCCGTTTTTGTGATTAACTCTTTATAACCTCGTCCTGTGTTTTCCTTCCACAGGTAAAGATCCTCTCGTCGTTCCCATCATTCTGGGATGTCTTGCTGTCGTTCTTATAATCCTGGTCATCGTGGCGTATTACTTTTACAGGAAGAAGAATCAGCTCAAACCCACAACAAGTCAGTCCGGTTCAGTTCATCAATGTATGAAACTTGTGTTATTGGCTTCATCACTTTATATTCACTTATTTTTTGTCCTCATCTGTACATTTGTTTAAATTAAACAATCCGATAAATGAATATATGTACAGTAAATATAACTTATTCACTCTTATGTTGCTCCAAACCTATGTTTATATTGTTCATAGAGTAAATAATGACAGATATTTATATTTATGCATGAAAAGCATCATTATTTTAATAGAAAACAGGTGAAAGCAGAAACAGTTTGGCGGCTATTTATTGGTTAGCTTTAAATGACTGATTTCCTCATAGTTTAATATTGGTGTTTATTTTTTAAGATGCTTAATGTATTTTCTCAGGTGTTTCAGAGCGTGTGAATGAACACGTCTCTCAGAAGAAACCCCACCGAGATGAAGAACAGAAGACACCAGGTGAGATTCACATCAGCTTTAATGAAGATCAGAGCGTCGGGACTGAAATACAGATTCAACAAGCATCAGAAACAACATTCACACAAATATTCAAAATGAGCTTTGACGAGTAAATAACACACAGTTTCAGGAACTGAACATAATGCACAATGGTTTACAGTATGTGAAAATGCACTCGTTGTTTGTCAATACTATAGGAAATATCACCAACGGTCACATTGTATGTAAACCTTTTACAGAAAAAATAATAATAATTGAAGGATTTGACAGGTTTGGGAGGTTTATGGGCTTTTATTCATCATCAGTATGATAATGGCCAGACTCTACGCCTGTAAGTCTCAGTCTGATTTGTGATATTATGTCTGAGTTACAGAGCCGAAATGCGTGCTATTAATAAAAATAAAAACTGTTGAGTGAAAGACAAAGTGGTAAAAAAGCGGCTGTGGCTTTAGTGAAAACGAGCGGTTTGGCAGAGAATCAAGTATAGCAAGGAAGCCGAAAGCTTTTTCTGTTAATGTTGAAACACTATTTGTCACACAATCCTGACGTCACGGAAATGAGATCCAGCGCAAGGAGCAAAGTCATGATGAGTGTGTGTGAGGATACATATGCAAATAAAATAAAGAGTATAAAGAAATATTCAAATGAATAAATAGTAAAAATAAATAAAATACAGTATAAATTAATAAAGTATAAATATTCAAATAAAATAAGTATTAAAAATAAATAAAATACAGTTTAAATGAATGAATAAATAAAATATGCAAATAAAATAAATAGTAAAAAAATACAGTATACTGTATTTAATTTAAATTGGCTATTTATTTAATTTGCATATTTATTTATACTCTTTATTTTATTTGCATATCTATATATAAATATGCAAATAAAAAAGAATATGAATAAATAAATAGTAAAACAATAAATAAATACAGTATAAATAAATAGAGTATAAATATGCAAATAAAATAAGTACAGGTATAGGCCTAAAAATAAATAAAATACAGTAAAAATGAATGAATAAATAAATAAATTAGCAAATTAAATAAATAGTAAAATAAAATACAGTATAAATTAATAAAGTTTAAATATGCGAATGAAATAAGTATTAAAATAAGTAAATACAGTTTAAATGAATGAATAAATAAAATATGCAAATAAAATAAATAGTAAAAATAAATAAAATACAGTATACTGTATTTAATTTAATTTCACTATTTATTTAATTTGCATATTATACTCTTTATTTTATTTGCATATCTATATATAAATATACTGATAAAAAAGAATATGAATAAATAAATAGTAAAAAAAATAAATAAAATACAGTATAAATAAATAGAGTATAAATATGCAAATAAAATAAGTACAGGTATAGGCCTAAAAATAAATAAAATACAGTAAAAATGAATGAATGAATAAATAAATAAATTAGCAAATTACATAAATAGTAAAATAAAATAAAATACAGTATAAATTAATAAAGTTTAAATATGCGAATGAAATAAGTATTAAAATAAGTAAATACAGTTTAAATGAATGAATAAATAAAATATGCAAATAAAATAAATAGTAAAAATAAATAAAATACAGTATACTGTATTTAATTTAATTTCACTATTTATTTAATTTGCATATTATACTCTTTATTTTATTTGCATATCTATATATAAATATGCTAATAAAAAATAATATGAATAAATAAATAGTACAAAAATAAATAAAATACAGTATAAATAAATAGAGTATAAATATGCAAATAAAATAAGTACAGGTATAGGCCTAAAAATAAATAAAATACAGTAAAAATGAATGAATAAATAAATAAATTAGCAAATTACATAAATAGTAAAATAAAATAAAATACAGTATAAATTAATAAAAAGTATAAATAAATAGGCAAATAAAATAAAAGTAAAAATAAATAAAAGAAACAAAATAAATAGTATAAACAACTTAAATACAATATAAATAAATAAAGAGTATACATAAATGCAAATAAAATGAATAGTATGAATAAATGAAATACAGTATAGATAAGTATGCAAATAAAGTAAAGATATAAATAAACAAATACAGTAACTTATTTGTCAAAGGGGTAAAAATATGTTAAATGAAATAATAATTTAAAATAACTAATTGTCACGATCCGTGTTGAGCTTGTTTTGTAGAGACTTTTATGTTGAAGTTTATGTTCCTATTGTGTGTGTGTCCTGATCCTGTGGCCATGTTTGTAGTTTTGTAGTTTTCCTTGTTGATTAGTCTTTCTCAGGTGTGTCTTGTTCTCTTGTTAAAGGGATCGTTCACCCAAAAATGTAAATTCTGTCAGTAATTACTCTCCCTCATGTTGTTCAACCCCGTAAGACCTCCGTTCATCTTCAGAAACACGAATTAAGATATTTGTGATTAAATCTGAGAGCTGGATCACTCCTCCATAGGCTTCTAAGGGATTGACACTTGTTCCCCGAAAAGTTATTAAAGACATCGTTAAAATAGTCCAAGTGACTACAGTGGCTCAATCTTAAGTTTATCAAGCGACGAGAATACTTTTTGTGCGCAAAAACAAACAAAAATAACGACTTTATTTCAACTATTGATTTCCTTCTCTGTGGGCGTCGAGTGAGGTCCACTAGTGTAACAGCGCAGCGCTTCTGTGTTGTACGTCACACGCAGGCTCACTATTGGCCGACGCTGGTCATGTGTGTGATGCGTGTGACGTACAACACAGAAGCTGAACTCACTCGAGGCCCACAGAGAAGGAAACGAATACAGGGTTCTCAAGTCTCGCGCATTGGCCGTGAGACACACGCAATTTTAGCCAGTTCACACGCTCACACGCCACACCGTGTGTTTCTCACGCTGAAAAAGCAATGCCAACCAAGTCCTGCAAGCTTTATATATAACGTTATATACGAGGCGCAGTCACACAAAGTGAAGTTTCCTGCCGCCAGCACGTATCGCGGCCAGATTGCGTTCGTTACTAGGCAACAGTTCCGCAAACACATGGAAGTTGACGGAACATTCTCGGGCACCGTACGTTCGTTACTAGGTAACCAACAACATCGCGCGAACACACGTCGTGATGGAGAAGGGAAGTTGGAAGAAAGCTCGTCTAACATTTTTAGGCTTGAATATTTAATATATATCACATCGTATATATTATTATTGATGCAGTCAAAAACTCTACAACTACTTTGCAACCAGGCCAGAAGCTTCGGTTCAGTTTGGCTAGCTTACGTTATCTGAAACTAAGGGAAATGTTAGTGGGTATGGGAAGGAATGAAGACGTATTTCTTCATTTTATTATAAATTATATAAGTATTAATAGGTTTTCTAGTTACATTAAGGCTACATGGATTGAAGCAGAGTGCTCTGGGTAATATTTAATATCCTGTCAAAACATACATTAATCATTGCCTTTGCATTTGTATTTTTCAAAGATGTCAGGGAAAAAGCAAAAAGATTTGTTTTTCCAAACTGTTTGGAGCAATTTGTTATATTTTTGTAATTTTTGTATATTTGTAATTTTGAAATATAACATTAAAGAGTATATTGGGTGTGTTTAATTGCTCTGTCATTTATCAGATTTACCAATTGTTATCATTTCAATTTGTGCTGGTTAATTATGAACAATGGGTAAAATTGGGGGGCGGGGCTCCATTAGGGCTCCTCCCCTAACCGCATGTGATTTCACTCCAAGCTTTTGATAAAACTTGAGAACCCTGATATTTGAAATAAAGTCGTTATTTTTGTTTGTTTTTGCGCACAAAAAGTATTCTCGTCGCTTGATAAACTTTGATTGAGCCACTGTAGTCACTTGGACTACTTTAACGATGTCTTAAATAACTTTTCGGGGAACAAGTCTCAATCCCTTAGAAGCCTATGGAGGAGTGATCCAGCTCTCAGATTTAATCACAAATATCTTAATTCATGTTTCGAAGATGAACGAAGGTCTTACGGGGTTGAACAACATGAGGGAGAGTAAATACTGACAGAATTTACATTTTTGGGTGAACTATCCCTTTAAGAGTTGTTTGTCCTTGTGTTTTACTTGTTCTCTGTCTGTTGTCAGATGTAGATGTTTGCTGTTCCTCGTGGCCCTTGTTTCCCAGTGTTATTTTGTTCCAGCTTTATGTTCATTAATTTTGTTTATTCCATTAAACTCCATGGGTCTCATTCATGAAACATTCGTAAATATGCGAGTGATTTGCGCGTAAAGAGACCTTCCCGAAAACTCTTCTCCTGATTCACAAATACTTCGTAAACGTCAGATGTGATAGTGAAATGTGTGTGTGTGTTAATGAATTCCAATCAGTCGTAAATGGGATGCGCGTGCACGTTCATTCTCAATTACCATAAATCCCGCCCATTAAATCCGACTGACAACTATATATGGGCATCATATTATGACATGAATGCGAATGAAAAAGAAAAAATTCTCAGATGCAGAAATTGAAGTTTTATTATGAGAAGTTCATTCAAAACGCCACATTTTATTTTCAAGCGTACATAGTGGCGTATCGGGTGCTAAAAAAAAAGGAAGCTTGGCAGTATATTACAGATGCAGTTAATGGAGTTTTTAATCGAACATTCCCAGAAGTGAGAAGAAAATGGTTCGACATTAAGCTTGAGAGCAAAAAACTAATTAGTTCACTTCGGAAAAATCGTATTAAAACTGGAGAAGGACCACCATCGCAGATGCTATTACTGGCTCTCATAATAAGAAAACCCGTATGTAATTACTATATATCATATTTTTTCAAAATGGTGTGTAAATATGTACCCGATTTAGGTGAATTAAAATGCAGCCTTATTAATGAGCAAAACGTTCGGGTGTTAAGCGCACTATTTACGCGTGGCTGGAGCAGGTGTAGATTTCTTGCGTACCAACTAACACTTGGAAAATACCAACATTTTAATGAATCCGAAAATTTACGCCAGAACCACTTTACACACGATTTACACAAAAATTCGTTCTGCTCGTGTTTCATGAATGAGACCCCATATGTTTACCATATGTTTCATGGTAAATTTCTTCAATTAATCCCCACTTCAAGCAAAAATCTGATTTTTATCCCTGCTGACTCTGTCTCTAGTACTTCGCCAACATCAATGCAACCTAACTCTTGTGTATATTATAATCTCATCTGTTCATTATCTGTCCTCAAATGTAGAATATGCCACCGTCATCTCTCAGAACGAGAGGAAGAAGAAGAAAGAAGAGGTTCATTATGGAGAAGTGACGTTCACCAGCTCCAGCGCTCCGCGGCCGCGTCAGACGCACGAGGATTGTGTGTATTCGGAGGTTCAGACACACACACGCTAGTGTAAAACAACCACAAAACCCACAGAGTGTGAGTCTGAAAACACAACGGCCCAGTTATGATGCAATGCTGCGGTTATTGCATCCAGAACAGAAATATAACTGGAAAAACCCTGACTGGTGTAACCAAATAATGACTATGTAAGACTGGAGGAACTGGATTAACATTTGAATTTCTGTCTTGTTCATTAATCGAGACTCAAGTCTCACCTTAGCAATCCTAATATACATATTTTCCCTTGAACCCCCGTTCCCTCTTTCTATCATGCTGAGATCACCTGAAATACACACAAGAATATGGGTTATTGTGAATAATTATAATACGGTATCACACATGTTTGATATCATTTGAAATGTCTCAGTGCGACTGGTACAAATGTCTCATTCTCGAAGAAATAAACCAAAGGTATTAAGATATTTAACGCTCAGGTGCTCTTCCCGGTCATTAGTGAACGGACACCTAAAAATGAAACTTCCTCCAGTAAAACCAATGTAATTTATTTTTGTTCAATAGTATTTTTTCTTTTGCATTTTGAGAGGATTTGATAGCACTTATTAATATTTATGCCATAATTATGGTTCATTTTTGCCATTGAAAATAATAATTTAAAAATATCTAATTTTTTTAAATATTTTTTTAATTAATGCAGTATTTCAGATTAATATAACATCATGTATTTTATAATGTCAAGGTATTGCATCTTCTCTCTTTATTCCAGAGCATTTGATGTTTGTATCTATTATGTTTGAACTGATTATGCAACTGGCGTGATACATTTACTACACATAATAAAATTGATTTTATTCTAATGGACTCTGATATTATTTTCAGTAAAGAGTTAAAAAAAATAATCGAACATTCACACACACTTAATGATGCACAGATATCATTAAAACCTTTTCATTTATGGAGTCGGATGAAATAACGAGTTAATACATATGAGAAAATGCATTTATTTCAATTAAAATACACCTGAGTTTTCTGCACCCTTGTTCTGTCTTTTCCTTCACTTTGTCACCTGTTGTGAATTAATTAGAATAGAAATGTTTAAATAATTATCTTTAATAATAACAGAAACAGTGTTGTCATTTATAAGGTTGTTCAGCTTTAAGAAAAGTTTACCCAAAATGCTTAGGGGGCTGAGCGCGCAGATAGAACTAGGTAGAGAAGAGAAAAAAAAAATGACTCCATGTTTGTGCGCTGTATCAATGTGTAATCCTGTTCGTTAACTTCAGTAAACAGTTCGTTTTATTTAATTCAAGTCGTCAGTGGTCATTACTGCTTGTTAAGGAAGAAAAGATACGACAATCTTTGGTGCCGAAACCCTGGATAACTTACAGGCAACATCCGAAATGGCGGAGCGACTTGAAAGACTACTCAGAAAACGTAGAGCTGTACGCGGTTCCACGACGAGACTTTTGCAAGACGTAGAAACAGAGGTTGGCAAAGAAGATCCGATCGTTGACAAATTATGTGAACTGTTAGCCCTGTTATCTGCAAAAGAGGAAACGCTACTGGAGTTGAATCGCGAAATACAGGAGTGTACAGAAATGGATGATTTGGAAAATGAAGTTGTTAATGCGGAGGAGTATGGAGATCAGGTCGTCAGCGCGAAAGCTCGCGTGCAGCGCGTGAAGCAGAGAATCCGGGAAAGCACTAACAGCGGGCCGTGTGAAACAGTGCCATTGCAGCGCGGAAAAACAGTTAAGTTACCCAAGTTAATTATCAGCAAGTTCAGCGGTGAAATTAGCTTGTGGCAAGACTTTTGGAATCAGTTTGAAACCGCTATTCACAGAAACGACGCGCTGAGCAAAACAGAGAAGTTTAATTACTTAAAGACATACGTAACCGGCGCTGCTTCAAAGGCAATAGCGGGACTGATGTTGACAGACGGTAATTACGATCACGCGATCGATCTGCTTCAGAACCGGTTCGGAAGAAAGGATCTGTTCATTAATACGCATATGACCAAGTTGTTGAATCTCTGCCCAGTAAAGAAATCACACGATGTGAGTGCTCTGAGACAACTTTATGATGAATGTGAAGTACAGATCCGTAGCTTAGAATCGCTGGGTGTTGCATCAGAGGCATACGGCAGCCTGCTATGCCCTGTTCTGCTACAGATGATTCCAGACGACATTACTCTCCAGTACAGTCGCCAAAGAGGAACCAGTGATGAATGGAAGGTCTCGGAAGTTATGGAATTTCTACAGAAAGAGATTTTGAGCAGAGAAAGAGCCATGCAACTGATTATGCCAGGTAATTCCAAAGACAGCCAGAGCTATCAAAAACCATTTAAAAGACCAGACACATCAATTGAAATGAAGCAGAAAAAGCATCACATGCCGTCAGCTGCAGTACTGCAAACCACCAGTCAAAGATTACAGATATGTCTTTTCTGTGACAGTGCAGCACACAAAACAGAACTGTGTCCAGGAACTGATATTGCTGCTCCAAAAGTAAAATTGATGAAACTGGGACGATGCTTTGTTTGTCTTGGGCCGAAACACATTGCAAGATTCTGTAAGGCCAAGGTGTGCTGTAATTTGTGTGGAGGCAGACATCATAGTGCTGTGTGTGAGAAAGGAGAAAAAAACACTTCAGACACTGACAACAAAGATGATGTAGTTTCTTCATTTGCTTCGCATTCTGTTAAGATACAGCCCAATAAACAGAACACTGTGCTTCTTCAGACTGTAAGAGCATGGGCAGAAGGACCTGGTGGACGTAAAAGCATTCGCTGCCTACTGGATGGGGGCAGTCAGAGAAGCTTCATCAGTGAGAACACAGTAAGAGCTTTAAAATTGCCTGTGACAAAGCAAGAAACGTTCACTCTTCATACTTTTGGCTCTGCAGCACCAGTAACATCAAGGCGCAACACAGTGAAGGTCATTCTACAAAGCATCTGGAACAAAGAGCAGAAGGTGGAAGTAGAAGCGCTCGAGACCCCCCAAGTGTGCACTGCTGTGATGAAGATTCCAGGTGAGCACATCCAAGCAGAGTTGAAACGAAAAGGCTTGCAGTTGGCAGACTACCCAGACCCCAGCACTTGTGATACAGAGTTGTCCATGCTGATTGGTGCAGACTATTATTGGCATATAGTGTCAGGCCAAGTGGAAAGAATCACAGATGCACTTGTGGCCATTGAGAGGATTTTTGGATGGTCAGTGCAGGGCCCAGTCACAATGTCCAGAGTTTCCGACACAGCATGCATGCACATACAAATTAATGAAGACACGCTGGTCTCAGAACGTCAAAAAGATTTGAAGGACTTAAAAGAAAGTGGCGGTCAGATGTAGTGTTGTATCACAGATATAATGAAGTCGTGAATGAATACCTTAAGCAAGGCATCGTCGAAGACGTGATGGAGGATGGATCAGCTCCAAACACTGTAAAGTATTACATGCCTCATCATGCTGTTCTTCGGGAGGACAAGGTAACAACAAAGCTCAGAGTAGTGTTTGATGCTTCATCACATGACATTGGCTTTCCATCATTGAATGACTGTCTACTTACTGGTCCTAACCTGAATCCAGATCTGCTCAGCATACTAATAAAATTCAGACTGAATGAGATTGCATTTACCGCAGACATCAAGAAGGCCTTCTTGCAGATTTCTCTTGCTGAGAAGGACAGAGATGCAGTGCGGTTCCTCTGGCTCACTGCACCACCCCATGAAGACGCAGGTGAGACGCTGCGTGTGCTACGGATGACGAGAGTGGTGTTTGGAGTGTCCCCCAGCCCATTCCTCCTGGCAGCTACAGTGAGAAAGCATCTGAAGGAATATGAAGACCAACTTCCTGAGGTAGTAAAGATAATAAAATAATCACTTTATGTTGATGACTTAATCTCAAGTGCAAGTGATGTTGAAAATGCCTTCTCCATAACTACTGGTGCAAGGGAGATTATGTCTGCAGCTGGCATGGACCTTTGCAAGTGGACAACCAACTGTGCTGCATTGAAGGAGAAATGGAAGACGACAATGAGTGAACCTTCAGAGGAGACAGAAACGCATGGATCAGTGCTGAAGGTACTAGGCTTGGTATGGAGAACAAAAACAGATGAATTTGTCTTTGACCTGACTGCATTGCTGGATGCTGTAGCTAAAAGAGAGAATACTAAAAGAAGTGTTCTAAAGCTCTCTGCTCGCATATTCGACCCAATAGGCTTTCTTACCCCATTCACTGTGCGAGTAAAATGCCTCTTCCAAGAGATGTGGATACGAGGCCTTGGCTGGGACGAGGAGCTGCCCACTGATCTTGCACAAGAATGGAAAGGATGGTGTTCAGAACTTCCACAGATCCACCACATACACATTCCTCGTTGGTATGGAATAAAATCAGTGCACAGACACGACGCACATCAACTCCACGTGTTTTGTGATGCAAGCGAGAAAGCTTATAGTACTGTCGCTTACCTGCTGCGAGTAGCTGAGGATGGAGCAAAGACCACATGCCTTGTTGCTTCTAAGTCCAGGGTAGCCCCCCTGAAGAAGATCTCACTGCCCCGTCTTGAGCTGATGGGAGCAGTGATTGGAGCAAGACTAGGAAACAGTCTGTTAAAGCGTCTGAATCTGGAGCTACATCAAGTTCATATGTGGACGGATTCGTTGATTGTGCTGCAGTGGATTCGCAGTCCAGCTCACAAATGGAAACAGTTTGTGTCAAACCAAGTGTCAGAAATCCAGTCTTTAACTAATCCTGCTATGTGGTCTCACTGTAAAGGCAAGTTCAATCCTGCGGACCTTCCCACCAGAGGTCAGACTGCAACTAACCTGAAAGAAAGTGAACTGTGGTGGAAAGGACCTTCATTTCTGACTGCACTGAATCAATTGGAAGAGAGAGATGAAGATCAAAGCGATGAAGATGTGACTAGTGAGCTAAAGCAAGGTCAGCAGGTCATCGTGCAACTCAGTAACGGCAGTGACGAAAAGGGAATGGAACCTGTGCTGGAATTACTGAAGTACAGTAAGCTGAAGCGAGTTCTGCGAGTCACCGCTTGGATCAAGCGGTTTGTGTACAATACAAGTTCAAGCTCCAAAATGCGAGGTGAGTTGACTGCTGATGAAATGTTTGAGGCCGAGAAGTACTGGATAAAGGTGACACAAGATAGCAGCTTTAGTCATGAAATCAATTTGCTGAAAGCTGGTAAGACCCTGAATGCAGATTCAAAAATCAGAGACCTAAAACCTTTCCTCGACGAAGATGAATTGCTCTGTGTTGGAGGCAGACTGCAACAGTCAGAATTTAGTTACAGAGAAAAACATCCATGGATTCTGCCCAACAAAGACAGATATTGTGAGCTGCTGGTTCAGCACAACCATGAATTTATCATGCATTCTGGTCTGAGAGACACACTAGTACAAATTAGAAGTAGATACTGGATTTTGCGAGGCAGACAAATTGTGAAAAGTATTGTGTCAAAATGTACTGTGTGCAAAAGATTTAAAGCAAAGCCCGCACAGCAGGACATGGCTCCATTACCCCGAGACAGAATATCAGAGACCCCCCCATTTGAAGTAACTGGCATAGACTTTGCAGGTCCACTGTATGTGAAGAATGATCGTGCATTATGCAAGGCTTATGTTGCTCTGTTCACATGTGCTATCACTAGAGCAGTGCATTTGGAGCTGGTTTCAAGTCAGTCAACAGAAAGTTTCTTGTTAGCACTCAAGCGATTTGTTTCCAGAAGAGGGCTGTGCAAGGTCATCTATTCAGACAATGCTAAAACCTTTAAGAAAGCAAATCAAGACCTTAGTGAGCTGTGGAAGGCCATCAAAGATCCACAAATTCTGGAATACTTCTCATGGAAGGGCATCAATTGGCGTTTCATTGTAGAACGAGTAGCCTGGTGGGGTGGATTTTGGGAGAGGCTTGTAAGGTCTGTGAAAACGAGCCTGAGAAAGGTGCTAGGAAAAGCATCGCTTACCTTTGAAGAAATGTCTACACTCCTTAGAGAAGTAGAGGCCACACTGAATTCCAGACCCCTCACCTTTGTACACAATGAGATCGACGAGCCGCAGCCACTAACACCAGCACACTTCTTGGTTGGTGAACGACTCACTTCACTGCCTCCAAAACCATTTCCAGCAGACTATGATCATCCCACTGTGAGTAAAGAGGATATGACAAAGAGGTGGAGATACAGGAACCGACTCATGACCAACCTGTGGAATTGCTGGAGGAAGGACTATCTACTGGACCTGAAATCTGCACATTCCTGCAAAACACAGAAACCTACTGAGTTGAAGATGGGTGACATTGTTCTCATTGGAGATGCCAACATGCCGAGACAAACCTGGAAATTAGGAAAAATTGAAGAACTGTTTCCAGGCCGAGATGGCAAAGTTAGATCCTGTGCTGTTCGCACATCCACAAGGACTGTGTTAAAGAGACCCGTTCAATTGCTTTATGCATTAGAGATTTAAGTTGATGAACATTTGTTCATGGGGGGAGGATGTTGTGAATTAATTAGAATAGAAATGTTTAAATAATTATCTTTAATAATAACAGAAACAGTGTTGTCATTTATAAGGTTGTTCAGCTTTAAGAAAAGTTTACCCAAAATGCTTAGGGGGCTGAGCGCGCAGATAGAACTAGGTAGAGAAGAGAAAAAAAAAATGACTCCATGTTTGTGCGCTGTATCAATGTGTAATCCTGTTCGTTAACTTCAGTAAACAGTTCGTTTTATTTAATTCAAGTCGTCAGTGGTCATTACTGCTTGTTAAGGAAGAAAAGATACGACTGTCACGTCACACTCGGGAGATAGACAGAAGATCCAAGTGCAGTAAAGATGTTTTTAATGGGTAATCCGTAAAGCGTAAATCCAGTCCAGGCAAAGGTCAAATACCGTGTAAACAATCCAAATACAAAAATAACAAAACACAAAGAACAATCAGGAACAGACCAGGAAGTGTCAGACATAACAAGGACTCCGTGACACATACTGAAACAGACAGGGTTATATACACAGGGAATCGACAATGATAATGGGGAATTGGCTGAGTGCAATGATCAGTGATAAGGAACAGCTGAGTGCAATGATGAGACAAAGGATCGTGGGAAATGTAGTTCATAAGTGAAGGACACCGTGGGAAAGGAGGACATCTAGTGGACATCAGGGGAACACAAACCCAACACTGTGACATAACCCCCCCTCTACGGAGCGGCTACCAGACGCTCCATGACAACCACAAAAAACATAGAAAACACAACACAATACAATACAAGAGGTTTAGGAGGGAGGTGGACCGGTGGAGGATCAGGGGGAGGGAAGGTGGGCCAGGTCCATGAAGGGAGACAGGAACAAGGGGTGAGGGTTTAACCGGGGACCAGGGCAAAACAAAAAATCTATCGGGCATCCAGGGGGAAACACAAAGTCTATCGGGAGGCCAGGGCGAGACGCACAGTTCATCGGGAGGCCAGGGCGAGACGCAAAGTCCATCGGGCGGCCAGGGCGAAGAAGACCTCTCGGGCGGCCAGGGCGAGGACGACCCCTCGGGCGGCCAGGGCCGCGACGACCCCTCGGGCGGCCAGGGCGGCGACGACCCCTCGGGCGGCCAGGGCGGCGATGACCCCTCGGGCGGCCAGGGCGGCGACGACCCCTCGGGCGGCCAGGGCGGCGAAGACCCCTCGGGCGGCCAGGGCGGCGAAGACCCCTCGGGCGGCCAGGGCGGCGAAGACCCCTCGGGCGGCCAGGGAGGCGAAGACCCCTCGGGCGGCCAGGGCGGGGCAGACACCGGCTCAGGAACGGCAGACACCGGCTCAGGAACGGCAGACACCGGCTCAGGAACGGCCACAAGAACTGTAATAGTCACAAAAACAGACACAAACACAGAAACAAACACTGGCTCTGGAACAGGCACTGGCTCTGGAACAGGCACTGGCTCTGGAACAGGCACTGGCTCAGCCTCCGGCTCTGGAACAGGCATTGGCTCAGCCTCCGGCTCTGGAACAGGCATAGGCTCTGGAACAGGCATAGGCTCTGGAACAGGCATTGGCTCTGGAACAGGCATTGGCTCTGGAACAGGCATTGGCTCTGCCTCCGGCTCTGGAACAGGCATAGGCTCTGGAACAGGCATTGGCTCTGCCTCCGGCTCTGGAACGGGCAATGGCTCTGCCTCCGGCTCTGGAACAGCAGACACTAGCTCCGGCTCTGGAACAGCAGACATGGGCATGTCCAGGATCCGAACCAGACGCTCCAGATAGTCCAGATCCAAGAAGGCAGACGGCACTGGCTCTGCCTCCGGCTCTGGAACGGATACTGGCTCTGCCTCCGGCTCTGGAACAGGCATTGGCTCTGCCTCCGGCTCTGGAACCGGCAATGGCTCTGCCTCCGGCTCTGGAACCGGCAATGGTTCTGCCTCCGGCTCTGGAACCGGCAATGGTTCTGCCTCCGGCTCTGGAACCGGCAATGGTTCTGCCTCCGGCTCTGGAACCGGCAATGGTTCTGCCTCCGGCTCTGGAATGGCCATTGGCTCTGCCTCCGGCTCTGGAACGGCCATTGGCTCTGCCTCCGGCTCCGGCTCTGGAACAGCAGACACTGGTTCCGGCTCTGGAACAGCAGACACGGGCATGTCCAGGATCCGAGCCAGACGCTCCAGATAGTCCAGGTCCAGGAAGGCGGACGGAACGTGAACAGTCTCTCGCTGGGCAGACGTGACGTGAACAGTCTCTCGCTGGGCAGACGTGACGTGAACAGTCTCTCGCTGGGCAGACGTGACGTGAACAGTCTCTCGCTGGGCAGACGTGACGTGAACAGTCTCTCGCTGGGCAGACGGGACGTGAACAGTCTCTCGCTGGGCAGACGGGACGTGAACAGTCTCTCGCTGGGCAGACGGGACGTGAACAGTCTCTCGCTGGGCAGACGGGACGTGAACAGTCTCTCGCTGGGCAGACGTGACGTGAACAGTCTCTCGCTGGGCAGACGGGACGTGAACAGTCTCTGGCTGGGCAGACGGGACGTGAACAGTCTCTGGCTGGGCAGACGGAACGTGAACATTCTCTGACTGGGCAGACGGGACGTGAACAGTCTCTGACTGGGAAGACGGGACGTGAACAGGCTCTCGACCACCTCCTCCACTGCGACCTCCACGGGTCCCGCGAAACTTGACTAATCGGGTCCCCTTAAAAAACTCCCTTCTCTCCCGCTCGGTGGCTGGGGAAGAGATATTGAGAAACATACCGCTGGATCTTGTGACGACGGAGTCCTTCTGTCACGACACACTCGGGAGATAGACAGAAGATCCAAGTGCAGTAAAGATGTTTTTAATGGGTAATCCGTAAAGCGTAAATCCAGTCCAGGCAAAGGTCAAATACCGTGTAAACAATCCAAATACAAAAATAACAAAACACAAAGAACAATCAGGAACAGACCAGGAAGTGTCAGACATAACAAGGACTCCGTGACACATACTGAAACAGACAGGGTTATATACACAGGGAATCGACAATGATAATGGGGAATTGGCTGAGTGCAATGATCAGTGATAAGGAACAGCTGAGTGCAATGATGAGACAAAGGATCGTGGGAAATGTAGTTCATAAGTGAAGGACACCGTGGGAAAGGAGGACATCTAGTGGACATCAGGGGAACACAAACCCAACACTGTGACAACGACATCACCAGTTGAACAACAAAACATTACAAGAAACAAATAAAGGATCCAGTGTCCGCTTTAAAGCGCTGTGTGATTCATGTAGATTTACTGAACAGAAGCAGAAGATCATAGTTGTGTTTTAGTGATCTGTAACTAACAGCACAAGACACATGTACACGTCAGTTGAAAGGAAATGTTGCAAATGTAAAATTAAAACTTTGGCATCAAGTTCCTCAATTGTGTCTCCATTGAGTAAACTGCTTTAGACAAACTTCTGATGATACATTATTTTACGTTGTTAGTGAAAATAACAGGGAACATCATCCATTATTTTGTACGCGTTGAGTAAACGTAGTTTGTACGTGGACGCTTGGGTAGAAGTTGTTAAAGACGTACAAATCGTGACAGAAGTTTCTTTATTAGACGGTTTGTTCATCTACTCATCATCAAAGACATTTTACTTGCGCTCGATGCTCAGTGATGCTCATTTCAGGTATAAAAACAACAATAAACATCTTATTAACATACATAACATCTACATGAAAATGTAAGAATGCAGAAGCATTAGTCATAGAAAGCCCATGCAGAAAAGACATGTGTTTTTCTTCCTTGTGTTTGTACTTCTCCTTTTCTCAGAGAAAGTGCACATTAGTCTTTATATTCGGCGAGCACAGACGAGTGTTATCAGCTCTTCAGTGATTGTGTGACTGAAGCAACATCTCTCTCTTCTGCTGGATTACTGGAGATGATGCTCGTCTTCGGACTGATGCTGCTGCTGAAAACTGCTGCATGTGAGTCACTTTCAGATCAAACTCGTCTGATGATGAAGCTCTGACATTAAAACACTGTAATGTTACTTTAAGAGTTTTTCTAAAGAACTGCAGGATCTAGTACTTTAGATCTGTTTTAAGTGTTTAAAGTCTGGTTTCACAGACAGGGCTTAGATTAAGATTAGGCCTTAGTTCAGATTTAAGAAACTTTTATAAACGTGCCTTAGAAAAAATCTCATTACTGTTGTGCATCTTGAGACAAACAATGGCACTGACATATTTTAAGACATTTTAGTGCAAGTTGCTTTCAGTTAAAACAGCTCAAACATGCATTCAGTTTTCTGCTGCTTCCCCTCTCTCTCTCTCTCTGTCTCTCTCTCTCACACACACACACATACACACACACACACACACACACACACACACTCTATCTATCTCTCTCTCTCTCTCTGTCTCTCTCTCTGTCTCTCACACACACGCACACACACACTCTATCTCTCTCTCTCTCTCTGTCTCAATTCAATTCAAATTAGCTTTATTAGCATGACTGTGTAACACAATGTTGCCAAAGCATCAACATATTATATATAAATAATAAAACAAACAGTAAACATATATGTATAAATCATGTCATATGTAGCATTGTAAATAGATAGATAGATAAACACAATCTATCTTAATAAATAGATAAATAAATACATTTGATCACTCTAGAGAATTAGCGGTCTCTGGCGTTATGAATAGCTAGCACATATTTAGCCGCTAGTGCAGCTGTATTACCATCTTCTCCGAGTAAGAAGGACATTTTTTCAGTGTCACTCAGTTCATAGAATGATGGGATCAAGGCTTCAAATCTGGACAGAAAAGTTTCTCTTATATCGGTATATTTGGGACAGAAGAGCAGAAAGTGTTCCTCATCCTCTATGTGCTGTAGATCACAGTGTCTACAGATCCTCTGCTCTCTCTCTCTCTCCATGTTTGTCTATGTCTACCTCTCTCTATCTCTAGATCATGGTCACTTAATCTGTATTTGGAGAGGATTTGTCTTTCTTTAAAATGTTTAATAAATAGGTAACTGGCCAATTTAGTGGTTCTATTGAGGGTCGAGTAACATTGGAGTTTATTCTGAAGGTAAAAATGTGCTTTTAGTGACCCATCATGGGCGTCTTTTAGATGTGTGTGTATTTCTTTAACAATAGTTTTGGGGCTGTAGCTGTGGTCAGCGGGGGGTGTAGTCTGATGGAGGAGGTGAAGAGCGAGTGTGTGTAGAGGATGAGGTTCTGCTGAGGTTTCATTGGCGAGGAGGGCTTTATATTGGACTGACTCTGGATCAGACTGATGGAGGTGATGCCAGAACTGAACACATCTCTTCTGGATCTCGATGTTCAGCGGGTACAAGCCTAGCTCAGCGCTGCAGGCGGCAGCGGATGTGTTTCGGTGAACCCCTAAAATATTTTTGCCAATTTCCAATTGTAATTTTTCTACTGGTGTTTTATCCCAATTTTTAAAATGTTGTACTGGTCCCCAAATTTCACATCCATATAAAAGAATTGGTTTTATTATTGAATTATATAATTTGATCCAGGTTTTAATGGGTAACTTTAAGTGGCCGCATCGTGACTTTATAGCATAAAAAGCCCTCCGAGCCTTTTCACTCAGTGTTTTAACAGCCAGACCGAAGCGTCCCGAAGCGCTGATGTCGATGCCCAGATAGCTATAGCTAGTGCTGTGCTGCACACACACACACACAAACACCCACACACACACACACACACACACACACACACACACACACACACACACACACACACACACACACACACAAACACCCACACACACACACACACACACACACACACACACACACACACACAGATAGCTATAGCTAGTGCTGTGCTGCAGGACCTGGCCTTTATACAGGAACTGGTGTTTGTGTTCCTGAGATCTGTTCTTCTTCTGGAACACCATGACTCTGGTTTTGTCCAGATTGACGGTCAGGGCCCAGTCGTGACAGTACTGTTCCAGCAGGGACAGGCTCTGCTGATGGCCCTCAGGTGTGCGGGACAGCAGGACCAGATCATCCGCGTAGAGCAGACATCTGACCTCTGACCCCTGACCCTTGACCTGTGTTTGCTGTAGAGTGAGGCCGGGGACAGTAGAGCTCTCCAGCGCTGATGCCAGATCATTGATGTAGATGTTGAATAGAGTTGGACTCAGACTGCAGCCCTGCCTCACTCCACGGCCCTGCTGGAAGAACGCGCTTCTGTGGTCGCTGATTTTCACCGCACTTTTACTGTTGCTGTACAGAGATTTTATAATATCAAACGTTTTCCCGCCAATGCCAATTTGTAGGATTTTGTATAGTAGACCATCATGCCAAATTGAGTCGAATGCTTTTTTAAAGTCTACAAAACATGCAAATATTTTCCTTTGTTTGTCGTTGATGTTTTTGTTGATGAGAGTGTGTAGAGAATAGATGTGGTCGGATGTGCGGTGTTTTGGTAAAAAGCCAATCTGTGCTTTATTTAAAATGTTGTGTGATGAAATGTGTGAGACAATGCGTGTGTTTATGATCCTGCAGAACAGTTTTCTGGGGTTGTTGAGCGGCCGCTGCGTAGCTCCTGTGTCGTGATGGAGGGCCGGGGGCCGATCTGGGCTCTGCTGGAGGACGAGGGCTTCTCGCTGTTGTGTAGCTCTTGTGTTGTGATGGAGGGCCGGGGGCCGATCTGGGCTCTGCTGGAGGACGAGGGCTTCTCGCTGTTGTGTAGCTCCTGTGTCGTGATGGAGGACCGAGGGCCGGGGGCCGATCTGGGCTCTGCTGGAGGACGAGGGCTTCTCGCTGTTGTGTAGCTCCTGTGTCGTGATGGAGGACCGAGGGCCGGGGGCCGATCTGGGCTCTGCTGGAGGACGAGGGCTTCTCGCTGTTGTGTAGCTCTTGTGTCGTGATGGAGGGCCGGGGGCCGATCTGGGCTCTGCTGGAGGACGAGGGCTTCTCGCTGTTGTGTAGCTCTTGTGTCGTGATGGAGGGCCGGGGGCCGTTCTGGGCTCTGCTGGAGGACGAGGGCTTCTCGCTGTTGTGTAGCTCTTGTGTCGTGATGGAGGGCCGGGGGCCGATCTGGGCTCTGCTGGAGGACGAGGGCTTCTCGCTGTTGTGTAGCTCTTGTGTTGTGATCGAGGACGAGGTCTTCTTGGTGGCTGAGAGCTTCTCTTGTTATCGAAGTTTCTGCTCTTTCTTGCTGTGTTTCCAAGGGCTGTGCTTTTCAGCACTCTGGCGAAGACTTTCACTCCTTGCTTGTTGAGATGTACGTAATCATACATATGATGAGGCCGTATGTCTTTGTGATGGGCGAGATGAACATTAGGAATAAGTGCGCAGCTTCTGGAGAGTTCCACATTATTCCCGTGGATCACGTGAAACGGCACGTCGCTGCGTGGCAGCAGTGTGGACAGAGTTATTCTGGCCTGTGGGAAACGCTGTGTGGCTGTGATCGCCACCTCTCTCATCACAGGAGCCACACGGCCCTTCATGGCCCTTAAATCATTTGTCCCTGTGTGAATTATTATGTGCTTGTAGTTTTCGTGTTTACTCTCAGACAGGATCTGAAAAGCACTTCTTGTGTTTGGACACCAGATTTTCTTGGCTCTCATGTTTGGTAATAGAAGCTTCTCACTGACATATTTCCCATTGGAGTCAGTCAGGATAAGAGCGTGTGTCTCTCCCGGGTCCTGTGCAGCGGAGCTGTGGATCTGGGATGCTGGATCAGTCGAGCAGTGAGGCTCTTCCACTGGTAGCTGTTCACGTCGAGGATTCTCCATGAGCATCTCTGGACGGATCAAAGGTTTAGCAGAAGACTCTGTAGGTGCTGAAACAGAATTGAGTCTTTCTTTTAGGTTTGTGATGAGTTCATCTTTGGTGTGAAGAACTGACTTCAAGGCAGAGAGCTCCTCCTGCATTTCTTTTCTAACGTCTGTTAGTTGTCTTCCTAAAGTTGATTTTACTTCCCTCAGTTCATCTTTAGTTTGCTGAAGTTCTGTTAACATTTCTTCTCGTTGTCTCTGCAGATATTCAACTTCTTGTTTTAAGTTCTTTATGTCGATTGTCGCTTGTTCCATGTTGATGTCTTTCAGGTGGGACAGTATTAACTCTTTTATCTCCACTACTTCTACTTCCAGAATTGAAAAATTGTCTTTCATTCTTGACATTGGAGATGGGACAAGTCGCTGTCATCTTCTGAACTGATTTTCCAGGGGAGGCATCAATGTTCATATTTTTGTCAGCTTCATCAGACAGGGCCAGTGTTTTTATTAGTTCAAAATCCTCAATAAAGACCTTGAGAGCAGACTCTGATCCCCGGACCATAACAGTGCCATTTTGATACAAGTTCAGTGTCAAAAATCTTGTTTCATAATTTTTTTCAGCATCTTCAAATGCTAAGATCTGTCTGCCTTTACAGATGCCTCTTTTCTTGGTGAAGGTGAGATGTTGACAGAAGGCAGTGTGCCACAAAGGGCTGTGTTCGGTGTAAAAGAGCAGGTTGTTCATGGTATTGTGATCTTGTAGTTCAGCGAACAGTGTGTCAGGGCTCTCCTTCATCTGCTTGTGTCTGAGCATCTGCCTGTGCCCGGTTGCATAAAGCACCTTAAGTTTTTCCCTTAAGTGTGATACTTAAGGGGCGATTTCCCCTTACCTAAGAGAATAACTTAAGGGTGTTGCATATAATCTCTTAAACGGTTCTCTTAGGTAAGGGAAACATTTAAGTGTTTCACGACAGCGATCCTGGATTCACGTTATAAAAGTCTGTTGTTGCCATAGATACGCAAAACACTAACACTAGCAATTACGCGTTTTCATCAAATAAAGTAGGCTAATAAAGTAGGCTAGGATATCGGAATGGATAAAGAAAACAAAAAAAGAAAGCCTAATTGGACAGAGGAGGAGAAATGCATTCTTGACGAATATGATAAAAGAAAAACAATTTTGAAAAGCAAACTAAATCCCCATGTAACTGCTGCAAAAAAACAGAAACAGTGGGAAGAAATAACGGAAAAAATCAACGCAAGGAATCTTGATGTGAAGAGGACGGTTCAGGAAGTCCTTAAAAAATATGAAAACATCACTGTGGTCGCAAAAAAAGAGTTGAGCGCTTATAAGAACGAAGCCAACAAAACAGGTAAGATTGAGCAAGACTAGCGCTACGCTTTTAAGATTGTAAGCACCGCACCCTGGTGAAGAGTGCGCTTTATTGCTGTACAGTGTTAAGACCTAACGATTACAAAACTGACCAACAGGTGGAGGACCCCCACCGGCTGAGTTGTCGGACTGTACTATAATGGTACAAAACATCATTGGAGCTGACTCACCTGTCCTGTCTGGCATCTGTGGCGGTTTAGAGAGTGAAGCTGAACCAGTGCAACAGTGTAACATAGAGTGAGGCATTAAGTTATTTTCCTGTATCATCATATAATAACAGTGGCTGAGAGGATACATTATTATTTTGACATCATTAGAGACATAATACGTTATAACATAATGATTTAACTGACATTAATGTCACATTTAGACCCTTGCAGCACTCTGAAAAACAACTTCAGCACCATCAGATCGTCAGCAGAACGCCGATACAGGCAACCCCTAAGTAATGATTTATGTTAACTATTGCTTCAGCCTATAATTAATCCAACGAACAGCTTTAATAGTATTTTTTAAGATTTTCTTAATTTTCCCCATTACTTGCGTATTTCAGAAGACCGCAAATATCACCTGCAGCCAAATCAAGAGAAGATGTGCTGGAACTGCAGAGAGAGGTTCTGCAGCTTCAAAAGGAGAAGCTGCAGCTGGAGATTGAAAAACTAAAGATGGAGACGGAAAATCAGGAGCTCTATAATTTTATTCTAAATAACAAACTTTTACAGCTAAAGGCT
>NW_027508724.1:85000-90000 GCF_051911475.1 Siphateles boraxobius
AGGGCTTTGTAATGGTATGTGTTGGGGTCGCTTGTTTTTAGGTGTTTCCAGAATTTGATGGCTCTTTTTTGGATGTTTAGAAGGAGAGGGTATTGGCCTAATTCTGCCCTGCATCCGTTGTTTGGTGTTTTTCTTTGGACTTTGAGTATTCGTTTACAGAAATCTAAATGTAGAGTTTCAATCGGATGTTTTTCCCAATTTAAAAAATCAAACTTGATAGAAGGACCCCACACTTCACTGCCATATAAAACAATTGGTTCAATTATTGATTTGAAAAGTTTGAGCCAAATTTGGATTGGGATGTCAATTTTGATTGATCTTTTTATGGCATAGAAAGCCCTTTGAGCGTTTTCTTTGAGTTCATTCACAGCCGAAGTAAAGTTGCCAGTTGGAGTTATTTTCAGGCCGAGGTAAGTGTATGTTTTTGTGCTCTCAATGGTTCTGTGTGATAGTGTGAATGTGTGTGTTGGTCCCTGAGGTCTGGAGCGTTTCTGGAACATCATGACTCTAGTTTTCTGGAGGTTGACGGTCAGGGCCCAGGACTGACAGTAATCCTCCAGCAGATCCAGGCTGTCCTGAAGCCCCTCTTTAGTGGGCGACAGGAGAACCAGGTCATCTGCGTATAGAAGACACTTGATCTCTGTGTCGTGTAGAGTGAGACCTTGAAAGGGAGCATGTTCTAACGTATCGGCTAATTGGTTGATGTAAATGTTGAAGAGGGTGGGGCTTAAACTGCAGCCCTGTCTCACTCCGCGCCCCTGGGGGAAAAACTCGGTTCTTTGGTTTCCAATTTTGACAGCGCATTGGCTGGCTGTGTACATCGATTTGATCAAATCATAGAATTTCCCCCCTATTCCACTGTCGATAAGTTTTAGGTATAGTCCTTCGTGCCAGATTGAATCAAAGGCTTTCTTGAAATCAATGAAACAAGCAAAAATGTGTCCTTTGTTTTGATGTACATATTTGTCAATTAGTGTTTGTAGTGTAAAAATATGATCGGATGTGCGACATTTTGGAAGAAAGCCGATTTGGCATTTACTCAAGGCATTGTGCTTCATAAGGAAGTCTAAAAGTCTGGAGTTTAAGACGCTGCAGAGAACCTTCCCCAGGTTACTGTTCACACAGATGCCTCGGTAGTTGTTGGGGTCTAATTTGTCTCCGTTCTTGTGGATGGGGCTGATGAGGCCCTTGTTCCAGATCTCAGGGAAGAACCCTACACACAGAACATCATTGAACAGTTTCAGCATGGCCAGTTTGAAGCTTTGGTCTGTGTGTTTCAGCATCTCGTTCAGGATGCTGTCGACACCACAGGCTTTCTTGGGCTCAAGGACTCCTAATTTTTCTTCCAATTCTTTCATTGTTATGGGGAAATCTAAAGGGTTTTGATTTTCTTTAATTGATCTTTCCAAATTGTCTAGTTTATTAATTATTTCATTTTGTTTATAATTTTGAATTTCAGTTGGGCTGTATAAATCTTGGAAGTGTTTTTTCCACTTCTCCCCATCTTGAATCGCCAGAACTTCTTGATTTGGTTTGTATAACAATTTCCATTTATCCCAAAATTTGTGTGAGTTTATAGATTTTTCAATTTCTTCAAACTGGTTTTGCAGAAACTGTGCTTTTTTCCGCCGGAGTGTGGCTTTATATTGTTTTAGTGCCTCACAGTAAAGAAGGCGGAGGTCCGGATTATCTGGTTGTCTGTGTTTTTGATTTGATAAATTTTTGAGGTTTTTTCTCAGAGCCTTACAGTCCAAATCAAACCATTTGTCTGTATCTAAATATTTTTTCTTTGGTTTAACAATGGACAAATTACTTTTTTGTGCTGTTTTGTAGAATATGTTGTTTAGATCTTGTACTTCCTGATTGATGCCGAATTGATTTTTTGGGTATTCCTGTATTTGGAATGAATGTATGAGGGATTGTATTTCTGAAGATTCAACAGCAGTGCTGTAATTAGTGCCACTGTTTTCAGTCCATTTGAAAGACATTAATTTGCTCATTTGATACGGGGTCCTAATTGGTTTGGGTGATGTTTCAGATTGCTTTAAATAGAGGATGATTTGGCTGTGGTCTGAGAAAGGTTTGAGGGGTTTGACTGTGAATGCTCTCAAAGAGGAAAGGTCTAGATCTGTGATGGCATAATCTACAGTGCTGTTACCAAGAGCTGAGCTGTAGGTGTATCGGCCGAGCGAGTCTCCTCGCAGTCTTCCGTTGACGATGTACAGAGCCAGTCCTCTGCAGAGCTGCAGGAGCTGCCGTCCGTGAGCGTTCACGGTTTGATCGCAGTTTTGTCTGCTGGGGTAAGAAGGGTACAGGTCGTTATTGCCTGTGATGAATCTGGTCCCGTGCGATTCTATGAAATCGAATTCTGCTCCTGTTCTAGCATTTAAATCACCCATAAGCAGCACATTTCCCTGGGCCTGGAAATGGCTGATTTCTCTTTCTATATTTTGGAAAGTTTCCTCTTGGAAATATGGAGACTCGGGGGGTGGAATGTAAATTGTACAAAGGAAAACAGGCTTAGATGCTGAAATCATTCCTTTTTGTATCTTAAGCCACAGGTGGTGCTGTTCTCTTTTGATTAATTCTATGGCCAGTTCAGATTTGATCCATATTATCATCCCTCCCGAGTCTCTCCCTTGTGTGACTGACGTGAGTTTGACTGATGGTAATATTATTTCTCTGTATCCTGAGGGACAGCCAGTGAACGCATCTCCTCTACACTAGGTTTCCTGTAAGACGATGACATCTAGGTCTTGGAGTTCTTTCATAAAATCAGAATTTCTACTTTTTAGGCCAAAGACTGAGGAGTTTAGACCTTGAATATTCCACGTAGAAAAACTAAGTGATTTCATCATAAACTTTTAAAATAATGTGTATGGTATGTTTGCTATTTTGAGAAAAGAGAAATGATGTAAAATTACAATAGATTAAAATAAAACAATGAATGATGGAAGTAAAGTTATTATAGGAACTCAAAACATTAACAATTCCATATTAAATGTACATTAATACCACAGACTTAGGTAGGTGAGGTTTTTTTTTTTGTTTTTTTGTTTTTTACCACTGTCCACTGTGTGTTAGTAGGTGAGAGCAGATGATACTCAGCATGTGTTGGATGTCGTGGAGCTCAGCGTTGGCTCGGTCTGCTCCTCCGCTGACAGCTTGGGCGTAGCTCGGTCTGCCGGGCCGGGCCGGGATCTGTTGTGGACGGGCTTCGGCTGCTGGAGCTGTGGGGCTGTTGTAGGACGGTCTCGGTCTGTAGGCTTCAGCTGCTGGAGCTGTGGGGATGTTGTAGGACGGTCTCGGTCTGTAGGGATCCTGTCTGGGTGCTGTAGCTCGGTGTGGTGCTCTGGGGGGTGCTCCACTCGGGGCTCTAGATGAGCTGTGGGCTGGGATGTAGTTTGCTGGAGTGTGTCTCGATGGATTGGCTGGGTTAGGGCTGGTTCTGCTCCACCTGGGACTGGTCTGGTTGGTCCGGTTTAGAGTGACATCTTTGAGTCTCTTTGCGAGGATATGTACCAGGTTTTTATAAAGGTGGACGTGGTCGTATAGACATTCAGTGTCCAGGTCTGGATGATGGGCCAAGTGGACGTTGGGCAGGAGGGCACAGTGTCTAGAGATGCTGGAGTTTATTTTATTTATTGTGTTGAGATGGAAATCTCTCCTCTGGAGTAGAGTGGACAGGATGATTTTAGAGCTGGGGAAAGTTTTTCTAGCTTTTTCCACGACAGCTCTGAGGGAGTCAGACACTCGGTCCTGCTGGCTCCGCAGGTCGTTGGTGCCCGTGTGGATAATGATGTGGCTGGGCCGGCCTAGCTGGGACTCTGTCAGGAGCTCCAGGGCTTTGTCAGTGGTGGGACACCACAATTTAACAGCTCTGTGTTGGGGGAAAAGTTTCTTTACATCGATGAATTTGCCGTTTGAATCGATGAGTAGGGCTATTTCAGGTTCCTCTGTGCTGGTTGGTGCTGGGCTGCTGTGAGACGAGGGCTGATGCTGCTGTGCTGTGGAGTCTGGCAGGGGGCGCTGTGATGGCTGTGAGCGGTCTGGGTCGGGTCTCTCTGCGCTGACGGATGGGTGTTGACTGCTTGTGTTGGGCGACTCTGAGGTGGAGGGCAGTATTTGAGCTGTGTGGGTCTGCTCTGGTTCTCTGGCCAGGAGGAGCTCACTCAGCTGCTCTCTCAGGGCCTGGATCTCACTGCTCTGCTGCTCTCTCTCCTCCTGTATCTCTCTCAGCTGCTGCCTCATCTCTAGTGTGGACTGTTCTCTGTCCTCCAGCTGCAGTCTCAGTGCGGTCAGCTCACACTGATAGCTGTCCCTCTCTGTCTGAAGCCGTCTCATTTGCTGTGTGAGGGCTGACAGTCTCTGTGTTAAGTGCTCTGTGTTCTGCTGGAGTTCACTATGAGCTGCACATGTGTCTGACGGCTGCTGTCTGAGCACAGATTCTCTGAGCTGCACCATCTCCATCTCCAGCTTGGTGAAGTGCTCCTGTAGGAGAGGTATAGCTTTGAGCAGGGAGGGTGAGATGTGCTCAACAGTTTCTGCAGGAGTGTGTGTGAGATCTGGGGTGGTGTTCGGTGGATTCTGCTCAGGTGACAAGCTTTCAGATGGTACAGCTTTCTCGTGTTTCACAGTTTCACCTATTGTTCTGTAGTCTGCCTGAAATGTTTTCAGGTCCCCCTGTATCATGACTGTGCCATTTTTGTATATGTTCACAGTTATTACTGTGCTGTCAGGGTCATTTGGTTCTCTGATTTTGACTTTCCAGCCATTACAGATGCCTTCTTTCTTTACAGAGGGGTAATGGTTGATGATGGCTTTATGCCAGGCTCTGGGGTGATCAGAGAAGAAAATGAGGTTGCAGACTTCTCCTGTTTTGAATAGATCTGCAAACAGAGTCTCAGGGTTGTTTGTCAGAAGTTTCTGCTTATAGGTTTTTCTTGCGGTGTCAGATTTCACCTCAGAGGGATACTGTATGGTGGTGAGGGGGGAGCTCA
>NW_027508724.1:95000-105000 GCF_051911475.1 Siphateles boraxobius
AGGAATTGGTATCGTTAGTGTTTTGTTTAGAAAAAGAGAACAAAACAAATAAAGATATTAAGAAAAGGCAGTTGTTTGAGTTCCCTTATCGAGTCGGTCTCTCGACATTACGTATGGGGAAATCCATTTTCCTCGAATCATGAAGTCTGATAGAATAACTCTTTTGCTTGCAAATAGCCAATGGCGGTCCCGCCATCACCTGATTGGCTGACACTGCTCAATATAGGTGACGGCGGGCGCCAGAAACCTCAGAATCTTTTTTCTTCACTCGAGTCTGTTTTCACCGTTGATGTACGCATTCAGAGCGGAGTATATTAAGGAGTTTTAATTCCCCTCTCGCGTTCCGGTGGATTATATTATGTCTCTTTGTCGCCCGTGTGGTGGACCCATTGAATCCCCGGACGCACACAACTTGTGTGCTGTGCCTGGGTCGGGACCACGCAGAGGCGGCACTCGAGGGATCGGGATGTCCCGCCTGTGAGGAGCTTCCCATCAGATCCTTCGTGCAAGGCTGGCCGTTACACGTAGCGACGACCTAGTGTCTCCTGCCTCTCCCCAGTCTGCCACCGTCGAGCCGCGGACCGGGAGACGGCAGAGATCTCCATTCGCGGGTTCTGTTGAGGCGCTGACGTCGGCCCAAGGTCCACGCCATCCTCACGTGGCAGAGCCCGTGAGTTACTCTTGAGGCCATTTACCGCCCTCTTGAGGAAGCAAGGGAATTATCTCGTTCGGTTACGACGATGACGACGCCAATAGTCCGAGTCTCCGTCTGAACGCGCCCTCGCCTCTTTGGATGCGGAGCTTATGGCCATTCTCACTGAGGCGGTGGCAGATATGGTGCTGGAGTGGACAGCGCCCAAGGAGCTGCCGTCGGAAAGGTGGCCTCAGCGCGGGCCGTAAAGCTGAAGCGAGAGGCAGTTCAGGAAGTCGCTAAAAAAATAAAAATAAAAAAAATAAAAAAACAGCGCTCCTGATGTGCGTGTCAGGGAGGAAAGAGCGCGGGACGTGTTCGTCGGACCGGTGCGAAGAGGGCGTGTTCCCGCCCAGAGTTCAACGAGAATGTGTTGTTTCTGAAACCGCTGTGTTCTGTTTAAATAACAAGGTACATTACATGTCTCAGCAAAAGAGCTTCTCTCCCCAACATTATTACCCGCCTCATAGACGGGAGACGCATCGCAGAGCGGAAGCTCGGGGAAACCCGAGGAGATGTCTATCTATGTCCCCGTGCATGAAGCCGCGGACGAGCTATACCATTTCATATAGCAGTCAATGCTTTCCCGGTGGCTGGCGCCCAGCCCCCGCCGCAGCATTCATTGCCCTGTATGGCGATTCTGATTACTACACAGTGTGTATTCACAGTTGTTGCGCGATGCAACTGACGCTGTGTTACGTACACACCACACTGTTATGTGTAAGGATTTATGCCATTATATATTGCCCTGTGTCCTTCAGTGCAATGGCTATTCTGTTTACTGCAAGTACGTGTTCACAGTTGTTGCGCGATGCAACTGACGCTGTGTTACGTACTCACTACACACTGTTATGTGTAAGGATTTATGCCATTATATATTGCCCTGTGTCCTTCAGTGCAATGGCTATTCTGACTACTGCAAGTACGTGTTCACAGTTGTTGTGCGATGCAACTGACGCTGTTACGTACACACCACACTGTTATGTGTAAGGATTTATGGCATTATATATTGCCCTGTGTCCTTCAGTGCAATGGCTATTCTGATTACTGCAAGTACGTGTTCACAGTTGTTGCGCGATGCAACTGACGCTGTGTTACGTACTCACTACACACTGTTATGTGTAAGGATTTATGCCATTATATATTGCCCTGTGTCCTTCAGTGCAATGGCTATTCTGACTACTGCAAGTACGTGTTCACAGTTGTTGCGCGATGCAACTGACGCTGTGTTACGTACTCACTACACACTGTTATGTGTAAGGATTTATGCCATTATATATTGCCCTGTGTCCTTCAGTGCAATGGCTATTCTGACTACTGCAAGTACGTGTTCACAGTTGTTGCGCGATGCAACTGACGCTGTGTTACGTACTCACTACACACTGTTATGTGTAAGGATTTATGCCATTATATATTGCCCTGTGTCCTTCAGTGCAATGGCTATTCTGTTTACTGCAAGTACGTGTTCACAGTTGTTGTGCGATGCAACTGACGCTGTTACGTACACACCACACTGTTATGTGTAAGGATTTATGGCATTATATATTGCCCTGTGTCCTTCAGTGCAATGGCTACTCTGGTTACTACACCGTAAGTATTCAAAGTTGTTGCGCGATGTAACTGACGCTGCGTTACGTACTCACTACACACTGTTGTGTAATGATTTATGCCATATATTGCCCTGTGTCCTTCAGTGCAATGTCTATTCTGGTTACTACGCAGTACGTATTCACAGTTGGTGCGCGATGCAACTGACGCTGTGTTACGTACACACCACACTGTTATGTGTAAGGATTTATGCCATTATATATTGCCCTGTGTCCTTCAGTGCAATGGCTATTCTGTTTACTGCAAGTACGTGTTCACAGTTGTTGCGCGATGCAACTGACGCTGTGTTACGTACTCACTACACACTGTTATGTGTAAGGATTTATGCCATTATATATTGCCCTGTGTCCTTCAGTGCAATGGCTATTCTGACTACTGCAAGTACGTGTTCACAGTTGTTGTGCGATGCAACTGACGCTGTTACGTACACACCACACTGTTATGTGTAAGGATTTATGGCATTATATATTGCCCTGTGTCCTTCAGTGCAATGGCTATTCTGATTACTGCAAGTACGTGTTCACAGTTGTTGCGCGATGCAACTGACGCTGTGTTACGTACTCACTACACACTGTTATGTGTAAGGATTTATGCCATTATATATTGCCCTGTGTCCTTCAGTGCAATGGCTATTCTGATTACTGCAAGTACGTGTTCACAGTTGTTGCGCGATGCAACTGACGCTGTGTTACGTACTCACTACACACTGTTATGTGTAAGGATTTATGCCATTATATATTGCCCTGTGTCCTTCAGTGCAATGGCTATTCTGACTACTGCAAGTACGTGTTCACAGTTGTTGCGCGATGCAACTGACGCTGTGTTACGTACTCACTACACACTGTTATGTGTAAGGATTTATGCCATTATATATTGCCCTGTGTCCTTCAGTGCAATGGCTATTCTGACTACTGCAAGTACGTGTTCACAGTTGTTGCGCGATGCAACTGACGCTGTGTTACGTACTCACTACACACTGTTATGTGTAAGGATTTATGCCATTATATATTGCCCTGTGTCCTTCAGTGCAATGGCTATTCTGTTTACTGCAAGTACGTGTTCACAGTTGTTGTGCGATGCAACTGACGCTGTTACGTACACACCACACTGTTATGTGTAAGGATTTATGGCATTATATATTGCCCTGTGTCCTTCAGTGCAATGGCTACTCTGGTTACTACACCGTAAGTATTCAAAGTTGTTGCGCGATGTAACTGACGCTGCGTTACGTACTCACTACACACTGTTGTGTAATGATTTATGCCATATATTGCCCTGTGTCCTTCAGTGCAATGTCTATTCTGGTTACTACGCAGTACGTATTCACAGTTGGTGCGCGATGCAACTGACGCTGTGTTACGTACACACCACACTGTTATGTGTAAGGATTTATGCCATTATATATTGCCCTGTGTCCTTCAGTGCAATGGCTATTCTGTTTACTGCAAGTACGTGTTCACAGTTGTTGCGCGATGCAACTGACGCTGTGTTACGTACTCACTACACACTGTTATGTGTAAGGATTTATGCCATTATATATTGCCCTGTGTCCTTCAGTGCAATGGCTATTCTGACTACTGCAAGTACGTGTTCACAGTTGTTGTGCGATGCAACTGACGCTGTTACGTACACACCACACTGTTATGTGTAAGGATTTATGGCATTATATATTGCCCTGTGTCCTTCAGTGCAATGGCTATTCTGATTACTGCAAGTACGTGTTCACAGTTGTTGCGCGATGCAACTGACGCTGTGTTACGTACTCACTACACACTGTTATGTGTAAGGATTTATGCCATTATATATTGCCCTGTGTCCTTCAGTGCAATGGCTATTCTGATTACTGCAAGTACGTGTTCACAGTTGTTGCGCGATGCAACTGACGCTGTGTTACGTACTCACTACACACTGTTATGTGTAAGGATTTATGCCATTATATATTGCCCTGTGTCCTTCAGTGCAATGGCTATTCTGACTACTGCAAGTACGTGTTCACAGTTGTTGCGCGATGCAACTGACGCTGTGTTACGTACTCACTACACACTGTTATGTGTAAGGATTTATGCCATTATATATTGCCCTGTGTCCTTCAGTGCAATGGCTATTCTGTTTACTGCAAGTACGTGTTCACAGTTGTTGTGCGATGCAACTGACGCTGTTACGTACACACCACACTGTTATGTGTAAGGATTTATGGCATTATATATTGCCCTGTGTCCTTCAGTGCAATGGCTACTCTGGTTACTACACCGTAAGTATTCAAAGTTGTTGCGCGATGTAACTGACGCTGCGTTACGTACTCACTACACACTGTTGTGTAATGATTTATGCCATATATTGCCCTGTGTCCTTCAGTGCAATGTCTATTCTGGTTACTACGCAGTACGTATTCACAGTTGGTGCGCGATGCAACTGACGCTGTGTTACGTACACACCACACTGTTATGTGTAAGGATTTATGCCATTATATATTGCCCTGTGTCCTTCAGTGCAATGGCTATTCTGTTTACTGCAAGTACGTGTTCACAGTTGTTGCGCGATGCAACTGACGCTGTGTTACGTACTCACTACACACTGTTATGTGTAAGGATTTATGCCATTATATATTGCCCTGTGTCCTTCAGTGCAATGGCTATTCTGACTACTGCAAGTACGTGTTCACAGTTGTTGTGCGATGCAACTGACGCTGTTACGTACACACCACACTGTTATGTGTAAGGATTTATGGCATTATATATTGCCCTGTGTCCTTCAGTGCAATGGCTATTCTGATTACTGCAAGTACGTGTTCACAGTTGTTGCGCGATGCAACTGACGCTGTGTTACGTACTCACTACACACTGTTATGTGTAAGGATTTATGCCATTATATATTGCCCTGTGTCCTTCAGTGCAATGGCTATTCTGATTACTGCAAGTACGTGTTCACAGTTGTTGCGCGATGCAACTGACGCTGTGTTACGTACTCACTACACACTGTTATGTGTAAGGATTTATGCCATTATATATTGCCCTGTGTCCTTCAGTGCAATGGCTATTCTGATTACTACACCGTAAGTATTCAAAGTTGTTGCGCGATGTAACTGACGCTGTGTTACGTACTCACTACACACTGTTGTGTGAAATGATTTATGCCATATATTGCCCTGTGTCCTTCAGTGCAATGACTATTCTGGTTACTACGCAGTACGTATTCACAGTTGTTGCGCGATGCAACTGACACTGTGTTTATGTACACACTGCACACTATATGAATTTGCCGTTGTATATTGCCCTGTATCCTTCAGTGCAATGGCTATTCTAGTTACTACGCAGTACGTATTCACAGTTGTTGCGCGATGCAACTGACACTGTGTTTATGTACACACTGCACACTATATGAATTTGCCGTTGTATATTGCCCTGTATCCTTCAGTGCAATGGCTATTCTGGTTACTACGCAGTACGTATTCACAGTTGTTGCGCGATGCAACTGACACTGTGTTTATGTACACACTGCACATTATATGAATTTGCCGTTGTATATTGCCCTGTATCCTTCAGTGGAATGGCTATTCTGATTACTACGCAGTACGTATTCACAGTTGTCGTGCGATGCAACTGACGCTGTACACACTGCACACTGATATGTTTAATGATTTATGCCTTATATATTGCCCTGTGTCATTCAGTGCAAATGGCTATTCTGATTACTACGTATTCACAGTTCGTGCGCGATGCATCTGACGCTGTGTTACGTACACACCGCACTCTGTTATGTGTAATGTTTTATGCCATTATATATTGCCCTGTGTCATTCAGTGCAAATGGCTATTCTGATTACTACGTATTCATAGTTGTCGTGCGATGCAACGGACGCTGTGTTTGTGCACACCGCACTCTGTTATGTGTAATGATTTATGCCATTATATATTGCCCTGTGTCATTCAGTGCAAATGGCTATCCTGATTACTACGCAGTGCGTATTCATAGTTGTCGTGCGATGCAACTAACGCTGTGTTTGTGCACACTACACACTGATATGTGTTATGATCTATGCCGTCATATTTTGCCCTATCCTTCAGTGCAAATGGCTATTCTGATCACTACGTATTCACAATTGTTGTACGATGCAACTGACGCTGTGTACACACAACGCACTCATATGTGTAACTATTACGCCGCTATATATTGCCCTGTATCCTTCAGTGCAACTGGCTACTCTTTTACTGTGTAGTCACAGTTGTTGCGCGATGCCACAGACGCTGTGTTATGTACATTGATATGTGTCTATGATTTATGCCGTTATATGTTTCCCTGTATCCTCAGTGCAGCCGGCTATTCCGATTAACTACGATTAACTGATTAACTCACAGTCGATGTCGCTATGCCTCTGACGCTGTGTTTTTTGTACACAAAAATGTAACTATGCTTGTGCATAGTCTCAGTCGTCACTACGGCGACTTGCATTGCATCTATGTAGATATTGAAGCGTTATGCTGCCCTTCAATGTAATGGACCATTGTGTACGCATATTCATGCAGTTTCGGTCGCTTCAGCAACTTGAGCTGCATTATACACACAGATGTTTAAAATGTGCACACTGATGTGTTATGCTGTTATGTTGCCCTCTATCATTCAGTGCAACAACCAGCTATCCTATCTAACTGCATATTCAGTTTGTCGCTACAGCGACTACACTGCACTTATGTACGTATAAGGACGTGTGTTGCTATTTTGTTGCTCTGTTTCTTTCAGTGCAAAACTAGCTATCTTAATCTACTGTGCATACTCACAGTTTCTGAATGTATGTACGTACACGGATGTGCAATTTACCATGTGTTATGCTGTAATGCTGCCCCGTTTCCGTGCAGCTAGCCATCCTGATCGAACTGTACATCTCAGTTTCTGTCTCTACGCAGTTCTGTCGCTACGGCGACTTATGCTGCGTTATGTACATGCATGGATGCGCTACAGCGACCGATGCTGTTACGTACATGTGCTATGCTGTTATGTTGCCCCGTTTCCTTCAGTACAACTGGCTATTCTGTGCTAACTCGTCTACTCACAGTTGTAGCTACGGCTATGTGTTTGTTGTTTACTGAGGTGCTATGCTATTATGGGGCTATTATCTACTGCGTATATTCATCAGAGCCCAGGTGGTTACAATTCCAGCATTTTGCCCGGATGAGGTCAGTGTTTCAGAGTCTCAGAAGTACGCTTGTGCCCCATGCGTGCCCTGCGTGCTTATGTGAACAGAACTAGCCAGTTTCGAACTTCAGAGCAGCTCTTCGTCTGCTACGCGGGTGCTAAGAGGCGGCGCGCTGTCGAAACGGAGGCTATCTCACTGGATAGTGGAGGCTGTGCACTGGCTGGCTTATGCTTCACGGGAAGCCGTTTCCCTATAGGGGTGCACGCCCACTCCACTAGGAGTTTGGCGTCATCATGGGCGTGGGCGAAAGGCATGTCTATTCAAGACATTTGTTTCGCGGCAGGTTGGTCATCTCGTAATACCTTCGCGAGATTCTATAACTTGAATATCCCTTCATTCGCACCACATGTCTGTCAGTGCAGGGAGAGAAAGCTGAGCTGTCGTTGGACTAGGCTAGACTGCCCCGATGGCGCGCGCTCTAGCCACGGTTCGACTAGTCGTCAGACAGTGCGAGTTATTATTAGCATAGCTATCATGTTCACTATATTGTGCCCTTTGTTATGTCCGCATTCATAGCCGGCAGTATTTTCCTAAGCACCAATCACTTGCTGCAATCTCCCTCCATTCAGTTCAGCGTGCTTAGCTTGATGGGAGGGGCCTTCGTTGGTGCAGATGCCGAGTTGGCTCGGTGCCAATGGATGTTTCAACCAGGTCCGGTGTCTGTTCCTGAGAGCTGGGCGGGGTTTCTCCCACACGGCGGGGGTTTTATTGTTCCCCATACGTAATGTCGAGAGACCGACTCGATAAGGGAACGTCTCTGGTTACTCACGTAACCGTAGTTCCCTGAGAGGAGGGAACGAGACATTACGTAACCTGCCGTGTGGGAGGGACTCTCAGTCTCCTTACTCTCGTTCAGCTAAGATTCTGAGGTTTCTGGCGCCCGCCGTCACCTATATTGAGCAGTGTCAGCCAATCAGGTGATGGCGGGACCGCCATTGGCTATTTGCAAGCAAAAGAGTTATTCTATCAGACTTCATGATTCGAGGAAAATGGATTTCCCCATACGTAATGTCTCGTTCCCTCCTCTCAGGGAACTACGGTTACGTGAGTAACCAGAGACGTTTTCAATAAATGAATAAATAAGTCAGCTCATAACTCTGTTGAATAAAGAGGAGCTTTAAAAGGAGGTTTATCTAGTGCTGTTGCTAGTTAAATATTTTCTGGCCAGCTGAACATTATGAGAGTGAAAATAAAAAGAGTTTATTAGATGAAATAAATCTAAAAACAGAAAAACTCTGTATCTCAGCCTCCTCGTCGGGGACTGCCGTTTTTTCCCTATCTCCACACCACACTGAGGTGTCGAGATCGTGGAATAAGTCGGTTTCTATTTTATGTGTTTAATGCCCAACGTCTAACTATAGTAATGCTATGGGTATTAAGTATCATGGTATGACAGTGCCTCGGGTTAAAGAGACGCTTGCTAGCTTTCTCTCTCCCGAGTCGGCGTCATCATTTTTAACCCCGACGTTACCCACCAGCCATCTAAATAAAAAATGTTATTAGGCAACGCTGGTGGGTAAATTATAAAGACATGGATGAATGTGAGGTTGTGAGCACTGACGCTATTTGAGAATTGCGTCGTGCAAAAACAGATAAACTATACTGGGGAGGGACGGTTTCGAGAAATCGTTTCTCCTCTGCGTCCTCTGGGTGGCGACTCTCTGAGGAGGGTCGCAGCACGGCCAGTTCGGTTGTTTTCCTGCTGGTGGCCACGGAGTGATATAAGTAGTTATACGATTCACCTTATGTCAAAATGATTTATGACCCTATGATTGACAGGTGGGCGGGGCTAACCTTTGACCTTCCGGAGGGTGTTCCGGAGGTCCTTTGATGTAGGGATTAACCTTTGACCTTCCGGAGGGGGTTGTTCCGGAGGTCGCTTAATGTAGGGATTAACCTTTGACCTATCGATCGATCAAGTTGACAGTACATTCCGGAGGATGTTCCGGAGGTCCTTTAATGTAGGGATTAACCTTTGACCTATCGATCGATCAAGTTGACAGTTGTCTTTACCCTATTGACCTTTGTATGATATATGAAGTTGCCAGTTGTCTTTGCCAGTTGTCTTTGCCCCATTGATTTTGACCTATTGACCCCGGGGGAAATAACTTCTTGGTGTGGGAAATCCCCTCCGTGTCGGGGTGAGAAAATAATTTTTCTAATGTCGCATATAGATTAGAATAGATTAGAATTACAAAAGTAAAATCATCTTACCGTTTCACTATGGTGAAGAATTGGATTAAAGTTGACAGTCTCCGCACTGTGTGTGTGCGTCTGTCTGTGAGTGTGTGCGTGTCATCCGATATCCTGGCATTCCTGAGCACGCTATATAAATGGGGATAGTGGAAAAAGTTTTTCTAATAATGCTACATATCTCACACTAGAGTTGAAAAACATTGATCTTTTAAAATGGTTATAAAATGTACATTTAGTAATTTACAAATATTTTTCATACTAACTAAAGTAGATTTGAAAAACATTCATTCCTTTAAAATAAATATCTTACTGATC
>NW_027508724.1:107500-132500 GCF_051911475.1 Siphateles boraxobius
AAAAGTGAGTATTGTCTCTATAATTCATTTATGCTACAGTGAAAGATTGTTTACACATAAGGAAAAGACGGTATAATTCATTAGTGTTTTAAACATGCTATTGCTGTTATAGCATGCTTTGTTGCTCTTACACATTGTTATATGTTCTATATCAAATGTTTTTGGCATCATATATGTTTCAGAAATATATATTTATATATATATATATATATATATATTTCCCCCCCATCCAAGCACATTTTACTGTAGTTGGCCACTGCGGGGTTTCCATAAAGGACTTTTAAAATAAATGTTTTAAATATTATTTAGATTATATTTGTCAGACATGGTTATATGTGCATAGGCCTATTTAATTATTTAATCTGTATTTTATTCCTCTTCAGTTACTTACTTTTTAAATTTCGGTAGGCTACTTTTTAATTCTTCCTTTACTTTGTCTTTGATTTTAACTTTTAGCACTTTGCATGATAAAATTGTTTAAAATGTAAGCTGTAAATATGAATGGCACAATGTGATAACCAAAATATATAAAAGTTAAGTCAAAGCTATTTATATAGCCTAGCGTTTTTCACATTCTCATAATTTAGTTATACATTCTGACGCTGGGACAGTGTCAAGCTTCTTCTTTCAGATGGTTCAATATTTATGATATTATGCTCCCCTGAATGGAAAAGAACTGTAAACTTCATCATTTTACTGTAATGAACTGCGTTACTGCCTATAGGATGATTGCATGATTTTTTTCCATTTAAAATAACATGGTCTTTCCTTTTCTCTCTCTCTCTCTAGAGACAGCAAACACTGCAGGACGACCGGACATCCAAGTAACATGTTAGTGTGGTTTATATTTATTTTTAATGAGAAACATTATAGAGTGCAACAGGCGTTTTCTGGAAGTAAAAACACTTCCGGTAACCAGCGACTGTGAAAAAGGGGGCAGGTACTCTATTGGGTGTATAATGAACAATTGACAGATGAAATGACAGATATTTTATGTAAACAGGCAAAATCTCTTCATCTGATGGTGGCCATGTGTTTTCGCCTATCATAACTGGTTTAACTCATGGCTCCTCCTTTGAGATCAACATAACTTCTGACGAATCAAATGTACCGGCACATTGTAAGTGTAATAAAACAGTTTCGCCTGTGTATTAAATTACTCTTAATTAAGCAGTCCGAGTTAACTATTTGGGACCAATTGGAAATTTACATTCTGATCTAACAGCGTCATGTACAAATTTGTCATGCTCCTGGATTATTTTACTATACTACATTAGCCCTTTATTTACTGCTGATTTTATCAAAGCGACGAATTAACTCAATTCATGGTTCCAATAATAAAATAAATGAACAATTGACAGATGAACTGACAGATATTTTATGTAAACAGGCAAAATCTCTTCATCTGATGGCGGCCATGTGTTTTCGCCTATTATAACTGATTTAACTCATGGCTCCCCCTTTGAGATCAACATAACTTCTGACGAATCAAATGTACCGGCAAATTGTAAGTGTGATGCATGAAAAACTATTAAAACAGTTTTTCGCCTATGTAATGTATAAAATTAATCTTAATTAAGCAGTCCGAGTTAACTATTTGGGACCAATTTTAAGGAAAGTTACATTCTGATCTAACAGTATCATGTACAAATTTGAAATATTTTTGGTACTATTGAATCAAGTTAAGTCATGATGAATTTATCTTATCTGGTGTCATGCTCCTGGATTATTCAGAATTGTAACTATAGCCTTTTATTTTACGGCACTTATTTATTTTACTACAGATTTTATCAAAGCCAAATACTGTCCAAAAGGGGCGACTGGGAAAGAAGAGAAACAGGTCAATACAAGGTTAGATTCAATCTTTATATTCTTTCCCCATTTTGCCTTCATTTTCCTTTTCCTGTTTTAATTTTTCTATTTTTATGTTCTCAGATCATCAAGGGTTTCTGAAAGCAAACACCAGTCAGTTGGTTGAAAATATGAAGAACATTGATCCAATCATTGACGATCTTGACTTGCACAATGAATCAGTTGCAAATGTGTGAGCGAATCCAACACGCCGGATGAAGATGAGGGAACTGCTGGACTGTGTGATGAAGATGAGGGAACTGCTTGACTGTGTGAATTGTGAAAGCATTGCCAAGGAGCTGGTCAATGCTTTGTGCAAGCCCATCATCAAAATGTTTTAACATATCGTAAATTTCAATTGTTTGATAAATTATCTAACGATTATACCTAACTATCAACAGTTATATGTGAAACGAGCTCAGTCGCATTAGAGATGGATTCTTGTTTATATTGAACCGCATGTTTAACAGCTCTAGGGTTCTTAAATTGTTTACCGCGGTTTCATTTTGAACAACACTTATCGTATCGCCGGGTGTGATTGTAATGTTTTGTATGGTGTTTTTCTTTACACTTTCCCCCTGGATATCTGGTTCCTACAGTTAGCGGTAATGTTAGTCAACTCTATGTCTTCTCTTTGTTCATATTTGACAGTATTCGCATGAATTGGCGTGATTTAATAAAATGAAGGTTTAAACCATCATCTTCGCTTGAGACATTTACATTATATTTTATGGTTTACAGTATATTTTACAGTATTTTACAGTATATTATACCATCCTAGTTTTAAATAGCGCTTAAATGTATATTTTACCCCTTTATGCGGCTACAGAACACCGCACAAGGATCTCTGAAATGTTTTTTGTGTAAAACATCTATGTAGATCTATCTATGTTTTTAAAAATACACCGAAACAAAGAATGAATACATCTTTCTATAAGTGACCCTCAAAACACAGTGTATCCGTGTACGATGATTTATCAGAAAATTACTTTTTCTGAATAATCTCACCAAGTGCGGGTGCTTGATAACTATTGAACAACCCTGAATTCGGTTACTCAATAATGCGCTAAAGGTCTATAACTGAACTTTAACATCTTAATAGTTGGTAAAAGTTCACTTAAAGTCTGCGCAAAATAAAATACATCCTAGCTACTTTCTAAACAGAGTTTATCGCGATCCATTCACCCATCCATATGTTTTGAACTTTTAATCAACATTTTGTTGGAAAACAACTGGTGGATTTACTCAACTTTTTATGTCAACAGGTTCTGCATAGCGGGGTAATGTCGAATTTAATTAACATTGTTTATTTCAGTAAACTTAAGTTTATTACATAAGATTAATTCAATGCCATTTAGTTGAATCAGGTTAACATTCTTAATTTAGTCCAAAACTATTAAGTTCAAATAATCCAATTGTTTCGTTTATTTAGGGATAGTGTTCAACAACCTTTACAAATATATCTAATAATAAGATAACCTTTTACAAAATCTTTACTCGGTAAAGACTCTTATTGGTTTTGTCGCATCCAATGCATCCCCAAAGTAGTTGTTTTTATAATGATTAAAACCGCTTTAATTATTATTATCATGGTCTACACTTTATGGTAAAACACTAACATATCAGAAACTCTTTTAAATATAAACATTAACATGTTTTTATCTTGCTGTTAAAACACATAAATAACGTTTTATTTCAAATGTACACCCCTATACAGCATGATGGGATGGGGAAATCCACAGGCTCACTGAAATATTTAATCTCTGAAATATTCTCATCTAGTATTTATTCATTAAATTATTAATGCGCAAGAATCAAGACTTATAATACCATTTTATTATAAAATTGTGAAACTCCAAAGCTCCGACACGGTCGCAAAGAATGATGAGTTAAGCGGGACAATCTTTTATTTCAACAGTATTTTTCTTTACAAAATGATGATAGACCGACATTAAATATACATAAAGTAGACAATAACTCCATTTACTTAAGTAATTATTTTTTTGGTTTACTTAACTGAAACAGGTTCTTTCAACATGACTTTGAATGAGAAAACAAATATAACGGTGTTCAATGAAAAATATTTTTTAAATAAACTGAACAGTAACGTAAAATAATTTTCGGCTGAATTCTCTCGGACGACATGCAGGTCATGGTTATTTACGGCGTCCTGATGACGACCCCCACCGTACACACCATGGGTGCGAGGGCGGACCCCAATCGCATGGGTTAATAAACTCTACACAGAGTTTCGACGTTTTCGACGAAACCCCGTTTCGACGCTACGGACGGATGCTTCAACGACGTCGGATTCGATATCGTAAAAAACGCGACTGCGGGGGTACTACAACATCTCATTGATCAAAAGTGGAAGGAATTGATCAGATGTTCCTGTTTGTCTGAGCATTTGGCATTTGTCAAAAACACAAGCTTCCGAGCGTTAAAGCACTAGGCCTGGACGATTGTGCTGCAAGGACTCGCTCAAGAGATTCCGGGGACTTTCACCATCAAACAGTTTCCTATTTGAAAATCTAAAAACCTCTGAGATGGCGACGCAAAAGCTGACGGAGAACAACTGCCCGTCGAGTTCCGGCGATGCGGGACACAAGTATCATCCGGTGTGTGAGTGCTCCACGGGGAAAGAGTGTCGTTTAAGGGCCACGCTAGACTCTATGTTTAAAGATCATTTTAGAGACCAGATGGTTTACTTGATGGACAGTATCATCGATGCTGCGTGTGATAGGAAAACCGATTGTGAGCTGGACACCAAACGTGTCACAAATCTCAAAAAAGAAATGGATGTCATAAGAGGGTTGGTGGGGACATGGACCGATGTGACGCCCATGTTTTTTAACACCATAGAGCCGACAGGCGTAATCCTCAGAAAAGTTCTGGATGTGATGTGTGCATCTAGTCACGAATTCGCGGTCGATGAACTACTCGTTATGTTTACGTTTGTAACAGATCTCTGTGCGTTACTGGCATCAAAAAATGCCAAAACAGATCTTGGCGAAATAATTCAAGGCCTCGTCAACTATACCCTAGACCAAGACATGGTAGCGTGCCGAGACTTTCTATTCTGGTTGGATCACAAATAAATGGAGTTATTGTCTACTTTATGTATATTTAATGTCGGTCTATCATCATTTTGTAAAGAAAAATACTGTTGAAATAAAAGATTGTCCCGCTTAACTCATCATTCTTTGCGACCGTGTCGGAGCTTTGGAGTTTCACAATTTTATAATAAAATGGTATTATAAGTCTTGATTCTTGCGCATTAATAATTTAATGAATAAATACTAGATGAGAATATTTCAGAGATTAAATATTTCAGTGAGCCTGTGGATTTCCCCATCCCATCATGCTGTATAGGGGTGTACATTTGAAATAAAACGTTATTTATGTGTTTTAACAGCAAGATAAAAACATGTTAATGTTTATATTTAAAAGAGTTTCTGATATGTTAGTGTTTTACCATAAAGTGTAGACCATGATAATAATAATTAAAGCGGTTTTAATCATTATAAAAACAACTACTTTGGGGATGCATTGGATGCGACAAAACCAATAAGAGTCTTTACCGAGTAAAGATTTTGTAAAAGGTTATCTTATTATTAGATATATTTGTAAAGGTTGTTGAACACTATCCCTAAATAAACGAAACAATTGGATTATTTGAACTTAATAGTTTTGGACTAAATTAAGAATGTTAACCTGATTCAACTAAATGGCATTGAATTAATCTTATGTAATAAACTTAAGTTTACTGAAATAAACAATGTTAATTAAATGCGACGTTACCCCGCTATGCAGAACCTGTTGACATAAAAAGTTGAGTAAATCCACCAGTTGTTTTCCAACAAAATGTTGATTAAAAGTTCAAAACATATGGATGGGTGAATGGATCGCGATAAACTCTGTTTAGAAAGTAGCTAGGATGTATTTTATTTTGCGCAGACTTTAAGTGAACTTTTACCAACTATTAAGATGTTAAAGTTCAGTTATAGACCTTTAGCGCATTATTGAGTAACCGAATTCAGGGTTGTTCAATAGTTATCAAGCACCCGCACTTGGTGAGATTATTCAGAAAAAGTAATTTTCTGATAAATCATCGTACACGGATACACTGTGTTTTGAGGGTCACTTATAGAAAGATGTATTCATTCTTTGTTTCGGTGTATTTTTAAAAACATAGATAGATCTACATAGATGTTTTACACAAAAAACATTTCAGAGATCCTTGTGCGGTGTTCTGTAGCCGCATAAAGGGGTAAAATATACATTTAAGCGCTATTTAAAACTAGGATGGTATAATATACTGTAAAATACTGTAAAATATACTGTAAACCATAAAATATAATGTAAATGTCTCAAGCGAAGATGATGGTTTAAACCTTCATTTTATTAAATCACGCCAATTCATGCGAATACTGTCAAATATGAACAAAGAGAAGACATAGAGTTGACTAACATTACCGCTAACTGTAGGAACCAGATATCCAGGGGGAAAGTGTAAAGAAAAACACCATACAAAACATTACAATCACACCCGGCGATACGATAAGTGTTGTTCAAAATGAAACCGCGGTAAACAATTTAAGAACCCTAGAGCTGTTAAACATGCGGTTCAATATAAACAAGAATCCATCTCTAATGCGACTGAGCTCGTTTCACATATAACTGTTGATAGTTAGGTATAATCGTTAGATAATTTATCAAACAATTGAAATTTACGATATGTTAAAACATTTTGATGATGGGCTTGCACAAAGCATTGACCAGCTCCTTGGCAATGCTTTCACAATTCACACAGTCAAGCAGTTCCCTCATCTTCATCACACAGTCCAGCAGTTCCCTCATCTTCATCCGGCGTGTTGGATTCGCTCACACATTTGCAACTGATTCATTGTGCAAGTCAAGATCGTCAATGATTGGATCAATGTTCTTCATATTTTCAACCAACTGACTGGTGTTTGCTTTCAGAAACCCTTGATGATCTGAGAACATAAAAATAGAAAAATTAAAACAGGAAAAGGAAAATGAAGGCAAAATGGGGAAAGAATATAAAGATTGAATCTAACCTTGTATTGACCTGTTTCTCTTCTTTCCCAGTCGCCCCTTTTGGACAGTATTTGGCTTTGATAAAATCTGTAGTAAAATAAATAAGTGCCGTAAAATAAAAGGCTATAGTTACAATTCTGAATAATCCAGGAGCATGACACCAGATAAGATAAATTCATCATGACTTAACTTGATTCAATAGTACCAAAAATATTTCAAATTTGTACATGATACTGTTAGATCAGAATGTAACTTTCCTTAAAATTGGTCCCAAATAGTTAACTCGGACTGCTTAATTAAGATTAATTTTATACATTACATAGGCGAAAAACTGTTTTAATAGTTTTTCATGCATCACACTTACAATTTGCCGGTACATTTGATTCGTCAGAAGTTATGTTGATCTCAAAGGGGGAGCCATGAGTTAAATCAGTTATAATAGGCGAAAACACATGGCCGCCATCAGATGAAGAGATTTTGCCTGTTTACATAAAATATCTGTCAGTTCATCTGTCAATTGTTCATTTATTTTATTATTGGAACCATGAATTGAGTTAATTCGTCGCTTTGATAAAATCATCAGTAAATAAAAGGCTAATGTAGTATAGTAAAATAATCCAGGAGCATGACAAATTTGTACATGACGCTGTTAGATCAGAATGTAAATTTCCAATTGGTCCCAAATAGTTAACTCGGACTGCTTAATTAAGAGTAATTTAATACACAGGCGAAACTGTTTTATTACACTTACAATGTGCCGGTACATTTGATTCGTCAGAAGTTATGTTGATCTCAAAGGAGGAGCCATGAGTTAAACCAGTTATGATAGGCGAAAACACATGGCCACCATCAGATGAAGAGATTTTGCCTGTTTACATAAAATATCTGTCATTTCATCTGTTAATTGTTCATTATACACCCAATAGAGTACCTGCCCCCTTTTTCACAGTCGCTGGTTACCGGAAGTGTTTTTACTTCCAGAAAACGCCTGTTGCACTCTATAATGTTTCTCATTAAAAATAAATATAAACCACACTAACATGTTACTTGGATGTCCGGTCGTCCTGCAGTGTTTGCTGTCTCTAGAGAGAGAGAGAAAAGGAAAGACCATGTTATTTTAAATGGAAAAAAATCATGCAATCATCCTATAGGCAGTAACGCAGTTCATTACAGTAAAATGATGAAGTTTACAGTTCTTTTCCATTCAGGGGCTCATAATATCATAAATATTGAACCATCTGAAAGAAGAAGCTTGACACTGTCCCAGCGTCAGAATGTATAACTAAATTATGAGAATGTGAAAAACGCTAGGCTATATAAATAGCTTTGACTTAACTTTTATATATTTTGGTTATCACATTGTGCCATTCATATTTACAGCTTACATTTTAAACAATTTTATCATGCAAAGTGCTAAAAGTTAAAATCAAAGACAAAGTAAAGGAAGAATTAAAAAGTAGCCTACCGAAATTTAAAAAGTAAGTAACTGAAGAGGAATAAAATACAGATTAAATAATTAAATAGGCCTATGCACATATAACCATGTCTGACAAATATAATCTAAATAATATTTAAAACATTTATTTTAAAAGTCCTTTATGGAAACCCCGCAGTGGCCAACTACAGTAAAATGTGCTTGGATGGGGGGGAAATATATATATATATATATATAAATATATATTTCTGAAACATATATGATGCCAAAAACATTTGATATAGAACATATAACAATGTGTAAGAGCAACAAAGCATGCTATAACAGCAATAGCATGTTTAAAACACTAATGAATTATACCGTCTTTTCCTTATGTGTAAACAATCTTTCAATGTAGCATAAATGAATTATAGAGACAATACTCACTTTTAGACATGTCTTTTGATGAGGTGGTAAGAGGAGTGAGGGTGCAAAAGTTTTTGGTCCAGAAATGATTTGTCTTGACTTTTTATAAAGAAGAGGCTGGGCAAAATAGTCTTGGAAAACGTCAGAGCTGCGTGTCCACAATGTTCTTTCAGTTTTTTTGTTTTTTTTCAGGTTACACATGGCAATAAATTACTATAGCCGCTTAAGGACTAAATTGTTGGGTCTTTAACAAAAAGCCTCCAAAATGGAGGAGGTCAAAGGGCATGTTTTCCTGCTATATAGTATCATCAGCTGCTCTCCCAAAGGCTGTTCATGCAGCCTACAGACAAACTGTCGCATCAACAAATGCTAACATTTTAAAGTTCTACATATATTTTGAGTAGATAACCGATAGTATATTCTCAGTAAAGGGTTTCACCCTGTGTGTTTCCACACTGATTAAGGATAGTTTGGGAGATACAAGAAAAGTAAAAAATTATATACACCTTATACGTGCAATAGATCATGTAGCTACCATAGAAAAAGTAAGATCATGCTTTGAATTAAGAGGAGTAAAATTAAATATGCTGTGTGATGGACCAAAAAAGGTACATCGCGTCTCTGAAAATGTACAGTGGTTTTCTAAATGATACAACTTAATCTAAATAAGAGCAATGTAGAGTCCTGGGATTTCTTAAAAACAAAAACAACAACTACAAAAAAACATTGTGACAAACTTTGACAACATATTTCATGCGGCATGGACAAAAATACTGTTTGAAATATTTTTGTCTAAGATACCAAAGTACAGTTTTTGCTTTACTTTTTGAACAGACGCTTTAGTAAAAATAATACCTTAGGTTAAATTTATGTAAAATCATTTATATCATACAGAAGTCTTCTAAGAAGATAAATAGAAGATACGACTTTAAAAAACGTTAAAGCTTTGATTTAAACAGTCTTTTAATTTTAAAAGATCTAATTTAAACTTTTAATATTTCAAATGAATTTAGTATGAATAAAACTCTGGAAAGCAGACTAACTTTACATATGCTATGAAATTGGCACATCCCAGAGGCTCATCTGTCCTGTAACTCCTCTCGTCTCTGTGAGGGGGTCATGCATTCATTTCACCCTGTAGTTTATCACTGAAGGAATAAAAAAGGAATAAAATTTTGTTTATGACTTTGGACTGTTTTTATCATTGCATAAAGAACTACATCTTCAGCACTGTGGAAATGTAAGGTATTTTTATATTTATATACTTTTGTATTTATATATAAATTAATTTAGCTAAAACTATGTTTAAATAGTTTGAATTCATTTTAGTAACATACTTGTTAATATTCATTGAGTTATATACTTTATTTATAATCATTTAATTTAAATATAGAGATTAGTTAATTTATGGAACTGAGTTAGTATGAGTGCAAAACAGCTTAGAAATTATATTAAATTATTTATTTATTTTTTTGGAAAATGTAAAAATGCCTTTTTCTGTGATGGTCGTGTTTAGGTGTACGGGATAGAATATGCTGTTACAGTGCAAAAATCATTATGGCTATGACTAAATTAATAAACATTATACTTTAGGTCTCCGTTAAACAAAATCATTACAGTAATCTTCTAAAAGATAAATAGAAGATTCGACTGTATTAAAACGTTTTTATTAAGACTTTAAATAATTAATTGAATTGAATTTAAATTATCTTTTATTTTTAAACTTTTAAGATTAACTTTTAAGATTAATACTAACAAAACATCCTCAACGTCTCATACTGCTGCTGGCCTGACACACACACACACACACACACACGCACACACACACACACACACACGCACACGCACACACACACACACGCACACACACACACACACACGCACACGCACACGCACACGCACACGCACACGCACACGCACACACGCACACACACACACACACACACACACACACACACACACACACACACACACACACACACACACACATTCCTCCTCCACTCTGAATCACAGAGTGTCAAAATGACCGGTGTGGGAGAAAAACACTCGAGGATATTTTTGTAAATACATTCATACGTTATATGGACAATGATGTGTTGGGATTTACTTCTTCAACTCTCTAAAATGTAAGATGATTTTATTTTTGTTTTGAAAAGATTTTTTATAATCATTTATATACTTTTTAAAGAACAGAATGTGTTCAACTTTAGTGTAAGATATTTGTAAATTACTAAATGTACATTTTATAACCATTTTAAAGATCAATGTTTTTCAACTCTAGTGTAAAATATGTGAAATTATTAGAAACAATCTCTTTTTTCTCACTATACCCATATATATAGCGTGCTCAGGAATGCCAGGATATCAGGTGTCACACAGACACACATTTAACTCAAAGACTGTCAAAATGCAAGGGGTGTGAGAGAAACGCACATGGGGGCTTTTTTCACCATAGTGAAACGGTGAGATGATTTTATTTTTTAAATACTTGGATCAGTAAGATATTTATTTTAAAGGAATGAATGTTTTTCAAATCTACTTTAGTTAGTATGAAAAATATTTGTAAATTACTAAATGTACATTTTATAACCATTTTAAAAGATCAATGTTTTTCAACTCTAGTGTGAGATATGTAGCATTATTAGAAAAACTTTTTCCACTATCCCCATTTATATAGCGTGCTCAGGAATGCCAGGATATCGGATGACACGCACACACTCACAGACAGACGCACACACACAGTGCGGAGACTGTCAACTTTAATCCAATTCTTCACCATAGTGAAACGGTAAGATGATTTTACTTTTGTAATTCTAATCTATTCTAATCTATATGCGACATTAGAAAAATTATTTTCTCACCCCGACACGGAGGGGATTTCCCACACCAAGAAGTTATTTCCCCCGGGGTCAATAGGTCAAAATCAATGGGGCAAAGACAACTGGCAAAGACAACTGGCAACTTCATATATCATACAAAGGTCAATAGGGTAAAGACAACTGTCAACTTGATCGAACGATAGGTCAAAGGTTAATCCCTACATTAAAGGACCTCCGGAACATCCTCCGGAATGTACTGTCAACTTGATCGATCGATAGGTCAAAGGTTAATCCCTACATTAAGCGACCTCCGGAACAACCCCCTCCGGAAGGTCAAAGGTTAATCCCTACATCAAAGGACCTCCGGAACACCCTCCGGAAGGTCAAAGGTTAGCCCCGCCCACCTGTCAATCATAGGGTCATAAATCATTTTGACATAAGGTGAATCGTATAACTACTGATATATTTATATATATATATATATATAAGTTTTTCTGATTTAAAAATAAAGAAAAATAAGATAAAATTATGTCTGTTCTTCTGGACGCTCCGCTTTCAGAAAACTAGGTCAGTCACTCACTGCAAACAGTCTCTGAGACTGTTGGGACTCATGGCAGTTGCGTCCAACGTAGTTACTTTTGGCCTTCTGTACATGAGACCCCTGCAGTGGTGGCTCGGGACCAAGGGGTTTTCTCCGAGGGGAAATCCGTTTTCGCATGATCAAGGTCACGCGGCTATGCCTTCGTGCCTCGGTCATGTGGAAGAACCTTGGTTCCTCGCCCAGGCCCAGTGTTGGGGGCTTCTTGTCGACGCATAATGCTATCGACAGATGTTTCCCTCACAAGTCGGGGGCAATCATGAGTGGTTGGTCGGCGAAGGGTCCGGACAACACACTGATGGTCTCGTATATCAGAGCAGATATCCTGTAGGCAGGGGCTGTGGCCCGGGGAATGGAGACTTCACCCCGAGGTGGTGGAGCTTCTTAGGGAGAACTTCGGTCAAACTACAAGTCGACCTTTCGCATCGCTTGTACAATGCATTGCCCTTGTGGTTCTCCCTCACGCATCCAGCTCTGCTTGGACTGGATGTAATGTAATAGGTGTGGTTGCCGCTACACCTATACGCTTTTCCCGATGTCTTTGCTCCTGGGAGCTCTGGAGTTGTGGATACTGTGGGCTCGGCCTCTGAGGGGGCCCAGCTCATAGATTCAGGTTTCTCGACCGAGGTCGTGGAGACCATACTCCAGTCTAGAGCTCCCTCCACGAGAAGACTAATATGCTGTTCTCTGCCTGGTGCAGAGAACGCCTTCTGAATCTCGTTTCTGCCCTGTTGGTACAGTACTTGATTTCTGTAATGAATGTTTCTTTGCTGGGCTATCTCTGAGGAGAGATCCTTAATTTCGTCTTCTCCGTGGTACATGAGGCTGAGGCCTGCACGTACTTGGATTTGCACCTGGTTGGTGGTAGTATTTCTTCACCCCAGATCGGGTTGTATTTCTAGGTCCCTACTAAATGTGCGGGTCATTTGTGCTCCAGGCCTTCTGTCCTCCACCTTTAATACCCCAGATCAGGAAAATCTTAAATCTGTTATGCCCTGTCCGGGCTTTGGATGCTTAGGTCCACAGAGCTGCTCAGTGGCATTTATCAGAACAATTATTTGTCTGCTTCGGGTAACCTAAGATAGGTTGCCCTGCATCTAAACAGATAATGAGCAAGTGGGTAGTTGAGGCTATCTCACTTGCTTATGAAGCGGCCGGACAGCGTTCACCTGTGGCTGTTCAGGCCCATTCTACAAGGAGTATGGCTGCCTCTAGGCTTTAATTTCGGGTGTTTCCCTTCAGGATATTTGTAATGTGGCAGGCTGGTCCTCACCTCATACATTTGTCAGATTTAATGACCTACACCTCTCCACTCCCGGGGCTAGGTTGCTTGCTTCTAGTGTGCGCAAGGACTTCACACAGAACGGGCATTTGTCTTATGGCGTAGTGGGTATGGGGGAACGTCTCAGGTTACGTATGTAACCCTGGTTCCCTGAGAGGGAACGAGACGCTGCGTTCTCCTGCCATACTTCCTGCATGCCCTGATCGACTTGCTTCAGGCTTTTTCAGAAGCTGTCGCGGTCTGTTTTCTGGTGTGCTTTATAGCTTCCTGGTCTATGACGTCACCGCCTATGAGTCTCGCTCTTCCATTGGACTGATTATACACGTGCTTCACGACGCAATCACGCAGAGCGTTCCCACCGCGTCTCAACGCAGCGTCTCGTTCCCTCTCAGGAAACCAGGGTTACATCCGTAACCTGAGACGTTTTGTGCACAGATGAATCTGAGGGTTTGAGGAATCATCTGATAATCATTGTATTAGAACGGATCTGTCCGGATATCATTAGATAGATACCAATCAATATGAAATATCATATCTATCATGGCTGTAATGAAGCGCACAACGAAGGAAATCCTAAAACAGATATTTAATGTAGCCTAATAATTAACACAAACAGGGAAAAAATAGGAGAAAAACAACCACTTAACCATAAACATTAAGCAATGCAAGACAAGGAACACACTGAAACAGAGGGCTTAAATACACAGAGTAAACAAAAATCTAATCTGTATCCTAGGAAACAAACAGGCAGGGAATAGAAAAGAGATCAACTAATTAACAAACTAACAGCATACAGAAACTACACAATGAAAATTAAAGCAAAACAGAATATACACGTTACATTACACCCCCCTGCCAGAAGGCACAGTGGACTCTGGAGAGGGCTCATGGGCTGGAGCAGACTCTGGACTGGGTTCATGGGCTGGAGCAGACTCTGGAGTGGGTTCATGGGCTGGAGCAGACTCTGGAGAGGGCTCATGGGCTGGAGCAGACTCTGGAGAGGGCTCATGGACTGGAGCAGACTCTGGAGAGGGCTCATGGACTGGAGCAGACTCTGGAGTGGGCTCATGGACTGGAGCAGACTCTGGAGTGGGCTCATAGGCTGGAGCAGACTCTGGAGAGGGCTCATGGGCTGGAGTGGGCTCATGGGCTGGAGCAGACTCTGGAGAGGGCTCATGGACTGGAGCAGACTCTGGAGTGGGTTCATAGGCTGGAGCAGACTCTGGAGAGGGCTCATGGACTGGAGCAGACTCTGGAGAGTGTTCATAGTGACGACGGAGAGTGACGGCTGAGTTCAGTTCTACTCAGCCGTCATTGAGTCTGTCTTGTGCGCTTCCATCACTGTCTGGTTTGGTTCAGCTACCAAATCAGACATCAGGAGACTACAACGGACAGTCCGGACTGCGGAGAGGATTATTGGTGCCCCCCTGCCATCCCTCCAGGACCTGTACTCTTCCAGAGTGAGGAAGAGAGCAGGTAAAATCATCACAGACTCCACTCACCCTGGACACCACCTGTTTGAACTGTTACCGTCAAGACGGAGACTCAGATCACTGGCCACAAGAACATCTCGGCACAGGAACAGTTTCTTCCCACAGGCCATTTCCCTCCTGAACAGTTAACACTCCTCCCAAGGCATATGCCTGTAAGTGCAATACTCCCACTGTTTAGTGCAATATCCCACAACTCAGGTGATACTTATATGTAGATTTATTTATTTATAATATTCAAAACACTGTAAATAGGTTCATAATCTGTAAATCTGAAAATGTCTATTCTGACTAAACCCAACTGTGATAGTTTTATTCTCATATATTTATATTTTTATTTTTTATTCTTATAATTTGTAGTATTATGTTTCATGTTGTATTTGTATATGTCCACTGGAAGCCTCAGTACCAAAACAAATTCCTTGTGTGTGCAAGCACACTTGGCAATAAAGCTCTTTCTGATTCTGATTCTGATTCTGATAGGCTGGAGCAGACTCTGGAGAGGGCTCATAGGCTGGAGCAGACTCTGGAGAGGGCTCATAGGCTGGAGCAGACTCTGGAGTGGGCTCATGGGCTGGAGCAGACTCTGGAGAGGGCTCATGGACTGGAGCAGACTCTGGAGAGGGCTCATGGGCTGGAGCAGACTCTGGAGAGGGCTCATGGACTGGAGCAGACTCTGGAGAGGGCTCATAGGCTGGAGCAGACTCTGGAGAGGGCTCGTGGGCTGGAGCAGACTCTGGAGAGGGCTCATGGACTGGAGCAGACTCTGGACTGGGTTCATGGGCTGGAGCAGTCTCTGGAGTGGGTTCATAGGCTGGAGCAGACTCTGGAGGGGGCTCATGGTCTGGAGCAGACTCTGGACTGGGTTCATGGGCTGGAGCAGACTCTGTAGTGGGTTTTTAGGCTGGAACAGGCTCTGGAGAGGGCTCATGGGCTGGAACGGACTCTGGAGTGGGCTCATAGGCTGGAGCAGACTCTGGAGAGGGCTCATGGACTGGAGCAGACTCTGGACTGGGTTCATGGGCTGGAGCAGACTCTGGAGTGGGTTCATGGGCTGGAGCAGACTCTGGAGAGGGCTCATGGGCTGGAGCAGACTCTGGAGAGGGCTCATGGACTGGAGCAGACTCTGGAGAGGGCTCATGGACTGGAGCAGACTCTGGAGTGGGCTCATGGACTGGACCAGACTCTGGAGTGGGCTCATAGGCTGGAGCAGACTCTGGAGAGGGCTCATGGGCTGGAGCAGACTCTGGAGTGGGCTCATGGGCTGGAGCAGACTCTGGAGAGGGCTCATGGACTGGAGCAGACTCTGGAGTGGGTTCATAGGCTGGAGCAGACTCTGGAGAGGGCTCATGGACTGGAGCAGACTCTGGAGAGTGTTCATAGGCTGGAGCAGACTCTGGAGAGGGCTCATAGGCTGGAGCAGACTCTGGAGAGGGCTCATAGGCTGGAGCAGACTCTGGAGTGGGCTCATGGGCTGGAGCAGACTCTGGAGAGGGCTCATGGACTGGAGCAGACTCTGGAGAGGGCTCATGGGCTGGAGCAGACTCTGGAGAGGGCTCATGGACTGGAGCAGACTCTGGAGAGGGCTCATAGGCTGGAGCAGACTCTGGAGAGGGCTCATGGGCTGGAGCAGACTCTGGAGAGGGCTCATGGACTGGAGCAGACTCTGGACTGGGTTCATGGGCTGGAGCAGTCTCTGGAGTGGGTTCATAGGCTGGAGCAGACTCTGGAGGGGGCTCATGGTGTGGAGCAGACTCTTGACTGGGTTCATGGGCTGGAGCAGACTCTGTAGTGGGTTTTTAGGCTGGAACAGGCTCTGGAGAGGGCTCATGGGCTGGAACGGACTCTGGAGTGGGCTCATAGGCTGGAGCAGACTCTGGAGAGGGCTCATAGGCTGGAGCAGACTCTGGAGAGGGCTCATGGGCTGGAGCAGACTCTGGAGAGGGCTCATAGGCTGGAGCAGACTCTGGAGAGGGCTCATGGGCTGGAACGGACTCTGGAGTGGGCTCATGGGCTGGAGCAGACTCTGGAGAGGGCTCATAGGCTGGAGCAGACTCTGGAGAGGGCTCATGGGCTGGAGCAGACTCTGGAGAGGGCTCATGGACTGGAGCAGTCTCTGGACTGGGTTCATGGGCTGGAACAGACTCTGGAGAGGGCTCTTGGGCTGGAACGGACTCTAGAGTGGGCTCATAGGCTGGAGCAGACTCTGGAGAGGGCTCATGGGCCGAGAAGAACCAGCGCATGGTGGGATAATTTTATCAATGAAGTTATAGTTGCTGAAGAATGGTGCGAAAACTTTTGAATGTCCAGATCGGCACTTATCAACCTCAGCGAAATCTGAGGAATAGTCAATCTGATTCCTGTTTACACTGGCACGCGCATGCCCAGTGTAGGTGAATGGTGACGTGATCCATGTTTTCAGTCGTTTTAATGGGGACGGAGATCAGTTCTAATACGCAGCTAAAATGCTGGTGTGGACGGAGATCCTATTCGTTTTAATTCTCCGTTTCTAAACTAAAACGCAGTAGTGTGGATGGGGCCTTAGACACCTCACTCACCTCACTCGGACCATTGGAGTGCGGTTCCTGAGATGCCCTTCATCATGAGGGTTGACAGGAGGATCTGGTGGTTAACTGTTTTTCTAGAAGTGCTGGATTTAGAGTGGGTTTCTTAAGCACTGGTGGTGGTTGAGGAGAGAACCCCTGATATGATTGTTAAGCGCTTCGGGTGTACAGTAGTACATATGAAGGCGGTATATAAATGCCTCATTCATTCATTGATTGATTCATTAAGCAATGGGTTACCGGATTTGCTTAAATGCTGTGGGAAAGGTGAGTAAGTGCGGGTACAACTGAGGAAGAAATGGCTTGAAGTAGATGAGTGGGAATAGGATCCAACGGACAGGTTGTAGGGTGATTGGAAAGGATGAGTTTAGAGACTTCTGCCTCTGAGAGCGGAGAGAAGGACGGGGAAATGTGTGTGTTAGCTGTTAAGATGTGTAACTTAAAAGTGCACAAGAAACATAGACACGTCAGTTGTAAGGACTTTCAGTGAAATGTTACAAATGTAATTAATGTTACAAATTCAAATTTTGACAGCATGTTCCTCATTTGTGTCTCCATTGAGTAAAGTGCTTTATACCAGATAAACTTCTGATGATACATTTTCCATTGTCTGTGAAGATAACTGGAAAAATTGTCCATTATGATTTTGCTACAGGAAAAATAGATTCTAACTTGGGTAAAAGGTGTTTGAAGATATGCTAATTGTGATGTTGTGATGTAATGCTTTATTTATGGCTTGTTTGTCAGAAATAGTTTCTCACCAAAAGCCATACTTGCGGTCGATGCTCAGTGATGCTCATTTTGAGTCCTGCATTTATAAAAACAATAAATGGGTGGTGAAAACAGCTTATTAAAATAATAATGTCTTCATGAATATGTAAAACTGCAGAAGCATTAGCCAATGGAAAGCCCGCCGCAGGACAGAAAAGAAACAGGACACGTCTTAGTTATTTTTGTACCTTGTGCTTGAACTTCTCCTGTCAAGGACGCAAACTTCCTTTTCTCTCAGAGAAAGTGCACATTATTCTTTATATACGGCGAGCACAGACGAGTGTTATCAGCTCTTCAGTGATTGTGTGACTGAAGCACCATCTCTCTCTTCTGCTGGATTACTGGAGATGATGCTCGTCTTCGGACTGATGCTGCTGCTGAAAGCTGCTGCATGTGAGTCACTTTCAGATCAAACTCGTCTGATGATGAAGCTCTGACATTAAAACACTGTAATGTTACTTTTAGAGTTTTTCTAAAGAACTGCAGGATCTAGTACTTTAGATCTGTTTTAAGTGTTTAAAGTCTGGTTTCACAGACAGGGCTTAGATTAAGATTAGGCCTTAGTTCAGATTTAAGAAACTTTTATAAACGTGCCTTAGAAAAAAAAATCTCATTACTGTTGTGCATCTTGAGACAAAACAATGGCACTGACATATTTTAAGACATTTAGTTCAAGTTGCTTTCGGTTAAAACAGCTCAAACATGCATTCAGTTTTCTGCTGCTCTCTCTCTCTCTCTCTCTCTCTCTCTCTCTCTCTCTCTCTCTCCTCTCTCTCTCTCTCTCTCTCTCTCTCTCACACACACACACACACACACACACACACACACACACACTCTCTCTCTCTCTCTGTCTCTCTCTCTCTGTCTCTCTATCTCTCTCTCTCTCCTCTGTTATTCTCTCTTTTGCCAATGTTTTTAGAGTATCTTAGAGTACTCCTCAAAGTTACAATAGTTACAATTAGTTTTTAGAAAATATACACTCTTAAAACCTCATGGAAAACTGATCAAAAATTGATCTCAGGGATCCTATAAAATTCAAAGAATGTTTGTGTAATATTTTAATTTATGAGTGTGTGTGTGTGTGTGTGTGTGTGTGTGTGTGTGTGTGTGTGTGTGTGTGTGTGTGTGTGTGTGTGTGTGTGTGTGTGTGTGTGTGTGTGTGTGTGTGTGTGTGTGTGTGTGTGTGTGTGCGTGTGTTTTGTTCTTCAGGTGTGGAGTTTAACTGCAGTTTTCCTCAGTCTAAACCCTGTTCTGCTGTTCTCGGAGATAAACTCAGTCTGCAGTTGATGGACGCTAGAGGATATAAGGACCTGAAGATACAAAAGATAAACTACAACACACAAGATGATCCAGTTTGTAGAATAAAGAATGACAGGATAAAAGAGAATGAATGTGATCTCTTTAATAACAGAGCAGTGTCATTCATTAATGGGATTCTGATAATAAACCCTGTGATCAGAGCAGATTCAGGGATTTACAGATTACGAGTCTATAACTCAGACGGCACAGAAACATCTACAGCAGATCTTCTAGTGATTGTTGAAGGTACAGTAACTCTCTCATTACAATCTCATGTTCTCAAAGATCTCACTCTCACGCAAATCAATCAGTTGATTCTCTGTGAAGGGTTTTTATTCCTGTAACACACAGTAAACACACTACATACTCCAGTAATAGTAGATGTAGTGTGGAAGTACGGCATTCTACTGTAATCTACAAATCAGTGTTTTTTTACTTTTTTTTATAGTTTGCCAATGCAACATTTCTAATTTTCTTTTAGTTTTCAAATTCTAATATTTATATTTTATTTTAGTTTAGTTTAATTTCAATTAAATGAAATTGTTTAATACTGATGCTCTGAGCGGGACTTGAACCCAGTCTCTGGCATGAGATGTGTTACGATATAGGTCAGCCAATAGAGGGCACCAGTGAGCTATCTTGGGATGGGGGCGAGACAAGGCGAAGGAGTGTATAAAAAACATCAGAAATGCACAAGGATAGCTATGTGAAGTGAGCTGAATAAAAGCTAGTGTTTGACCCATCACAAGTCTCATTTATGAACATGAAACATGGTGTCAGAAGTCAGAACCAACAAAGACTGCTCAAGCCGAACAAGCAAGTAAATAGTAGACATACTGACGGAAAACGTATTTGTTTTTTAAGTTACTCGTTCAGTCAAGTCAGATCAACAGCTAGCAACCATGGCATACAGCATCCCGGTTCCAGAACCCATGGACATAAAAGGTGACGCATACAGCAACTGGGCGTTTTTCCGTGCACAATGGGAGAATTATGAGATTGCCACGGGCCTGGACAAAAAAGACGCAAATATTCGAGTTGCTACACTATTGACAGTGATGGGTAAAGAGTGTCATCAATTTCAACGCCATCTACACATGCCGTCGGCAGACAGGGAGGATCCGACTAAGATACTAGATGCATTACAGTCACATTTCGAACCATGCAAGAATGTGATCTACGAAAGGTTTGTGTTTAATGACTGTAAACAAACTCTGTGTGAGACAGCAGAACAGTTCATTGCAAAGCTAAGGAAGTTAGCAGACACGTGTGAATTTGGTGAATTAGATTTGAATTAAGAGAAGAGTTGATCCGTGACCGGCTGGTCATAGGCACAAAGGATTCAAGTGCACAAGCACGGATGTTGCGTGAACCAAAGCTCACACTGAACACGGCTATAGACATGTGTCGCGCGAGTGAACAGGCGCAACTGCAAATACAGAAAATAAGCGGAGCGGAGCGGGATGACGTCATCAACTTCACTTCCAGAGAAAACTATTCCGAACGCGGCAGGCAGGGGTACAAACAGACAAACGTATCTGAGGATCACAAAAAAAGGCAACATAACAACCCATGCCAGTACTGTGGATCACTGCATGCAAAAGCCAAATCCCCCGCTTATGGTGTAATCTGTAAAACATGTGGCAAACGAAATCATTTTGCACGTGTTTGCAAACAAAGACAACACAAACCACAGCTGAACTTAGTAGAGGCAGACGTCCAGTCTGAAGAACAAGCAGATGCAATGTGGTATATCTCACATGTAAACTGTATGCAAGCCAACCAAAGCAAATGGTTTATAAATCTGAAGCTGACCCCACACAACGTAAAGTCATTCAATGACGATTCCGATTATACCCTGAAGTGCCAGCTAGACACAGGCTCCACAGTCAATGTAATCGGTTTTCGTGACCTCCAACGCTTACTGCAAGACGGCAATCCAGTTTTAATGCCCAGCAAAGCCACACTCAAGCTGTATGATGGCACGCTAATCAAGCCTAAGGGTGAATGTGACCTCAAAACAGACCATGAAGGGCACAAATACATCCTCAGATTTCAAGTAATGGAGACATCGCACACACCACTGCTTTCAGCTGAAACCTGCCAGAAACTCAATCTACTTCAATTAAACACCAACCACGTAATACACAATATTGACACGAAAGAGGAGTCAGTTGCACCCAACACAACGGATGAAATCATCTCCATGTATGAAGATGTGTTTGATGGATTAGGATGCCTCCCAGGGGAACTACACCTTGAGATTGACCCCACAGTCCAGCCTGTACAGCAGTTACCAAGACGGATTCCTATTCCCATCAAATCAAAAATTATCAAAGCCATTCAGGAAATGGAACAAAAGTGGGTCATTGCTAAAGTTACGGAACCGACCCCGTGGATAAGCAACATGGTGGTTATAGAAAAGAATGACAAGCTGCGCATATGCATCGATCCAACCCCATTGAACAAAGCTTTGCTCAGATCACACTTCCAGATTCCCACAATTGAAGAAATCCTTCCAGAAATAACCAATGCAAAAATTTTCACAGTTCTCGATGCTAAGGATGGCTATTGGCAAATCAAGCTGGATGAAGCCAGCAGCTACCTCACCACATTTTGGACGCCTGAAGGAAGATACAGGTGGCTTCGGATGCCATTCGGAATAAAACCGGCAGCTGAAGAGTACCAAAGGAGACAGCATGAAGCATTGCAGGGTCTTAGAGGAGTCAGTGTGATTGCAGATGACATTCTTGTCTATGGGTGTGGCAACACTACAAAAGAGGCAATGGCAGATCATGACAAGAACATCTCAGCCCTACTACAGAGAGCTAGGGAAGTCAATTTGAAGCTGAACAGAAAGAAACTTCGGCTGAAGCTCCCTAGTGTAACGTACATGGGTCACCTCCTCACAAATGAAGGCTTACGCCCGGACCCGCAGAAAATAACTGCAATCCAGAACATGCAAACACCGACCGATGTAAAATCCCTCCAAAGGCTTTTGGGGTTTGTAAACTACTTGTCAAAGTTCCTGCCACGTCTGTCAGACATATGTGAACCTCTCAGAAGGCTGACAGACAAGGACGTTGACTGGGCGTGGCTACAAAAGCATGACGCTGCTTTGGAGAAGATCAAAGATTTAGTCACTCACTACCCTGTACTGAAATACTATGACATCAAAGAGGAGGTCACACTGCAATGTGATGCCAGCGAGAAAGGCTTAGGGGCAGCCCTCCTACAGAAAGGACAACCTGTTGCATTTGCGTCCAGGACACTGACCCCAACAGAGCAACAATATGCTCAGATTGAAAAAGAATGCCTTGCCATTGTCTTTGCGTGTGATAAATTTGACCAGTATCTACATGGAAGAGAGCACATCACTGTACATAGTGATCACAGACCACTTGAAGCAATCTTCAAAAAACCCTTGCTGACAGCACCCAAGCGGTTACAGAGGATGCTATTGAGGCTACAGAGATATCAGATACACCTGCAGTACAAACCAGGCAAGGATTTGCACGTCGCCGACTTCCTCTCTAGAGCGCCTAAGACGAGCATGACACACTCACAAATGCAGACACCAGCCTCAGTATACACAATGGGTCTTACATCACAGGACTTTGAACAAGTTAGCCATTCCAGCGGTATCAATATCTCCACGAAGACATTGGAAACCATCAAAACACACTCTGCCAAAGACACACTATTCCAAAAACTACATGCCTGCATTAAAACCGGTTGGCCCAACCACAAATGTGCTGTCAATGGCTTACTGCGACCATTCTGGACTTTCAAAGAGGAATTAGCCAGTGACAGTGGCCTGATATTCAAAGGACAGAGGATTCTTATTCCTGAAGCTCTGCGGCCTGCCTTTTTAGAAAAAATCCACACTGGACGCTCTGGAATTGAGGCTAGCTTGAGAAAGGCTCGTGAGGCAGTCTTCTGGCATCTGTGCACCCTGGTAACCTCAGGGTGAGGTGTGAGTATTCCCCTGTGATACAGGTAGGTCTGAGCACTTCACTCCCAGTTCTGTTTTATCCTACCTCGCACCACTATGGCTCGGGTCGAGTATGAAGTAAGCTTCACTTCTTCTTTGGTCGAAGTACGCTCCCCTGAAGCCAGAGCATTGCCCTGAGCTGACGCCCATGCATAGATGGTAGGCCCCTGACTAACTGGGGCCTCCGTTGAGGCAGAGTGGCGTATGTTGTACTCCCCTTGTTTTAAGGGTGCTAGCTTTCTTGCGGAGTACACTGCCATGGGCAATGTGATTAGGCACCAGGATGCTGTAGGCGCTGTGTAAACAGTTTTTCTGCCAACGAAGGCCATTAGGTAGTAGGCCTCAGCAGGCCTCCTTGATTGGACAGCCCCCTAGAGGGCACTGTAGGCCAGCTCACTTTACGTGGTTGGCCTTGGTGGTTCGGGCAGTTGACTCACTGATGGGTAGTAGGCCTTAAACAGGCCTCCTCGGAGGTGAGTCCCAACATTGAGGGACATACATTATAGCGCTACTGGAAGCCCATTAGTAAATTATGCTTGTGTAGTATGGTTCCCAACAGTGTACTTTATGGCAGAATATGGCTTGCTATTAGCTAGTAGGCCCGACCAGGCCTCCCTGATAGGCGAGTCCCCAGCTGGCTGGCCTTCGCAGGCCACCTTATACTATCACCCGGACTCAGGGCTCAAAGCTACCAGTGGTTATCAGGTAGTAGGCCATTCAGGCCTCCCTGAAGGTGAATTCCCACTTAAGATGGTTATCAGGTAGTAGGCCTCACCCGGCCGCCCTGAAGGCGAATTCCCACTTACGTTGGCTATCAGGTAGTAGGCCTCTCTGGGCCTCCCTGAATGTGAGCTTCCAAATATTGTGGCTGTCAGGTAGTAGGCCGCTCTGGGCCTCCCTAGGATGTGGGCTCCCAAATATTTTGGCTGTCAAAGGTAGTAGGCCTCACCAGGCCTCCCTGAAGGTGAGTTCCCACATACTGTGATTATCAGGTAGTAGGCTCCTCCAGGCCTCCTTGATTGAAAACGGTCAGGTAGTAGGCCTCACCAGGCCTCCCTGAAGGTGAGTTCCCACAGTTTGTGGTTACCAGGTAGTAGGCCTCTCCAGGCCTCCCTGAAGGTGAGCTCCCCACATACTGTGGTTGTAGGGTAGCAGGCCTCACCGGGCCTCCCTGAAGGTGAGTTCCCACGTACTGTGGTTATCAGGTAGTAGTGGTTTTCAGGTAGTAGGCCTCTCTGGGCCTCCCCAAAGGTGAGCACCCCACATACTGTGGTTATCAGGTAGTAGGCCTCACGTGCCTCCCTGAAGGTGAATTCCCACTTACGTTGGCTATCAGGTAGTAGGCCTCTCCGGGCCTCCCTGTAACATTCCCTAGTGGTGCTGGGTTTATGAAGCTAGTGGTCTCTTGCTATCAGTTTCAGCTAGCCTTAA
>NW_027508724.1:137500-155000 GCF_051911475.1 Siphateles boraxobius
TATTGTGTGCGCAGGTGCCATTGCAAAGACCGCGAGTAACAAGCAGGTTCTGGATAAACTGCAGGTGGAGAGAGAGAGAGGAATCACTGTTAAAGCTCAGACTGCGTCGCTCTTCTATCAGCACGACGGACAGACGTACCTGCTCAACCTCATCGACACACCTGTGAGGACAATGATTTCAAGTGCACAGATATTTCCTTTCATGTAGTGTGTAATAGAGCGGTTTGTGGATGTAAAAGGTCTGCAAAGTTACTGTGTCCCAAAAGAAAGAAGTGATTATGAACTGAAACGAGTCGTCAGTAATTCCAGTCTCGCTTCCTACATAGGTTTGTAACTAATTAGCATAATGCCAGCCTCTGGTCTTGATTGGCTGAACAGCGTCTCTTAGCTCCGCCCTCAAACACTAGTTTATCTGAGACTGGAAAGTTTGGTTCGTGTTGTTCATGTCGAGAAGACGCTGTTTTCTGAGATTGATACGGTAAAACCCACGCTATCGTTACTGTTCGTATCACTGTGTGTCAAGAGCTGAGATTCAGATATGATAATGAGCGTTTGCTTTCTGACCAATCAGAGCAGAGCAGCTCTGAGAGAGGCGGGGCTTAGAGACACTGAATCTTATCGAAGCGTTTCAGACACTGAGAGAAAAGAGCTGATGCTGCAGTGGAGACTATGAGGAGAATAAAGTGATTTTGATCTTAGATGCATGTAAACCTGTTGTAGGAGAAAACAAAACAACATAAGGAGCCTTTAATATCGTATAATAGGGGCACTTTATACATCACTGATGTTTAACTATCTGTATATTTTAAGTAATCCCACTATTTTTCAGGGCCATGTTGACTTCAGCTATGAAGTGTCTCGGTCCATATCCGCTTGCCAAGGAGTTCTGCTCATTGTAGATGCAAATCAGGTAATACACTTTATAAATGACACTTCCTTGTATTTAATCATTTACAGAAGATTACACAGTAGAAAAAGTTGTTTTATTTTTTTTACCCAACTTTAGTTTTTCAGAACATATGCACATGTTATTTTAGTGTTATTTATAAACGCTTATAGTATTTATTAATATTTAAAAAAATATATTTTTCATTTTAATTTTGGTTTAAGTTTTATTTATTTTGTTATGTGCTTTTGTCTTTTTAATCCAAAAAGTCTATTTTATTTTATTTCAGTTTTAGTAATTTTAGCACTTCAGTGGCAACCGTTCTAAATAATTTTTTATTTGAACAATAACAAAACTGGCACATACTCACATATATTAGCATGAATAAACTATCATTACTAAAAACTGAAGCCTTTTTAAAATGACCTTAAGAGAAAAAAATTGTATTGTATGTTTTTTTTTCTCCAATTCAAAGGGAATTCAAGCGCAAACAGTCGCCAATTTCTACTTGGCATTTGAGGCTCAACTAACAATCATCCCTGTGATAAACAAGGTAGACTTTACAGAGAGAATTACTTTAAACGCATTAAACATATAAAAACATGCTGACATTTCATCCCAGGGCTTTGACCACTTGATCTTTATCAGTCCAAATATAATAGCATGTACAATCTTTATTTTTTTTCATTCATCTGAATACTTGGCGACAGTTTTATATTTTTACATGCACGTATTATATCATCATATTTCACTTAATGCACGAATTGTTAGTAATCAGCAAATAGTGATTTCTTGTGTGAATTTTTTCACATTGACTTAAACTTAGACCCAAACACCATCAGATGTCGTTTCTTTCACCGTTGGGTCTTTGAACGAGTTGTTTTAATTGTCAGATTGATTTGAAAAATGCTGATCCAGAGCGAGTGGAAAAACAGATTGAAAAAGTCTTTGATATTCCCAGGGAAGAGTGCATCAAGGTGAGATTTAAACATCAAAAATGTAATCATTATATACACTTTATAGGTTCATATTTTTACGTTGGCTTGTGATTGTGGCGATTTGTCTCTGCAGATCTCGGCGAAACTGGGCACAAACGTGGATCAAGTCCTCAGAGAGGTGGTGAACCGCATTCCTCCGTGAGTATCATCAGCTGATACATCAGTTTCTCCACAAGAGGTCACTGTGAGAGTAAACATCAGCACATACTGCATATGATTTATGGATTGTTTGGTTCATAAGATCATATCAGAACACACTGACACCTCAAAGCCCAGATTACATCAACACAATGAATCATACATTAGAGATCAGTGTCACATGATCCTTCAGAAATCATTCTAATATGATGATTTGCTGCTCATGGAACATTTATGATTATGATCAATGTTAAAAACAGATCATATTTCTGTGGAAACCATGATACTATTTTTTTCTCAGGATTCTTTGATGAATAGAAAATTCAATAGAATCTTTTATTACATTATAAATGTCTTTATTGTCACTTTTGAACATTTAAATTGTCCCTGCTTTAAAAAAAAATCTTATGAGAAAAAATCTTTTGAACTATAGTGTATACCAAAAATAAACATAATTGTAGTGTTTGTTGTACTGTTTTTATGCTGATTTAAAAATAACCCCTGAACAATTCAGTAAAACTGTGTTGTATTTTACTAATGATAATGATAATGCTTAATGTTTTTGTAAATGGCACAATGCAAAAAATATTATAATCACTCTTAAGATGAGGATCTTTAACTAAATTGCCTCAATAAACTCCTTATTACTGCTTATTAATAGTTAATATGTGCGTTATAAGTACTAATAAACAGCCAATATCCTAGTAATATGCATGATAATAAGCAACTAGTTAATAGTGAGAATTGAACTCTAAACTTAAGTTTTACCAATAGTTTTCTCATAAAAATAAGTTTTGAAGCACAAAATTACAGCCGAGAAATATGGTTGAATCTTAAGTTGAATTATACATTCAGTGGTATTTATGCCTCTCAGTTACTATTAATCTTATAAACTAAACTCACTATCTGGGTAGTGAGTGAATCAGGAAGCTTCAGTTTATGATGGTAAATCATGATCATGTGCTTTTCTAAAAACCTGCTCCGCTTCATTCCCTACATAACATCATTCTTTTAGGAGAATTGTTGGGTTACACTTTAATTTAAGATGTTCTTGTTACAGTGTGATTATACAAGTACTGAGCAATATTAATTAACAACATGTACTTACTATTTAATTAGAGTTAGGGTTTGTAGCTATGCATAGTTTGGTTACATTTTATTTAACGGTGTCATTGTTACAGTGTAATTATATATATATATATAAGTACTGAGTAATAATAAGCATGTACTTACTGTAGGATTAGGATTTGGTTGAGGGTTAGTTGCATGTTATTACTATGGTAAGTACATGTAACAATGACACTGTAAAATAAAGTATTACCCATAATTTACTGTACTAAGTACATGTAACAATGATAAAGTGTTATTCATTGTTGACATTGCACCTTGAGGCATATATAACAAAAGCATTTCATTCTCTAAAAATAATTTCCTCTAGAAATTAAAGCATTTTCACACATTTCTGTGTTGATGTTCCCGGTGTGATTCAGTCCGACGGCGCGAGTGGACGATCCGTTTACGGCGCTCGTGTTCGACTCCACGTTTGATCACTACAGAGGCGTCGTGGCCAGCATCGCTGTGTTCGGCGGACGCGTGTCCAGGGGAGACCGGATCGTGTCGGCACACATGGGAAAGTCTTATGAGGTCAATGAACTGGGCGTCCTGAGACCCGACCAACACCCGACCGAAACACTGTGAGCCTCTCACCGTCACACACACCGTCACACACACACGTCTCAGCAAAACATCAGGGTTTGTGTGAAGAGACCAGTCTGAAAAACAGCAGTAATGCCACATCTACTGATTCAGAACAAGAGTTTTCAACCAGAACATTAACTATCATAACTTTTTTTTATAGAGAAAATATTTCATAATTGAAGAATTATTTAATAGTTATTTTTTAAATTGAGAAAATTGTGTGTTGGCGGGGCCAAAACTTTGAGATTGCACGGATTTAGAATCTAATTTAAATTTTATTTAGTTTTTGCTTTAGTTATTAATATTTTAAATTGGCTTTTAACTATATATTGTTTGTCATTTTGTTATGTGCTTTTTATTTATTTATTTATCATTATTATTATTGTTATTTCAGTTTTAGCGAGTTTTCGTGTTTACTTATTTCAACTTATTTCAACTAATCCAAGGCAATATTCATTTATTTTAAGGTTTTCAACTAATATTTATATTTTATTTGATTTCAGCTTTATTTCAATGAACAGAAATGCTTTTTAATCGTTTTAGTTTCAGTTAACGACAAAAACCTGTCTAGAAATAGTTTCATGATTTAAAAAAAAAAAAAAAACATTGAAGAAAATGAAAAAAAATGTTAGAGATTTTGGTTGAAAACCTAGCCCTTAAAAGATAACCAAGCAAACATTCAATTAATTTAGTGTTTTTTTAATGGCAGAAATAATCATAAGTTTAAAAAACAAAAAGGCATCTTAAAAAATGTAGCTTAAAACCTTCCAAAGTACATATATACACCCTGAGAAGGAATGTTTCAGACAGTCTCTGTAAGTTGCACTTGCTTAACCTTTGACCTTTTTGAGCTCAGGTATGCGGGTCAGGTGGGTTACATCATCGCAGGGATGAAGGAAGTGAAAGAGGCTCAGATTGGAGACACTCTTTACCTGCAGAAACATCCTGTGGAGGCGCTGCCGGGGTTCAAACCGGCTAAAGCCATGGTGTTCGCTGGTGAGTGTTTGCTAAACTAATGACATCGTTTAAACACGAGCTATTCTGCTGTTTTCACATCTTCATCTCTCTTCAGTGTGTAATGTTGCTGTTTAAACATGAAAAATCTCAAAGTACTTCTCTATATCAGTGTCAGTGTTTCTGAACTCCTGAAACGCCTCCATTGTAGTCTTGAGTTTCTCCCGGGAACGAACACGTCACAATATTCCTCATTATAATAATTCATACGCAGAATAAAGGGGCGGGGCCTGGTTGAGTTAGTTAGTAGTGTGTTAAACTGGCGGTTATGGTAAGGAGCGGGACATTTCCCAAACACACTCGAAGCGCTCGACCAATCACAACACACTCATCCAGCCGACCAATCAGAGGCCCAGTCCCAATTCGCATACTATCCGTCCTAAATAGTATTCGAAGATAGAATTAGTACGTCCCAAATCGTAGTATGTTGAAATGAGTGTTGGAAAGATACCCGGATGGTCTACTATTTCGTTCAGAATCCGAAGTGCAGGTCGATGCGCACGCTAACGGCTAATATTACCCACAACCCATCGCACGTTGGACGAGGATTCGGTTAGAACTACAAACACGAGTGAAAAGTGTTAAAAAACTACAGACATGGAGGACGCGCGAGTCTGGCGGTTATGTAGAGAGGTTTAGATAAAGGGGTTTGAGTGATTGATTATCAGTATCTAACCTGACGAAAATATATTTATTCCAAGTTGTTTACATTATATTGCATCTGCAGCATTGTGACTTTTGTAAAGATATTTTAGCCATTAACTTTTAAATGCATCATTATATTCAAATCACAAACACATGAGGAGAGTCTCCGCATGAAAGACCCTCGACTGCAGATGAACATGTGACAACATTTCTATCCGAAATGGTAGGAAATCAAATTAGATTGAATGGAGTATTTTAACTGTGACGAGATGATTGACAGGGCTGTTTACGATGACAGGATGCACGCGAGAGATCTGTCCGTTAAAGATGTAGTATGTCCCAAAGCTTGCCTACTCTTTTGCTACACACTCAATAGTATGTACTTTTTCTTCACAAAAAGAGTACATACTTTTAGGTCATAGTATAAGTAGGCGAATTGGGACTGGGCCAGAGCACAGGAGGAGGGGCTTCATAGAGACAGGAAGTAAACAGAGCGTTACTGACAGACTGGGAAGAGAGGAGCCGCAACAATGGAGAATATGAGGAAAATAATCAACATTCAAGCAGGAAAACCTGTTCTAGTAGAGCCTGAAACAACAGCAAGACTCTGTATTAGGGCATAATATGGGCTTTTTAGGGTTAGGAATAAATCTGGAGTTGTGTAACTCTTTCAGGCATGTATCCCATGGACCAATCAGATTACACCGCCCTGCGAAGCGCTGTGGAGAAACTGACTCTGAATGACTCCAGCGTGACCGTTCAGCGAGACAGTAGTTTGGCTTTGGGAGCCGGATGGAGGTTCGTACACATGAACACAGTCATTGAGTTCATCGCTCACTCGAGTTGTTTAACTTTTTCAAAGGTGCAGTATGTAGTTTTAAGCGGCATCTAGTGGTGAGGTTGCGAATTGCAACCAACAGAAGTTACAGTGGCCGACAGGAAGTGATGTCGTCGTCTGAGACCGCAGAGAGTAGCCAATGAGGTCTCTTTTACAAAGATAAATTACAAAATCATATTTACTTAATTATTCAGTAAAACGATTTGTTATTGCGAATATTATGGTTACTTGTTCATCATTGTGTCAGTGTTTTATTCGCTGAATTTAGCAGCTTTTTTGCATGAAGAACAACATAGAAAACTCAAGGGTCTTCACTACAACCCGTCAAAATAAATCTTCGTTTTAACTTGATATCTAAATTCTACTGTACAACAGTAATATATTATCTCAATTTAATAATAATACTAACACTAATAATAAAAATGATCAAAATTTTTTTTTAAAGAATAATCACACTTTTTCTTCTATGTTATAATTTTAACAGTATAAAGCTCAGTTGTGCCGCATGAAAAAAAGTTTAATTTCATATAAAAGATCAATTAAATTTATGTTTTATGTCTTCATTTGATTATTAGAAAATTTGTGGAAAACAAAACATTTCATTGAATTTTATTTTTATTTTTTTACAAAAATTGTTGTTTTTATTAATATTCAAACATCACAGATAATGGCAGACAGCGACCAGGGCAGCTCTGGCATAATGTCAACAACACTTCTACAAATGGCTTAATTCCTTTTTTTATTGAGGTAAGCGTGCCTAAATTATCGAAAAAGGTTCCGTTGAGTACCGGCACCGAATTTCAGGTTAAAATGTGAACGGTACCCAACCCTAGACGAAACGCGTTTGTCCGTTTAGGGCCACTGTAGAAACATGGTGGCGCAAAATGGCTATTTCAATGTAAGGGACCCACGGTGTGTGTAGAGAGAAACGGCTCATTCTAAGGTAATAAAAACACAACGGTTCATTATGTAAGGTCTTTATACACCACTGAAAACATAGTTATGTATATGATATTGCATTTCTGTCAACAGATCCTCCTAAATATTACAATATCTCTCTGTCGGTCTCCTCAGGCTGGGGTTTCTGGGTCTTCTGCACATGGAGGTGTTTAACCAGCGTTTAGAGCAGGAATATAATGCGTCTGTCATAATAACGGCTCCGACTGTACCGTACAAGGCTGTGCTGGCGTCTGCCAAACTCATAAAGGTGAGAGACTAGAACTAGAACACCTCAGAAAACTGCATAGCAGAATACTCAAATCTACCCAGAATACCTTAAAGGAGTAGTTCACTTCAGAATTAAAATTTACAGATAATTTACTCTCCCCCACGTCTATGCATCCTGATAAAGGAATTAAAATAGAAATTTGGGATTAAAATGTCCCACATCATCACATTCCCTTCACCATATCTAGAGATCGGCATGGGGAACTTTCCATAAGATCATCTCTCAATGCTCTCAATGCTCTCAATCAGACCAGCTATTAGGCTAACTGAAATAACACCATGCCGATCTCTAGGTATGGTGAAGGGAATGTGATGATGTGGAATATTTTAATCCCGAAGGCGAAGGGAACTTTATCAGGATGCATAGTATCCCGGATCCATGAAATAACTGGCCTTTAAAAATAAAAATCTGCTGACTCTATGGGAATTTAACATAGGGGTGTCCTGACTTACGCACCCTGTATTTTAAAGAAGAACATTAATTTATTTACGATACATTATTAAAATTGGTGTCCTTAAAGGTTGGATTTTTCCTCATTTTTTAAATTAAGGCATTAAGATTAATTTCCAAAAGATGATTTTTTATTCCTCTTTTTAGTCAGATTTAGCATGGGTGTGTTCACTTATGATAGACACTATATATGACTTTACAAAAACAGCAGTTAGCGATAAATTCCCCTCATTGATATATGAACGTTTGCGGTGGAAGAGTCGATTCCTCAGTTGAGTGTGTTTTTGTAGGAACACGGGGATGAAGTGATCACCATCATCAACCCTGCGCACTTCCCTGAGAGGACACTGGTGCTGAAGTATCTGGAGCCCATGGTGATGGGAACCATCATCGCTCCGAGCGACTTCACTGGGAAGATCATGAGTCTGTGTCAGGTGAGATTCGGTGACTGCGAAAAAATATATATTTATCTCGATTCCTGTCCAAATATCTAAAAATTCTTAATTTAAGAAGCATTTACTAGATAAGTAAAATGCCATGTGAAATTATGTCTTATTTTCTAGAGGAGAAAATCAAAATGAAGTGAGTTTTTGCTTAAAGCAAGCAAAATTATCTGGCAATGGGGTAAGAGAAATAATCTTGTATCTGTTTGAATTAACAATTTTTCTTACCACATTGGCAGATAATTTAGCTTGTTTAAAGCAAAAACTCACTTCATTTTGTTTTTCCCCTAGAATACAAGACATAATATCTTACGGCATTTTACCACTTTAGTAAATGCATCTTGATTTAAGAATCTTTAGATATTTGGACTGAAAACAAGACAAAAATACTGAGTAAGAAAAGCATTTTTGTGGTAAAGATCTGAGCGACCGAAAGCTGGAATACACTACATGACTTTAAAACAGAGCATTTTAAACACTAGGCATCATAGACTTTGCAACTGTTGCAACTGAACAAAATGTTGTAAACTTTGTAAACTCCACCTGGCTCTGGCTTTCAGCAACTAGCGTCGACTCCTCCAGACTATAAATTAGAGGTGGGCGGATCGATCGTCTCGGTTACGTATGTAACCCTCGTTCCCTGAGTACAGGGAACGGAGACGTGTCGTCGGGGGAGTTCCCTGACGAATTGGGATCACGCTAGGGAGACCAATTGCCTTCGAGTGAATTAAAACGAGCCAATGAAATTGGCATGCAAGATTTGCATTCCGCGACCCGCCTACCAGCGCGGGTATAAAAGGCGGAAGTAAACATTGCGCAATGCTTTTCGCTGAGGAGCCGAACGGTGTCCAGTCCTCCGCGAAGGTACAGCAACATGGCGAAGGGACGACACGTCTCCGTTCCCTGTACTCAGGGAACGAGGGTTACATACGTAACCGAGACGTTCCCTTTCGTCCTGGGAACTCCGACGTGTCGTCGGGGGAGTTCCCTGACGAATTGGGATCCCTAATAAAACGCCATGGTGCTGGCCCCTTCCAGCGCCCGGCAAAGCTATCCTGCAGCAGTTTCTTGAAATAAGTTGCGGGAGCTAGCACGGGAAACACACTGCTGTTCCGCGAGACCCGCACAGTGGATATTGGATAACACTGGGAAAGCGTTCCCTCAAGAGAGGAGGGAACGCTGCGGAAGCCCCAGCCTGACTGAGGAAGGCCAGGAATACACATATGTACTAGCCCGAAGGAATAGTGAAACATTTGGCAGTCCTTGAGGTAGTCCCAATCCAAGGGAAGTGGGAGCGTACTCAACAGGGACGACGAACGAGTCCGTCAAGGGGAAGACACGGCTGAACTGCACGTGGCCTCATGGGTCACAAATAGAAACCACTGGAGCACCCAGTCTACTAGCAGCTCCTTACTAGAGGTAGCAGACCTGGTGCCGGGCGGTCCGCCACGCCCAGCACCGGAGGGGTGAAGGAGGAACTCACGAGGCTCACCAACGTAGGGCGCCATACGGAGCAAAGAACGCACGTATCCGTTGTTTGAGGCGGAGTGGCGCAGCAAGCCGACACAACCTATTCCCTCGACCCACTGGCCGTAGCCAGAACTCGGGAGGAAACAGGTTCCACACGAAGGCTATAGAACCTAGCGAACGTGTTAGGTGTCGCCCAGCCCGCAGCTCTACAGATGTCTGTCAGCGAGGCGCCTTGAGCCAAAGCCCAGGAAGCGGCAACACCTCTAGTGGAGTGAGCGTGCAACCTGGGAGGACAAGGCTCACCCAGAGACTCATATGCTCCGATGATAGCATCCACTAACCAGTGGGCTAACCTCTGCTTGGAGACGGCCTTCCCCTTCTGCTGGCCTCCGTAACAGACAAAGAGCTGATCTGAGGTTCTGAAGCTTTGCGTTCTGTCAATATAAACCCGCAGGGCACGGACGGGACAGAGAAAAGCCAGGGCTGGGTCTGCCTCCTCCTGGGGCAGCGCTTGCAGGTTCACTACCTGGTCCACGAAGGGAGGGGTAGGAACCTTGGGCACATATCCGAGCCGGGGTCTCACACAACGTGAGAAAGGCCCGACCCAAACTCTAGGCACGATTCGTCGACCGAAAAAGCCTGCAGATCCCCGACCCTCTTGAAAGAGGCCAATGCCAACAGGAGCGCTGTCTTAATGGACAGGATATTATCTCACCGTCAGCAAAGGCTCAAAGGGAGGACTTTGAAGAGCTCTAAGTACCAGAGCAAGGTCCCAAGAGGGTACAGAGTGCGAAACACGAGGTGGATTTAACCTCCTGGCACCCTTAAGGAATCTGATGACCAGGTCGTGCTTCCCTAGGGACTTACCTTCCACTGCATCGTGATGCGCAACTACTGTGGCGACATACACTTTGAGGGTGGAGGGGGACAGCTTCCGCTCCAACCCATCCTGCAGGAAGGAAAGCACGACTCCGATCGGGCAAGTTCGGGGGTCCTCCTGACGGGAGAAACACCAATCGACGAACAGGTTCCACTTCAACGCATAGAGGCGCCTCGTAGAGGGGGCTCTAGCGGAAGTGATGGTGTCTACCACTGCCTGTGGCAGACCACCTAGAACCTCCGCGTCCCGTCCAGGGACCAGACATGGAGTTTCCAGAGGTCTGGACGCGGGTGCCATAGAGTGCCCCGTCTCTGAGAAAGAAGGTCCTTCCTCAGAGGAATCGGCCAAGGAGGGGCTGTCGCGAGGAGCATGAATTCGGTGAACCAAGTCCTGGTGGGCCAATACGGCGCCACAAGAAGGACCTGCTGCTCGTCCTCCCTGACCTTGCACAGAGTCTGTGCAAGAAGGCTCACTGGGGGAAACGCATACTTGCGCAGGTCCCGGGGCCAGCTGTGAGCCAGGGCGTCCGTGCCGAGGGTCCCCTCGGACAGGGAATAAAACCACTGGCAATGGGTCGTGTCCGGAGAGGCAAACAGGTCTACCTGTGCGACTCCGAAGACACTCCAAATCAGCTGGACCGACTGGGGATGGAGTCGCCATTCTCCTGGCAGGGGAGGCAGCCGTGAGAGCTCATCTGCCACACGGTTGAGCTCCCCTGGAATGTGAATGGCACGAAGCGACCTCAGATGCTTCTGACTCCATAGGAGGAGGTGGGAGGCGAGTCGCGACATACGACAGGAGCGTAGACCACCTTGATGGTTGATGTACGCAACGGTCGCAGTGCTGTCCGTACGGACCAGTACGTGCTTGTGTCTGAGAACCCCTTTGAGGCGACGCAAGGCTAAGCGTACTGCTTGCAACTCTAGGCAGTTGATATGCCAATGCAGTTGAGGCCCCGTCCACAGACCTGAAACTGCATGCCCGTTGTACGTGGCCCCCCAACCGGTGGCAGAGGCATCTGTGAAAACCACAGCATGCCTGGAAACCTGGACTAAGGGCACTCCGGCCCGTAGAAACGCAGGATCCGACCACGGGGAGAAGGTTTGGCGACAGTGCGGGGTCACTTTGACCCGGAACGTGCCGCTGTGCCACGCCCACCTCGGGACTCGATCGTGAAGCCAGCGCTGAAGCGGTCTCATATGTAACAGGCCGAGCGGCGTTACTGCGGCTGCCATATGCCCCAGGAGCCTCTGAAATTGTTTCAGTGGAACCGCTGTCCTGCCTCGAAAAGACCTGAGGCAGGTGAGCACTGACTGGACGCGTTCCTCCGTGAGGCGCGCAGTCCGGGCGACCGAGTCCAGCTCCATACCGAGATAAGAGATCCTCTGCAGGGGGCAGAGTTTGCTCTTGTCCCAGTTGACCTGAAGCCCCAACCGGCTGAGGTGCCGAAGCACCATGTCCCTGTGATCGCACAACACATCTCGCGAGTGAGCTAAAATGAGCCAGTCGTCGAGGTAGTTGAGGATGCGAACGCCTTGTTCTCTCATGGGAACAAGACCGCCTCCGCGACTTTCGTGAAGACGCGGGGTGACAGGGCCAGCCCGAAGGGTAGGACTTTGTACTGATACGCCCGACCCTCGAAAGCAAACCGAAGAAACGGTCTGTGTCGAAGGAGAATCGAGACGTGAAAGTACGCGTCCTTCAGGTCGATCGCTGCAAACCAATCCTGGGGACGGATGCATTCGAAAATGCGCTTCTGCGTGAGCATCTTGAACGGGAGTTTGTGCAGGGCCCGATTCAAGACCCGCAGGTCCAGGATTGGCCGTAACCCACCGCCTTTCTTGGGTACAATGAAGTAGGGGCTGTAAAACCCGGACCTCATCTCGGCAGGAGGGACCGGCTCGATCGCGTCCTTCGCCAGCAGGACATCGATCTCTTTCCGCAAGACAGGGGCGTCCACCGACCGCACACGGGTAAAGTGGACGCCCCTGAACTTGGGAGGCCGGCGTGCAAACTGAATTGCCTAGCCGAACCGGATGGTGCGGATGAGCCATCGGGACGGACCCGGAAGCGCTTCTAGCCAGGCGTCCAGATACCGTCCCAATGAACCCACCCGAACCACCGGCGTACCCGCGGAGGGGCAGCGAGGTGGAAGACAGGGACCCGACTCTGGTGGCGTTGTAGCGACCGAGAGCGGGGGTCTGGGTGCGCCTGACACCAACCTGCTTCCACCGAGGGGCAGACGGCAGAGAAGGCTCGTGGGCGTTCTGCTGCGGACTGTCCGGTGGCGAGGGGAGGGGGAGAGACGAGGAACGAGGCCCTGACTCCTCGTATGCTGGTCTCTGCGCCTCCGGGCCCAGCTGCAGACCGGAGCGACGCAGCTGAGGCTGCGTCACTGCTATCTACAAGCTGGGGAGAGGGGAACGGGAGTGGTGCAGCTCGGGGGCGGCACGCACTGCCATTCTGACCCTCTCGGACGGAGGAAACTGGTCTTATTATACTGCCAGTCTCGACCGTGAGGGAAAACGAGGGACGAGGCCCGGGGGCATCGAGTCCTGGTTTCCCCTCACCCAGCGAGAGACGAGAGTGACAAGGCCGTAGCCCTCACTGCCATCTGAGCGCTGGGGCCCGTGAACGACTCAGAGGAAGTGGACTGCTCAAACTTTGGGTACCGCTGATTACTGGATAACCAGCGGCGGAACAGAAACTAAATTCTCCACCCGGCCCTCCCCCGGGGGAAGGAGTGGTGATGACACGCACTCCCAAAGAGCAGATCGTCACATACTCTGGGTCGCTCCTCTCAGGGTTGCTTCCCTTCCCTTGGGAAAAACAAACTCCGAGCGGGCTGGTTTTGAGGTGCTTCTGGACCACCAGTGTGGACATCGTCTAACCGAGGGCCAGCGCTGTGACTAATCACGGTCAGTCACTAAGCACAGCTCAACCCACGAGTTAGAACTACGCACGTGCAGTGGTAGTGAGAGAGGAAAAACTTCTGCAGATTTAGGCATGTTTGGCTTGCCATATTGGCACCAAAACGCTTCCATACTGCCAAAATTCTTCACACACATCCAGGCGCTTTAGAACAGCCCAGGAAAGTGTGGCTGTTAAGTCTGAATCTTCAGCATGAGAACACGACATTATAGTAGGAACTCAGCATCATTTTCAGAGTATAACAGCCCTCTCTCCGATGTAGCGATCGACATCTGTCCTCCCTGGGGCCCCGAATGAAATGCTTGGTCCCTCATGAGAAGGACCAGAATCCCATCCGAAAGCCTCGACGGCACACGGCACGCTGAGCGGCTCAAGCCTTTACGAGAAAGGGGAGACGAGCAGCACGCCGACGTGGTCATGCACTCCTGAGAGAACATGAACCACCCACGAACGCAGTCTCAACACACTGATTAGGCATGTGAAACAGTGATCGTGGCCGTCAACCAGGCATGCAAGATAGTGAACGTGGCCATCGCTTCGATGACACACGGCACGCTGGGCGCTCAAGCCTTCAGGCAAGGCGAACAACGTGCCGACGTGGTCATGCTCTCATAAGAAAGCATAAACCACCCACGAACACAGTCTCAGCATGTTTGCGATGCGCTAGAGGAGTGAGTGGTTCGTGCTCACTGAAACCCTCAGATCACCAATGTTATTCGCCAAAGTAGCCCTCCTCTGGTGCACCAGAAGAGAAACTAGATCGGGAAATAAGCAAAGGGACTCACCTCATAGAGGCACGCGAGTCTTGATCTTGACCACGCATCTTGAGCGCCGAATGACGCGCGCTGGGTTGCCGTGACAACCCGCGCTGTCAGCCGGCGCTCGACGGCACACGGCACGCTGAGCGGCTCAAGCCTTTACGAGAAAGGGGAGACGAACAACGTGCCGACGTGGTCATGCACCCCTGAGAGAACATGAACCACCCACGAACGTAGTCTCACACACGGATTAGGCATGTGAAACAATGAACGTGGCCGTCAAATAAGGACAGGGAACGATCGCACCCAGAAACGCACGAGTGAAACGTCATCCTGAAAAGGACGCGATCTTCACTCGTGTTGCTCTTTCAGGAAGAAAGTACTCTCTCTATCGTGCTGAAGCACACAGGGACCCAACGCGGCAACACAGCGGGGAAACTGCAAGCCCGCTGTGCGCACTCAACCGTTTACCAGCTGTGAAAACAGCTTTTGAATCAACAGCATATAGACGCAGCCGGCAGACAGGAAACCGCGCGGTCGCTGAAACGCCATCTCACCAACACAGAGAGATCCCCTCCCGAAACAGCAGACTCGTAGCCGTAAGAAAAATACAATCTTAAAGCTCACTCACTCAGAGAGGACACAATCGGTCGGCTCCGAAGCTAAAAGCATTGCGCAATGTTTACTTCCGCCTTTTATACCCGCGCTGGTAGGCGGGTCGCGGAATGCAAATCTTGCATGCCAATTTTCATTGGCTCGTTTTAATTCACTCGAAGGCAATTGGTCTCCCTAGCGTGATCCCAATTCGTCAGGGAACTCCCCCGACGACACGTCTCCGTTCCCAGGACGAAAGGGAACCTGAAGTATCGATACTGACGTGGTATCGAAAAGATCAATCCTCACATTAAAATATCGATCCAAATTTGTGTTTTTTTACCAGTAATTTTTATTAATTTAGAACGCAATTCAGTGTGTAAAAAAACTTCTAAGTTGAAAAATACGCGAATGTTAGCGAATAATTGTGTAGGGTAGAACTATTTCTCCTAGTCATCTGGATACAAGACGAAACTAATCAATCCCAGAGAGCGTTCGATGCTGGTGCTTCTGTCTCAGTGCGTTTGGGAAACGAAGCCTTGATGACAGAGAAACAATCGAGAGTTATTTCGCAATAAACAAATTAAAAGTTTACATAACGGTTAAAAATGTTTATGTCAGTAAGATTTGTTTAATGAAATTAATATTTTTATTCAACAAGGATCAATGCATTAAATTGATCGAATGTGACAGTCAAGGGTTTTACACTGTTAACTAAAAAAATCTATTTCATATAAATGCTGTTCTTTCAACTTTGTTCATCAAATAATTTTGCATAAAATGTATCATGGTTTCCACAAAAACATGAAACCGTTTTCAACATTGATAATAATAAGAAATGTTTCTTGAGCAGCAAATCAGCATATTAAAATGAATTCTCATCATGAATGATCATGAAGACTGGAGTAATGATGCTGAAAATTCAGCTTTGATCACAGGAATAAATGACAGAATAGCCTATGTTAAATTGTAATATTATTACAGTTTTTACTGTATTTTTGATCAAATAAATGCAGAAGAGAATTAAAAATCTTACAGACCCCAAACTTTTGAACAGTAGGCTCGTGTACAATAGTGCATTTACTATAATTAGGGTAGTTTGGTAAAAGTCACTGATTAATTACAGGCGAGTTGAGGGCACAAATCACAAAATATTTAGTGGTCATGAAAACGTATTCAGATTTAGCATATTAATGATGCATTCACCTCATAACTCATGACACACTGCTCTAGCACAGGAAAGTGCATTTAAGTTCAAGTGCATGCTTTTAAAATTAAGAAGTATTGGTATCGGTATCGATATCGGCGATACTGGCCCTGTATTTACTTGCTATCGGATCGATACCGAATTTTGCAGTATCGCCCACCCCTACTATAAATCGTGACAAAAATATGTGTATTCCAGCCTTACCTAATAAGGGTAAAAGTGCACTAAAAATATTATTTTCATTCAAAGAAGAAAAAAAGCAACTGAATCCCCTTAATTTGCCTCGCAATTTCTGTGAAAGCATACTTTAGGTCTTGTATTTGTAGTAACCCACAATGCAATTCTCTGCCTTGCTGAAGACCCGCAGGGCTGTTCAGAAGAACATGTTCTACATCGATGACCATCGAGTGATGATGAAGTACCTATTCCCTCTAAATGAGGTCGTAGTGGACTTTTACGACCAGCTCAAGTCCATGTCATCAGGATACGCCAGGTGAGCTCGTCATGAACGAATAAATGCTTAATAAATGCTTATGCCCTTTTACAGAGTCTTGATGTTATTTCAGGATCTACTAGAACAGGCTTTCCTGTCTTTCAAACACCTGGTGGAGTTATAACTTCTTTTAATGAATTTGTTTGAGATCCAATTAATGCTAGATGTTTTGCAATAAATTACAGACATCGCATCTGAGGACTTTTACTTTATTTCTCATTTTGTTTGATTTCCAGATTCAATCATTGGCTCGTTCTTACACACTAGAGCTCGTTCACACATGCGCACTCTTCAAAAACTACGCTTTAAATCTCTTGACAAACTAAAATATGTAAATTACATTAGTATGTATTTTAAATTAAAGATACAGAATATACTGAATGTCAGCTTGCTTATTTTTCTCCAGATCAGGATTTATTGAGTCCACATGTCACGCAAACAAGAAACTGCTTCTAACACAGCATAGCTTCTCACTCTAAACACACAACTTTACGAAGCTGTTTGCGAATGTTCGCTAGAACAATGGTTTCAGGAAACACACTCGCTGAACTGCTGATAACGACAGAACTTGCGACCGTAGTTGACTAACGATGCTTTTGGGAAACACGTTCCTGTCTCTATGAAGCCCCTCCTTCTGAAAAGCACACTGTGCTCTGATTGGTTGGCTGGATCAGTGTGTTGTGATTGGTCGAGCGCCTCGAGTGTGTTTGGGAAATGTCCCGCCCCTTCCCATAACCACCAGTTTAACACACTACTAACTAACTCAACCAGGCCCCGCCCCTTTATTGTCTCTTCTGTAAATACGTTTACTGTTTTTTCCCCTAGTTTT
>NW_027508724.1:160000-175000 GCF_051911475.1 Siphateles boraxobius
AAGTGATTCTAATCATATTTCAAGCAATTCAAAAACATCACATTGAACAGTGCGCATCTGAAGGAAATAATCCATTGTTTATCGGCTTTAATATATCGGCCAAATTTTCTTACCGGGTTAATAACGTTAATATTCAAAATGAACATATATCGGCCGATACCGATATATCATGCATCCCTAATATGTGTGTGTATATATATATGAAAATATATGACCTGGGCAACATTCATCCTCTCCATACAAATATAAACTACAATTGAGCGACAATATATGAAACTTTTTTTTATTTGATTTATCAATCTATGAGCAAGTAAACAAACACATGAGAGAATGATTTGGCGTTTGGAGTGCAAATCTATTAACCGTCAGTTCATTTAATCTTTAAACAGTTTAATGGAAATAAATCTGCAACATGAGCTCTCCTTCCCATGAACATTCAGTGAAGAACAGAAACAACAAACAAACACACACACAAAACCACAGTATCAGATGAAACTACTGTTTTACAGTATGAGGAAAATGACTCGTAACTTTTCATATAATATAAAACAGCTTGTGTATCACAAAGTACAGTAACTGAAGAGAATACATAAGTACGTCATGTGTAAAATTAGTGAACTTCAAAAACATAATCATACTTCTCTACTGCGATATGGCAAGAAAAGATTTTTAACATGAATAAGCAAACTAGAAATACACATTCTCAGCATTCTCTCTACAAGTGACCTAGATTTATTCAAAGGCAAGAAAATGTGCTTGAAATCTTATAAAATGTCATTTTAAAGTAGGAAACTCTGATCACAGATCAGCCTGTAGATGATGATCAGGATATAAAACACTAGAGGATTGTGGGTCTCGTTAACACTTAATGCTTTATATGTAGAGGAACACACGCTACATTTGGAGAATTCAAGGAAAAGACTTTAAAGTGTATTTTTTAGTCTGTCAAATAGATTAATCACATCTAACATAACAGTTTGTGTATATATATATATGTGTGTGTGTGTGTGAATGTGTGTTTTTGTGTGTGAGAGTGTCTAAGAGTGTGTGAGTAAGTGAGAGAGAGAGTGTGTGTGTGTGTGTGTGTGTGTGTGTGTGTGTGTGTGTGTGTGTGTGTGTGTGTGTGTGTGTGTGTTTGTATATGTGTGTTAGAGTGTGTGTGTGTGTTTGTTTGTTGGTATGTATGTGTGAGAGTGTGTGCGTGAATGTGTTTTTGAGAGTGTTTGTGAGTTTGTGTGTGTGTGTGTGTGTGTGTGTGTGTGTGTGTGTGTGTGTGTGTGTGTGAGAGAGAGTGTGTGTATGAGTGAGAGTGTGTGTATGAGTGAGAGTGTGTGTATGAGTGAGAGTGTGTGAGAGTGAGTGAGAGTGTGTGTTTGTATATATGTGTGAGTGTGTGTGTTTGTTGGTATGTATGTGTGAGAGTATGTGTGCATGAATGTGTTTTTGAGAGTGTGAGTTTGTGTGTGTGAGTGAGTGTGTGTGTGAGTGTGTGTGTGTGAGTGTGTGTGTGTGTGTCTGAGAGTGTGTGTGTGTGTGTGTGTGTGAGAGTGTCTGAGAGTGTGTGTGAGTGTCTGAGAGTGTGTGTGTGTGTGTGTGAGTATCTGAGAGTGTGTGTGTGTGTGTGTGTGAGTGTCTGAGAGTGTGTGTGTGTGAGTGTCTGAGAGTGTGTGTGTGTGTGAGTGTCTGAGAGTGTGTGTGTGAGTGTCTGAGAGTGTGTGTGTGAGTGTCTGAGAGTGTGTGTGTGTGTGTGTGTACACATATACAAACTTTTATGTTAGATGCGATTCATCGATTTGACAGTACTCATTTATGTAACATCTAAACAGAAAGATTCCAGAACACACTTTCAAGAAGTCGCCTTGGAGTAAAATCCCACATTAACTTTAAAGTAGCTTGTGTTATTGAAACAAAATGAAATGACCATAATCCGTGAAAACAGATGTTAGTCTTGAAATGCTGAGCTTCAGTGTCTCCGGATTAAACTACAGAACAGAGGAAATGATGGATATGCTTTCTCAGAATGAAAGTGTTTTTCACATTAGTGATGTCAGGAACTGTGACAGTGTTATAAACATTGGCTGAAAGGATTAAAGTAAGAGTGTTTCTGAGTACACACACACACACACACACACTCTCTCACACTCAATCACTCACTCTCACACACACACACACACTCACACACCTCCCTTTTCATGTGAATACTGTCCTTAAAGTAGTTTAAGAGTGAAGTACTGAAGCTAATAAGGAGTTTTGCTGGATCGGAGTGTATCTTGGGAAAGCTTTACATCTACACACACTTCATGAGCGCTGAACCCCGCTGTGGTCCCAGTTTCCCCCGTCCACACTGATGTTCTGGCGGTTCCGGCGGTGTGTGTCAGTCGCTGTAGTCCCTGACGCTGAGCGTGGGCTCCACCAGCTGGTTGTGGACGTGCATCAGGCCTGAGGAACAGCAGATATTAAACCCTCAGGAGAGGCTGAAGCTCTTAAGAGCCACAGAATGAGTTTCTGAGAGGAGGACATTCCAGAGCAGCCGCCGTCTCACACACACACACACACACACACAGATCGACCTCGAGACGCTGAACTCAGCGAGATCAGGGAACGCAAACAAACACAGCTCACAGAGAGAGAGAGAGGACGAGGCCGTATCAAGAAAAACAGGGTTTGAGTTAATATTACACTCTTCACCTTTAACTGTTTTCAACTGTTTACAGTGAGTTATCCATCCATCTATCTATCTATCCATCCAACTATCCCTCCATCCATCTATCCATCCATCCATCTATCTATCTATCTATCCCTCCATCCATCTATCCAACTATCCCTCCATCTATACATCCATCTGTTTATCCATCTATCTATCCATCCAGCCATCCAACTATACCTCCATCCATCTATCTATCTATCCTACTATCCCTCCATCCATCTATCTATCTATCCTACTATCCCTCCATCCATCCAACTATCCCTCCATCCATCTATCTATCTATCCTACTATCCCTCCATCCATCTATACATCCATCTATCTATCCATCCATCCATCCAACTATCCCTCCATCCATCCCTCTATCCCTCCATCCATTTATCCATCCATCTATCTATCCATCTATACATCCATCTGTTTATCCATCCAGCCATCCAACTATCCATCTATCCATCCATCTATCCCTCCATCCATTTATCCATCTATACATCCATCTGTTTATCCATCTATCTATCCATCCAGCCATCCAACTATCCATCCATCCATCCATCTGTACCTCCATCCATTTATCCATCTATCCATCCATCCAACTATCCCTCCATCCATCTATCTAACTATCCCTCCATCCATCTGTTTATCCATCCATTTATCCCTCCATCTATCCCTCCATCCATCTATCCCTCCATCCGTCCATCCATCTATCCCTCCATCCATCCATCTGTTTATCCATCCATCCTTCCAACTATCCCTCCATCCATCTAACTATCCCTCCATCCATCATCCATCCATCCATCTGTTTATCCATCTATCCATCTATCTATCCAACTATCCCTCCATCCATTTATCCATCTATACATCCATCTATCTATCCATCCAACTATCCCTCCATCCATCCCTCTATCCCTCCATCCATCTATCTATCCATCTATACATCCATCTGTTTATCCATCCAGCCATCCAACTATCCATCTATCCCTCCATCCATTTATCCATCTATACATCCATCTGTTTATCCATCTATCTATCCATCCAGCCATCCAACTATCCATCCATCCATCCATCTGTACCTCCATCCATTTATCCATCTATCCATCCATCCAACTATCCCTCCATCCATCTATCTAACTATCCCTCCATCCATCTGTTTATCCATCCATTTATCCCTCCATCTATCCCTCCATCCATCTATCCCTCCATCCGTCCATCCATCTATCCCTCCATCCATCCATCTGTTTATCCATCCATCCTTCCAACTATCCCTCCATCCATCTAACTATCCCTCCATCCATCATCCATCCATCCATCTGTTTATCCATCTATCCATCTATCTATCCAACTATCCCTCCATCCATTTATCCATCTATACATCCATCTATCTATCCATCCAACTATCCCTCCATCCATCCCTCTATCCCTCCATCCATTTATCCATCCATCTATCTATCCATCTATACATCCATCTGTTTATCCATCCAGCCATCCAACTATCCATCTATCCCTCCATCCATTTATCCATCTATACATCCATCTGTTTATCCATCTATCTATCCATCCAGCCATCCAACTATCCATCCATCCATCCATCTGTACCTCCATCCATTTATCCATCTATCCATCCATCCAACTATCCATCCATCTATCTAACTATCCCTCCATCCATCTGTTTATCCATCCATTTATCCCTCCATCTATCCCTCCATCCGTCCATCCATCTATCCCTCCATCCATCCATCCATCCGTCCATCCATCTGTTTATCCATCCATCCTTCCAACTATCCCTCCATCCATCTAACTATCCCTCCATCCATCATCCATCCATCCATCTGTTTATCCATCTATCCATCCATCTATCTATCCATCTATCCCTCCATCCATCCATCTATCCCTCCATCCGTCCATCCATCTATCCGTCCATGCATCCATCCATCCATCCATCTATCCATCTATACATCCATCTGTTTATCCATCTATCCATCCATCCATCCAACTATCCCTCCATCCATCTATCCATCCATCCATCCATCCATCCATCTATACATCCATCCAACTATCCCTCCATCCATCTATCCCTCCATCCATCCATCATCCATCCATCCATCCATCCATCTATCTATCCATCTATCCCTCCATCCATCCATCTATCCATCCATCCATCCATCCATCCATCCATCCATCTATACATCCATCCAACTATCCCTCCATCCATCTATCCCTCCATCCATCCATCCATCCATCTATACATCCATCCAACTATCCCTCCATCCATCTATCTATCCATCCATCTATACATCCATCCAACTATCCCTCCATCCATCTATCCCTCCATCCATCCATCATCCATCCATCTATCCATCCATCTATCTATCCATCTATCCCTCCATCCATCCATCTATCCCTCCATCCGTCCATCCATCTATCCGTCCATGCATCCATCCATCCATCTATCCATCCATCTGTTTATCCATCTATCCATCCATCCATCCATCTATCCCTCCATCCATCCATCATCCATCCATCCATCCATCCATCCATCCATCTATCCATCATCCATCCATCCATCTAACTATCCCTCCATCCATCACTTTTTTTATCTGGTGTGAAATAGAACCTTTTGTAACATTATAAACGTCTTTACTGTCACTTTTGATGACTTTAATGCATCCCTCCTGAATAAAAGCATTAAATCTAAATAAAAACCGAATCTTATATATGAACCCTGAGAACATCAACAGCTTCATAAACACCTCGTCACTTTAATGCACACAGAACTGAACATTTAAGAGTGAAATGGTAAATCTGGATGAGCATGTTACTGGTTTAACTTTCAACACTTTTTCAAATAAATAAGTGGTTATTAAGTTAAAATGCTGTTTCTTTGATCTTGAAGCATCTTTCTGTGAGCGTGAGCCAAAGTTTCACCCGAGGCTTTAAAATACCTTTAAAATACTTGACGGTTTTGACCCTGAGCTCCAGCGTCGCGTCTTCATCACAGATGAATATGGTTCGTGGATGTTGCTGGAAGGCAGAGACCGTCCACATGTGGTTCACGCCCTCCTCGATGGCTTTATATAGAGCGAAGGCCTTATGAGCTCCTGTGATCACAATCATGACCTGAGGATGAAGAGGAGGATGAAGAGGAGGAGGAAAGAGGAGACGTCACGCATTCATCATTACACTTCTGCGGCTGGAAAACACACTTCAGAAACTATTGCTGAACTTTACAGCGAGTCTCCAACTGTGCTTTCATCGCATTAAGAAATGTTCAGGTCATGTTTAAACCATGATTAAAAAAAAAATTTTTTTTAATTTTTTAAAAAAAATAATTATAATAAAAAATATATATAATATATTATTACTACAGATATTAGGATAATAATAATAATTATTATTATGAAGAAATGCTCGGGTCATGATTTAACTATAAATTACATGGAAAAATGATGACTCATTACTGTAATGATGATGATAATAATTATTACATATTATTATCCTAATTACTAAAATAATAATTAAAATTAAAATATTAATTATTGTTACATGTTACAATTATTGTTATTGCAATGAAAATATATTTTTTTCCTTTGATTTAGGTTTAAATAATTTCTTCATAATTACTATTATTTTTATCCTTATTACTGTAATAATAATAAAACTTATATTAATAATAATATAACAAATATACATTTTCCTTTGATTTAGGTTTGAATCATGACCCGAATATTTCTTAATCATAATAATAACAATTATTATTATTATTAAATATTATTACTATCCTAATCCTTACTGTAATAATAATACTAATAAATAACATTATTATTATTATTGAAAATGTAAAGTATTTGAAACATTAACTGTAAGTATACATCATTGTTGTATATGCTGTACAGAATTTAATATTAACATATTTTATTATTACCCTATTTACTGTAGTAGTAATAATAATACTTTAATAATAATATTTATTATTATTATTATTATTAATTTAAGTAATGAGAACAGATACCCTGAACATTTCTTCATAATAATTATTATTATAATTACTGTAATAAATATAATAATAATAATAATTATTATTATTATATAAATTGTAAAGTATATGTAACAGTAATTGTAAGTATACATTATGGTTGTATTTGTTGTACTGAATTTAATAATAATATTAAAATATATATATATATAACAGAATTTGGGAAAATAATGTCCCAATGCCACAGGGCCAAAAAAATGGGCTTCTTTATCTAAACAATAATTGATTATAATATGATTTTTTTGGAGTGAAATATGGTCTGCATGTTCATAGGAGCTGCTATAATGATTTAATGAAGAGAATCAGGTGATGTCTGGCATCCAAAACCAAGAGACCTGAAGGACACTTTACCCAGCATCCTCTCTGTTAAACTGTTTATGTATTTCCAGGACACTCAATGACACATGTTCAGTTTATAGCTAAAACAAAAAGAATATTTGTTACTATATTATAAAAGATAATTATATCTATGAATTGCACATGACAAACGCTCCAAACAAAAGCGTATCTGACTGGGACAAAAGATGTTGTGTTTGTTGTACGCTCATGTTCCTGTTGCAGTTTCAGCCACACACACGCGCTGTGATTACCTCTCTGGCGTCCATTACTGTTCCTACTCCCACGGTGAGGGTCATGCTGGGAACTTTGGAGAGATCGTTCCCGAAGAAGCGGGCGTTGGCGACTATGGTGTCCTTGGCCAGTGTCTTCACTCGGGTCCTGGACACCAGACTGGAGCCGGGCTCATTAAAGGCGATGTGCCCATCTGGACCGATGCCTGACGAAAACAACAAAAGACAGGACTTGTAAACGATTAATGGATAAAGTTAAATAAGTGATGACTCTGAATATAATAACAGTGAATGTAATCATGCGAATCACAGAACTAATGAGAAAACATACAGACACGTAATGAAAACGTGCTTATTTATCATGGAAACAATACAAAAATGTTAATTTTCTTTGGTAAATATAATTTCTTTATATTGAAAATATAAAATGAAATGTGATGAGATTCATCCTAATAGATTCATAAAAGTTATTAATCTACTATATAAAATATTTAAAATAATTCGGACCAGTGTTGTTATTGTAAACTAAAACTAAAATTATTTAAAAAATGATTAAAATTAAAATGGAAAATATAAAAATAAAAACTGATTAAAAATATTTAGCATCTCAATGATATTAAAATAACATCAGTTTAATTTGTATAGGTATAAAGTTTTTTTCCATGTAATATTTATTATTTTAGTGCAGCTTTATTTCAATTGCATTAAAATAACTTTTTATAATTATACCAATATGATATCATTGAGATTAAATAAATAACAGACACAACTTTTAATTTTAATAAAGTATTAGTAAATGTAGGAATTAACATTACCTAAGATGAATAAATCCTGTATATGCATTTTTTATCACTAGTTCATGTTAACTAATGTAGATAAATAATGTTAACAAATGAAACCTTATTGTTAAGTGTTACCAATAAAAAGTAATTCAAAGTATTAATAAATACTATACTAATAGCACTAAAATAGCACTAAATTTGGACCAGATACACTGGCAAAGATAAAATCAATGTTTGCTACAGCAAAGCTCAAGACTTAAAGGGACAGAACATACTTTGAAGAATGTCTGTAACCAAATAGTTTCTGGTTCCTATCGACAGTATTTTGTTTTTATACTATGTAAGTCAATGGGGTCCATCAACTGTTTGGTTACGGCATTCCTCAAAATATCTTCTTTTTTGCATTCAACTAAAGAAACTCATTCAGGTTTAGAACAACTAAATGATGACAGAATATTAATTTCATATTAATAAAAATTTCACAAAAATAATATCAGGTGAACTGTCCCTTTAAGACCTTTGAGTTTCGTAATCAAGCATTTGTAATCATTCTTATTGATTAAATGTGTTTGTTATTGCAGCAGCTAAACTGCTTAGAGAGCTGGTTTAGTGTGTACAGAATTAGAAGTGTTACTGGCGTCTCTCAGCGTCTAATAAAGCGTTCATGGTGTCAGATTTATTGCCACACCTCCCACAAACAGCTCGATTCCTCCCGCGAGCGTGATCTTCTGCTCGAAGGCTTCGCACTCGGCCCGCAGGTCGCTTGCGTTCCCATCCAGAATATGAGTGTTGTGCGGCTCGATGTCCACGTGCTTGAAGAAGTTATTCCACATGTAGGAGTGATAGCTCTCGGGATGATCCCTGGGAAGGCCTGAAAACCAGGAGATATTCAGGACAAATTTGATGGTCCACTTTTAGACAATTACTGAGTATAAGTGACTTTGCAAATACATGTCAACTTTTATTCTACTAACCCGAACCCTAACCTAACCTAACAGTAATTAGGGATGCACGATATATCGGCTACCATATCGGTATCGGCCGATATTTGTTCAATTTGGCCGATATATTAAAGGCGATATATAAAATTTGGCCGACATATTAAATTGGGCGGATTAAAAGACTATTAAAGACAATTTAATACATTTGGCCGATACAATTTGGCCGATATATTAAAGCCGATTTATTAAATTTGGCGGATATATTTAAGCCGATATATTAAATTTGGTGGATATATTAAAACCGATATAGTAAATTTGCTGGATATATTAAACCCGATATATTAAATTTGGTGGATACATTAAAACCGATATATTAAATTTGGCAAATACGTTTAAGCCGATATATTAAATTTGGTGGATATATTAAAAACGATATATTAAATTTGGCGGATATACTTAAGCCGATATATTAAATTTGGCCAATATATTAAATTTGGCGGATATATTTAAGCCAATATATTAAATTTGGTGGATATATTAAAGCTGATATATTAAATTTGGTGGACATATTAAAGCTGATATATTAAATTTGGTGGATATATTAAAGCTGATATATTACATTTGGTGGATATATTAAAAGTTGATATATATAATATTTGGCCGATATATTAAAGCCGATATGTACAATTTGACCAATATAGTAAAGCCGATATATATACAATTTGGCCGTTTATTAAAGCCGCTATATGCAATTTGGCCGATATATTAAAGCCGATATATACAATTTGGCCGATATATTAAAGCCGATATATATACAATTTGGCCGATATATTAAAGCCGATATATATACAATTTGGCCGATATATTAAAGCCGATATATACAATTTGGCCGATATATTAAAGCCGATATATACAATTTGGCCGATATATTAAAGCCGATATATATACAATTTGGCCGTTTATTAAAGCCGCTATATGCAATTTGGCCGATATATTAAAGCCGATATATACAATTTGGCCGATATATTAAAGCCGATATATACAATTTGGCCGATATATTAAAGCCGATATATATACAATTTGGCCGTTTATTAAAGCCGCTATATGCAATTTGGCCGATATATTAAAGCCGATATATACAATTTGGCCGATATATTAAAGCCGATATATATACAATTTGGCCGGTATATTAAAGCCGATATATATACAATTTGGCCGATATATTAAAGCCGATATATACAATTTGGCCGATATATTAAAGCCGATATATACAATTTGGCCGATATATTAAAGCCGATATCTACAATTTGGCCGATATATATACAATTTGGCCGATATATTAAAGCCGATATATACAATTTGGCCGATATATTAAAGCCGATATATATACAATTTGGCCGATATATTAAAGCCGATATATATACAATTTGGCCGATATATTAAAGCCGATATATATACAATTTGGCCGATATATTAAAGCCGATATATACAATTTGGCCGATATATATACAATTTGGCCGATATATTAAAGCCGATATATACAATTTGGCCGATATATTAAAGCCGATATATATACAATTTGGCCGATATATTAAAGCCGATATATATACAATTTGGCCGATATATTAAAGCCGATATATACAGTTTGGCCGATATATTAAAGCCGATATATACAGTTTGGCCGATATATTAAAGCTGATATATGCAATTCGGCCAATATAGTAAAGCCGATATAGGCCTATTAAATTTGCCCGGTATATTAAAGCCAATTTTTAATTTAGCATATATATATATAATAATACACTATTGAATAATGGATTATTTCCTTATTTCCGTCAGCTGAGACACTTCAGATGCGCAGTGTTCAACATAATGTTTTTCAATTGATTGAAATATGATTAGAATCACTTCAAAAAAGGAAAATACAGTTCAGTGCAACAGTTAAGTCTGTCATATCGGCTACATAAAATTATAATGAGAACTTTATAATTGTGTTTGGGACATGGCTTTTAATGGCAAGACTTTTATTTTTGTTATCAGGCTCTCAAAAAGTATATAAAAATTTGGATTTAGATTTATAGGCCAATATATCGGTTACCGGCATTCAAAGCTAAAGAATTATCGGTATCGGGCCAAATTTTCATATCGGTGCATCCTTACTACTAACACTCTGAGAGATACTTTACATGTAGTTGCAAAGTTATTTATAGTTAGTAGAATATCTAAAGTGCGTTTCTGCAAAAACTATTAAAAATGACAAAAAACAACAACAACAAAATTACTAAAAGTTTGATTAAAAATTAAAATGGATAATATAAAAATAAAAAAGCATTAATAAAATAACAGTATTTCAATTATACAAAAATAACACTGGGTTGAGCAATTTAAAAGTACAAAGAAATAATATATAATTTAAACTACTGCATTAAAGTCACGAGAATCAAATAAGAATCACCACTGAGAATAAGGGAAATTATGAAAATGTAAACCAACTAGACCCCTAATGATAAAGAGATTTTAGCCATGAATGTCACGACGCAAATAGAGGGAGTGTCCCAAATCACATACTTCCCTACTATATAGTAGGTGAAAAACAGTGTTTCTGAGTTCACAGTACTCATATAAGAGTAGTTAAAAAGTGTAGCTAGAATGTTTAATAAATGTCTTCTTGCAGATTCTGAACTAGACTAGAAAGGGATGAGGACGGAGCCGAGTGTGCAAACGCTCTTTAGCACTGTTTTATGCATGACAGTGGCTCAGTTGCATACTTCTGCTGACTCTCTCTCACACACACACACACACACACACACACACACACACACACACACACACACACACACACACACACACACACACACACACACACACACACACAGCAGTTCTCCAGAGAAGCGATCTGTGCGGTTCACACTCACCCACATACTCATCCATGTTAAAGGTTTTGACATATTTGAAGGACAGGTCTCCGCTCTTGTGATACTCGATCAGCTTCTTATAGCAGCCGAGGGGTGTGCTGCCTGCAATTAATCACATTATATCATAATATATATTAGTATAATATTAGTGCTGTCACATCGATTAATCGTGATTAATCGCAACTAACATAAAAGTTTGTATATATGGACACACTTGAATCACGTGTTATGTTAGATGGGATTAGAGTGTGTGTGTGTGTGTGTGTGTGTGTGTGTGTGTGTGTGTGTGTGTGTGTGTGTGTGTGTGTGTGTGTGTGTGTGTGTGTGTGTGTGTGTGTGTGTGTGTGTGTGTGTGTGATAAATGATATACACACAAATATTATACATTTACAAACTTTTATATAAGATGCAATTATCAGCACTTATAATAATCTATATAATTATAGAATAATCATAATATTCCCCAATTCTGATATGTTTCAGAGTGAATACATTGGAAATTGACTGGATTGTGAAAAGTGGACGGTGAGTCCAGGTCACAAACAGAGCAATTTATTACATTTTGATGAAATATTAAGAAGACAACATGCCTAACAAGACCAGGAGTAATGTGCAAGAAAGTAAACAAAGTCAAATTTGATTTCACACTCACTTTAAATAGTCAGGTCATACTCATGAAAGATATTCATATGTTCTGGTGAATTAGTTTACCTGTTGGAAGTCCTAAAGTGAAGTATCGGTCAGCACTGGGCTTGAAGTGGATGATCCGGTTACGGATGTATTTTGCAGCCCATTCGCTGGCCAGATCATAATCGTCCAGAATCACAAGTCTCATGACTTCTCACTGATATAGACCTGCAAGAGACTCTGAATATATAAAGACAGACACATCAATACTTTATTGACCAGCACTGACCAGTCCAGATGATGATCAAGCAAAGCACAAATCCAATGAGGTGCAAAACAACAAGATGCACATTTGCTTTTAATATATGTACAGTTAATATAGGATCTTTATATCATAACACAGCATATGTTTGCTTTTAAACTTATATTCATGACGTCGCTTTATTTACGACCAGCTGCGTTGAATATGCCTTTAAATGTCGAATAATGGTTATGGATATATAATGGGTAATAAAATCTGATACTTACAGTAATAAAGCGTAGGATCTCAGGGTGAATGGATACAAGTTTTCTTTGAAAACACTGATCATGTGATCGAGTTCCGGTCATGTGCGCTGAGAACACACTTCCGGTTTGTGGCAACTGCCCTTGTATGGAAACAGACTAGGCTCTTTTATAAAAGATGAATGATGAATGAAATTATCTGATATTAAGCATGTTGGATGACATTTACATTTGGAAATTAATTAAGAAACATTACTCTTGTATCGTGCCGACATATTTGTTTATTAAAGGAGACTTTTTGCTCTATCAAATAATATGTCGTGCATAATTGCACTTGTAGTTTCGTCCAATTTACTCTCCAGTCGTTTCATTTCCTTCTTTTCTACCATGACTGACCTTGCGAAGGACCACATGGGGACAGACGGGTGTGTGTGTGTGTGTGTGTGTGTGTGTGGGAGAGAGAGAGAAACAGAAGGCGTCGGATTGAGGGATGATAGCGTGCAGAAGTCTGATTCATTTAGCGAATCGGTTCGTTCGGACACTTCGTTTCAGGCGATTCAAAACTCGATCACTCGATGTATTTACACACGTCACTCTGAAGTGTTCACATCTTCACATGCGGCGTCGCGGCGGGACTTTGTTCGTCGTTTTTTATTTTTTTTACGTGATTTAAATATTTACTTATGTTCATGTGACAAAATTGTTGTACTATTAGGGTAAATCCTTCATATATTGACACGACTAAAATAGAGCCTTTCTAATGTAGCCAACACTACCTCAGCACAGTTTGTCTATTAGCAACTTCTTACCCTTATAAATAACGTTTCTCATATTCGCCTTAGCAAACTTGTAGCTAGTTAGATTTATTTAAAACAACTCAGCAACCAAATTGTAATATGTAATCTACATATGGCCTAAAGTCACCCTCAAACGTAAAATTTCACTCAGTATTCGTCAATAAGTCTTTACCCTATATTGACACAATGATGCAGTCTAACTTCTGCCCATTCAGTCCTAAGCTGTTTATCTTTTTGCTGTAAATTTTGTAATTAATTTTTCTACTTGTAGAATTAAATACTGCTGCATTTTAATTGTATTTTCGACTACTTCACACAAATTGTCAGATGTTCTCTTCTCATTAAACTGCGGTCAGAAACTAAAACACCCTCAACAGCAGCATTAACTTTTTGTTGTTGTTTGTTTTTGTAATTTGATACAAGGTAATATAATATATACAATATATAGTATAATATAGAATAATACAATATAGTATAATACAGAATACAGTAAAATACAGTATAATACAATATAATACAACGTATAGTTATAAATGTACATACATTAAAAAAAGAAAATATGAAAACATAATTTTTATTGAGTAAACAAACAAACAAAAAGACAAATAGCCTATATAAAGAAACAGCGACAAACTTAAAAGTTAAATAAAAATGTAAAAATGTTTACAAATTGAAACACACTTTACAGCTTTCTTATTTTTTTTAAACAAAACATTGTTTAGATAATTCCTGATCTTAAAATAAAAAGCAAACAAAGGCGTATTTCCTTCAAATTTACATTTATGAATACTAAATCTAGCTAAAAGAAGTATCAGATTAACTAGTAATATTCCTTATCATAAGATTTGTCATAGAAGAAAATAAAAAAAAGAAACACAGTCTGTGGAAAAAAATCCGCGCTGCGAATCGGTTCAACCGAATCAGTACAAAGAACCCTTTTAAAAGAGTGATTCGGACATCACTGAGGAGGGATGGATGAGGGAGGGGTGGAGTGGCCGAGGAGCGTTCAGATGGAGGATTAAACTGGTCCCTATCCTGACAGCATCCAGCACACACACACACACTCAACCCAAACATCATCCACACACACCTGTCCATCCCGTCTGAATCAGCCTGGTTCACCTGCTCCTACAG
>NW_027508724.1:180000-192500 GCF_051911475.1 Siphateles boraxobius
AAGTCAGAATTGCGTGATATAAAGTCGCAATTGCAGGTTATAAAGTCAGAATTGCGTGATATAAAGTCGCAATTGCAGGTTATAAAGTCAGAATTGCGTGATATAAAGTCGCAATTGCAGGTTATAAAGTCAGAATTGCGTGATATAAAGTCGCAATTGCAGGTTATAAAGTCAGAATTGCGAGATATAAAGTCGCAATTGCAGATTATAAAGTCAGAATTGCGTGATATAAAGTCGCAATTGCAGGTTATAAAGTCAGAATTGCGTGATATAAAGTCGCAATTGCAAGTTATAAAGTCGGAATTGCGTGATATAAAGTTGCAATTGCAAGTTATAAAGTCAGAATTGCGTGATATGAAGTCGCAATTGCAGATTATAAAGTCAGAATTGCGTGATATAAAGTCGCAATTGCAGATTATAAAGTCAGAATTGCGTGATATAAAGTTGCAATTGCAAGTTATAAAGTCAGAATTGCGTGATATGAAGTCGCAATTGCAGATTATAAAGTCAGAATTGCGAGATATAAAGTCGCAATTGCAGATTATAAAGTCAGAATTGCGTGATATGAAGTCGCAATTGCAGATTATAAAGTCAGAATTGCGAGATATAAAGTCGCAATTGCAGGTAATAAAGTCAGAATTGCGTGATATAAAGTTGCAATTGCAAGTTATAAAGTCAGAATTGCGTGATATGAAGTCGCAATTGCAGATTATAAAGTCAGAATTGCGAGATATAAAGTCGCAATTGCAGATTATAAAGTCAGAATTGCGTGATATAAAGTTGCAATTGCAAGTTATAAAGTCAGAATTGCGTGATATGAAGTCGCAATTGCAGATTATAAAGTCAGAATTGCGTGATATAAAGTCGCAATTGCAGATTATAAAGTCAGAATTGCGAGATATAAAGTCGCAATTGCAGGTTATAAAGTCAGAATTGCGTGATATAAAGTCGCAATTGCAGGTTATAAAGTCAGAATTGCGTGATATAAAGTCGCAATTGCAGATTATAAAGTCAGAATTGCGTGATATGAAGTCGCAATTGCAGATTATAAAGTCAGAATTGCGTGATATAAAGTCGCAATTGCAGGTTATAAAGTCAGAATTGCGTGATATAAAGTCGCAATTGCAGGTTATAAAGTCAGAATTGCGAGATATAAAGTCGCAATTGCAGATTATAAAGTCAGAATTGCGTGATATAAAGTCGCAATTGCAGATTATAAAGTCAGAATTGCGAGATATGAAGTCGCAATTGCAGGTTATAAAGTCAGAATTGCGTGATATAAAGTTGCAATTGCAAGTTATAAAGTCAGAATTGCGTGATATGAAGTCGCAATTGCAGATTATAAAGTCAGAATTGCGTGATATAAAGTCGCAATTGCAGATTATAAAGTCAGAATTGCGTGATATAAAGTCGCAATTGCAGGTTATAAAGTCAGAATTGCGTGATATAAAGTCGCAATTGCAGGTTATAAAGTCAGAAACAGAGAAAGTTCATCTTAAATGCTTATATTTGCTAAAAGTTAACGTTGTCTATTTTTAGCAAAAGCCAACCGACTAATAGCAATTGATTTCAATGCATTTTTAATCAGGCGTTAACTAAAACTAAAATATTTCTGTTGATTGGGATAAAGCTGAAACAAGATGAAGCACTACATTTTTTTTAAACTGGAAATAAAATAAAACTTAAATAAAAATAAATTAAAATTAAATAGCAATGTTAAAAAAAATGAAAAAACAGTAAACAGATAAAAACAGTAAACTAATAAAATGAAGAAGAAAAAAACATGACGAAATTACTAAAAATGAAACTAAAATTAACACACGAAAACCAAAAAAGCGAATTCAAAATATTAATAAAATTGAAATAAAAACTAAAACAACAAACGTTTAGAAGTCCCTACATTCTCTAATTACCTGATGCAAGTCATTAATATGTGCAAATGCAGAATATTAATCTCCAAATGGTGTCTAGATTGAACAGCATGCTGGGAACTGAAAGCCTTTGGTCGCCGATGGAATTGAATTGAGAGGTTGCACAAAAGCTTCTTTCTTTTATTATGCTAATGGACGGCTCTGACAGACAGAACCAGGAAGAGAAGGGCGATTTAATTAATGCTAAAGAGGAAACGTGGAATCATTTTCAACACAAACAACAAACTACTGACAAAGCAAAGGAAACGCCATTATACTGGGACTAAACCATTCATTCGGCTGATGGTTGATGGGTATAGGATTAAACAAATCTGACCTAGTTACGGACTGAAGCTGTGAACGTCTACACCATTGCTTCAGTCCTGGATTGAACTCTTGGTTTTAAGAGCATATGCCACATCTTATTACTGTATGGTTTTCAGGATTGTGATGCAGCCAATAGAAGTGGACATGCTGTGTTACATTCGACGTGCATTTGCACAATGTGAAATCTTAGAAATCTCAGTGGAATCTCTGTAATTCAGTGGCATTTAGACCTGGAGGGCGTACGGTTAATAGCTTCTTTCTTTGAGTCTCTCTCACTGTGTAGATCTGCTCATGCACGAACCCCACTGTTGAGAAGCAGCCAAGCATTGTGTCAAAACACCCTTCTTTAAGTCCTTATAGGAAATGCATGAGTAAATAAGTAGAAATGTTATATTTGTTAAAGAAATAGACATTTACTCACCTTCGTGTTGCTCCAAACCCATATTGAGAATCTTGGAACTGTTGTTTTATATACAATGAAAGAATTTTGTGACAAGCTTCAAAAATGACAAATAAACACCATAAAATGCAATTAAAGTCATCATTTATTAAAAATATTGCATGCAGATATTTGTTTTAAAACATCTGAACAAATGCACAAATGCAATTTAAGAGATTTTCATTTAATTTCATAATCTTTGGTTTGTTCCTCAGACACAACTTTGAATATTTGAAATAAAGTCGTATACACTAATGCTGCTTTTATATTTTGGGGGTTTTCAATATGCTTTTCCCAGTCGGCACGTGGAAGACCTTCAATGTTGAAGTGTAGTTGAAATAATGTCAGTTGCTGTTTCATGTTGAAACAATATTTAATGCTGAATGGTTGTAAAAATAGTTCAACTAATTCTTTTTTTATCAAGACTTTGAAACAATGTTGCAATATCAACATTGATTCGATTTGCAGACATATAATTTATGTCTTAATATTTTCACAAAACAAAATGTTTGATTCAGCCTTAATCCATGACGTTGATTTCCCTTTGAATAAATGTTGAAATGCCGACCGGGTCATTGTATGGAAAATAGACGTTCTGTTTGGATCTGTGTTATTATAGAGACGGACGCAGGAATATTAGGCTACTGTCACTTTAAGAGCTGCACAGATCCAGTATACTGATACACATGCGTTTCCTTTATTGACTGTTTATGTTCACGTAAAACATAACCGATTGTGTTTAATAACCGTCATATTTTTGCGTGTATTTGTTCGTTCAAGTGTTAAAAGACGTGTTCAGTTCGGTTTCACTTTATTTATCACTATTCCGTATGAATGCCGTCTTTCTGTGCGCTCGTTTTGGATGTGAACACGTCAGCGTCTTCTTACGCATGAATGGTTTAAAATCATTAAAATGCACACAAAGAAATTCCTGACCTTAAAAGGGTGGTTGATTATGATTTCACTTTTCTAACTTTAGTTAGTGTGTAATGTTGCTGTTTGAGCATAAACAACATCTGCAAAGTTACAGCGCTCAAAGTTCAAAGCAAAGGGAGATATTTTCTTTTACAGAAATCACTTTTTAAAGACTACAACAAACGACTGATAGAGACTACAATGACCTTCTTCGTGGGTTAGTGTCATCACTAACCCAAAAATTTACATAAACCCCGCCCCCGGGAACGCATTTTATAGATTATCATGACAGAATATGCTAATCAATGACTTGAAGATAGTTAACTCCACATCAGATACATAAATTCATCAACCACCCATTCAGAAATGTCCTGTTGTATTCTACATGTTCTTGAATCTCATCATTTTCTGACTTCGGTTTGAACATAAAAGTCAGAACAGTTTCTGACATTTTAGTACTGCACACACACACACACACACACACACACACACACACACACACACACACACACACACACACACACACACACACACACACACACACAAGCTCTTGAAGCTCCGCCCCCTGTGCCGGGAGCAGCAGCTCATTTGCATTTAAAGGGACACACACAAAACGACACGTTTTTGCTCACCCTCAAAAAGGGACGGTTTTTAACATGCTATAAAAAATGATCTATGGGGTATTTTGAGCTAAAACTTCACATACACACTCTGGGGACATCGGAGACTTATTTTACATCTTGTAAAAAGGGGCATTATTCCACCTCTTTAAGTATGCGATTCCAGAACTGGAATCGATTTTCGATTCCCACCACTAAGTATCACAGGAGCAAGTGTAAGCTTGAATCCCAATTCTCTGTCTTATTCCCTTCCCCTTAGTTTAGCAAGATCACATAAGAGTAAAGGCTGTCCCAATTCTCGTTTTGATCGAGGGCTGCACCTTGGTTTCAAGTAAGCTTGCGAAAATGCTTGGTTTTAAGGGGTATCTACCACTTCCCCTTAGCCCTACCCCTCGATCATACGAGAATTGGGACAGCCCTTACTCTCACGTGAACGTGCAAAACTAAGGGAAAGGGAATAAGACAGAGAATTGGGATTCACCCTAACTCTTGCTACTGTAAGCTGCTGTGGTGCGGCCCGTCTTGACCCAGTCTGGCCTCGTCTTTTACTTTTACTTTTGTTCTCAGTTCAAATTGGATTTGAGCGTTCAGTGCCAGATCCCATCGAATCATCCTTTTGATTCCATACAATCCCTCAATCCTGCTGAAAGAGAGAGAGAGAGGCCAGCGCTGTGTCAGGAAGATGGGGGAAACTATGCACAAATGCAATGAAAGACTGTCCAGATGGACAGAGGATATTCTGACGCAGTACAATACCGTTACTATGTTGTGGCTAATGTAATATACTTTCTCAAATTCTACACATTTCCCCAACAAAATCAATGCAAAATGCAATTAAAGTTTCAAAAATACGATAGAGTCCTGCAGCGATGACATCTTTTTGTAGGCCAGTGCATTTCAGCATTTCAATCGTTCTGAAGTCAATGCGTCAATCGTCAAGTCAATGAGTTTTTGAATGGGCTTTTGTTTAAATGCCTGAAATAAGGGCTGTGATGACAAGATATTTTCAAGTTATATTCTACAACATGAAATACATTTTCCCTTGTATTTCATTACACATAAAATACATTAAGCCATTTTTAGCCAAGTTATACAGATTCATTTTTTAAAAGTCAGTTTAATATAATTTAAGTTGAGATGACTTAAACATCCAGTTGAATGTACTTACAAATGTAAGGCAGTGACTTTTTTTTACAGTGTATTTCGAATTATATTGTTATCCTTGGTGTGAATCATAAACTTTTGTTGGTCGCAGAGCTTATCCAAAAGCCAACTAAAAAAAAAAGAAAAGTCATCATTATTGCATATTCAACTAGCCACACAACTTTAGGTAACATTAATTTTTCGTAAAGCAGGGACGAATTGCATGCGAATTTTAAATGCTGTTTGGTCTTTGCGTGTGATTCTTCTGGGCGTTTGGTCTCCTTCGACAGCTGTTGGGTCGGTTTAATGAGAGCTGTAAATGTCAGAGTCACAAGCAAACATCCATTTCTGTCCCACTCAGACGGGATGAGACAAACTCTCCGTTTGGCATGACACGATCACTATTGATTGTTTGTGTCTGTTTGTGTCTGAAGATCACGCACACATGATGTGGTTTATTCTCGGAGGGAGACGCTGTTTCTGTGGGCTGATTGAAATCTCCAGGGTTGCACTATAACAGCTTATTTTTGGAAAGCCAGGCTGTTGATGCAACTCTCGTCAGACTCATGGATGGCCTGTTTATTTGCCCGATGCTCATTGACCGGTTGTTGATGAATTCTGCTGTATTGCGGCGAGGTGCTGTGTTGCACCGCTCAGCTGTTTCTTTTTATTTTCTCTAGTTTTCACATCCATTTCCACTGTGTCTCGATCATCCCTGTCCCTTTCCAGCACTATCTTCTCTAAAAGAACATTTGTGTTCTTCTATCTTTTGCTTTTTATGTCCATTAGGGCTGCACACTAAATCCCAAATTATCGAAATATCGCAAATGTATATATCGCGATATGCATATCGCAACGGCTTGCAATAACTGGGTCATGAACAAAAGACAGAGAAAATCACTCACTGCTCTTGGCTAAATAACTTTTGTAGCTTTAAAAAAAAGAATCAGGATATATTTCATTTATACAGTGAAAACTAAGCAGTGTTTATTTTTACATTTGATTATTCAGTTTCTGTTGTTAAATAATCCTAATGTATGATAACCTGAACCCCTAAACCCCCTGATTTACACTGATGTTAAAATAACACTTCTTATGTGACAGTAAAACACTGATGTTCACTTTCAGACGTTATAGAGATGTAAAAAGAATGTGAAACACGTATGTAGGTTATATAATTTGAAATATATTTGAAATATAATTTAAAGGTGCATTGTGTCATATTTCTGAGGATCTATTGACAGAAATGCAATATAAGATCCATAACTATGTTTTCAGTGGTGTATAAAAATCTTACTTGAACCGTATGAACCGTTATATTTGTATTACCTTAGAATGAGCAGTTTCTCTCTACACACACCGCGGGTTCCCGATCATTGAAATGCAAAGACATGTTTCTACGGTGGCCCTAAATGGACAAATGCGTTTCGCTATGTTGCTCTTCGTGCAAGGAAGCAAGCTTAGTTCAGCGAATAAAACACTGACACAATGATGAACAAGTAACAATAATAATCGCAATAACATACAGTTTTACTGAATAATTAAGTAAACATAACTTCTTAATTTATCCTTGTAAAGAAACCTCATTGCTGAACTGCTACTCTCTGCTGTCTCAGACAATGACATCACTTCCTGTCGGCCACCGTAACTTTTGTTGGTTGCAATTCGTAACCTCACCACTAGATGCCGCTAAAAATAACACACCGCACCTTTAAGTTCATTTCACACGCATTATCGTATCGCATATCGAATATCGCATTATTTAATGAGTTATCGCATATCGCATTTTTCTTCAATATCGTGCAGCCCTAACTTCAACCTTGCTTTACTCTTCTCCACCCAGAAGAAAATCATAGATTGCACATGAGATGGTCTAATACAGCCTCTGCTAAAAGTCAAGATGAAATCAAGATGGTCTGATTGTTATTGATTTAGTAGCGCACGTTATTGCAGCAATGAAGGGAAATGTCTTCTATTACCTTCTGAAAATGACTTTTCATGCACTATTGTAGCAAACACTTATTTGACTCAGTTTCTAAAATCAAGTCCTTGCAATGAATGTTTCTCTTATATCCAGTTTCGCAGAGATGCATCAAATTATGCTTGTAAAATGGGTTGCAAATGACAAATTATGTTGACTTTAGGAGAAATGAGAACATGGTAAAAGTCAAGTTATTGTGATTATTGAAAGAAAATCAACTCAAAGTAAGCTAAAAACTTGCACTAAAAATAGTGGTTTAATGTCAAAGTACATTGTAATTCAGTTGAAACTGTTAAAATCAAAATGCAAAACTATGTTAATCTTGAGCTATACATTTGAATGTGGATATTATAGCTAATATTAATTATATTATAAATTGATTTGATAGCATGTTTTAATTTTGTATTTTGTATTCTTTGTATTTTTAATTGGGTCTTGTAAAAATTTGATGAGAAATCTTTTGCTTTGAGGCATTTTAGTCAATCATTTTATCCCTTAAAACTCATCTTTGATCACTTAAGTGACATATTTAAAAAAAAATCTTGAAATATCTTGAATGTAACTCGACACCCATGCTTCATTTAGTATGCGCGGTTCTATGAATATGCAAATGAGCCCCGCCTCCACTCACTCACTCACTCAGAGATCCACTCGTTGACGATCACACGTTGATCTGATTGGTTACAAGGTAGTTTGTGACGTCAGAAACACCAGCGATTTCAAACCGTGTTTTTGAGACTGTCTTTGGTTCACTGCAGTTTTAAGGAGAAAATACTCTGCAATGCTGTCGACTTATGAATTTACACATGGTTTAAGCATATTAAACACACCACATAGACATATAAACAACATTAAAAGCTGGATTTTCACCACAGGGGGAGAAACATCAATTTGTTCTCCATATTGAGATGTGACATTTCTTTCCTATGGGAACCACTATATCCATTGTTATGTTTCTTGCATCTCTCATCACACCTTTCTCTCTCTTTGGCGCATCAGTCTTGCTCAAGTACAGTAGCTGCATTATTGAAATTCATTATTCATGAGTCTGCATGAGCTATGCTGTGTAAAGAGGGCAAGCGTCACAGAAAGGCTGGATCTCGGGTTGCTGTAGGGGACACTGGGAAAGTCACAGCCAGGGGCTCGAGATGTATGTGTTTCTGAAATCACAAGCTTCGAGACCCAAAGAGCCCGACGTATGCGAGCCTCTCGTGACTGTTGCATGACTGCCGCCATCGCATGATTTCATGTGCACTGGAGTGAAAGTCACAGAGCTACACACACTCTGAAATGTTAATAAAGCGTGTGCTCGATGGACAAGCGCTGCACATTAGCCCTGTGAGGCTCAGCACAGAAAATAGATTAATCTATCAGGATTAGTGCGGATATGCAGGTTTATTTGCTGATTCGGATGCGGACCAGGTGTGCAGTTACGCACACAGAGTCAAGAGGTCTGCCTTTTTGTATTTCTGATGATATTAGAGATGTCTTGGGTGATATTGAACAGGCTGAACTGATTCTTAGAAGTCTATAGTAACGTATTTGCTCTGAAATGGCTTTAAAGTTGTTGTTTCGTAGGAATGTAGTTTTTTAATCGGCCGATATATGTTCATTTTTAACGTTATCGGTATCGGGCAGATTAGAAAATTTGGCTGATATATTAAAGCCGATAAATAATGGATTATTTCCTTCAACTGAGACACTTTAGATGTTCGCCATGATGTTTTGAATTGCTTGAAATATGATTGGAATCACTTAAAAGGAAAAGTTTGTCATATCGCCTAAATAAAATGATAATGAGAACATTATAATTGTGTGTTTGGGACGTGGCTTTTAATGGTGAGACTTTTGTTTTTGTAATCAGGCTCTCAAAAATTACATAAAAATTTGGATTTAGATTTATCGGACAAATATATCGGTTACCGGCGTTCAAATATAAAGATTTATCGGTTATCGGTATTGGGCCAAATTTTTATATCGGTGCATCTCTAGTTTTTTTTTCTTTTAGGAACCGTTTGGAATTGATACATTGAATTAAACTGATTCTTAGAAATGAATCAGATTCAGATTTACCAAGTCTAATGCAACTTATAAATCAGAGAAGATATATTAGTAACAACGAATCTCAAAGTATTTGCACTAAAACGACTTAAAAAGAGATATTTTTAATCAAAAAGTCGTCGTTGCCAAGTAAATCTAGATTGTTCTAAAGTCAGCATGAGAAGCAAGTTGTGCTCATCTTTTCTTCTCTATTGTGTCGTATATCCGAGTGAAACGCTTCTGGAACAATAACAATTGTGGGCGGGGTTTGATTTTGTCTGTGGGGAATTGACTGGATGGTTGTGGTTTGCTATTGGTGGAACTCATGTGATTGACAGGTTGCTCCGCCCACATCATCAGAGAAGAGAAGAGATGTTGCGGGAGGAAGTTTTTCTGATTCAGGATTATTAAAACAATAATGATGTGCACCGATAAATCACTGATAATAAACACTGCAATGTTCAATAATAAATAAATAAAAATATTTTGTGACTTCAATGCAAGTGATATACAGTAAAAACTAAACTAAATAGACAACCTTTAGAAAAAGTCAAAGTTAAAAATCATAGTTATTGCTTAATTTCGATGTGTTGCCCAGTTATATTCGACATGCATGTGTGTATAAACACAATCAAATATAGACATGAAAGTTCTTCTTCATGAAAGGCTTAATTTTTTCTCATGATGTTAGTAGCACATACATACATTTCAGACTCTAATCATGATTGTGATTTTATCCCTAGATCAGTTCTCATTGGTCCTGATGGTTGTGAGGACCCGCCTCTGCCACCTCTCAACCAATCCACACAAGAGAGATGTGACGTCCAATCACACGCTGAGATTTCTGCGTTCTGGAGCTGTTAGGACACTAACCACACCCAGGTCAGATCAAGCTACTCTGATGAAAAGATGTATATTAGTGTATGTTTATTATGGATGCTTCCAGCTGCGACCGAAAGCACATTTTCAATTAGAAACACACAGGGATTCATCTTTCTGAAGATGCTGAGCTTTCACTCCCTCTGGGATTTAAGATATTTGAATAAATGCAACCTTCACAGTGTAAACAGGTAATTTGGTGTTAAAGTCCCTCTGTAGTCAATCATTTTATCTATTAAAACTCATTTTTGATCACCAAAATCAAATATTTTAATGTTTTTTCCTTGATAAAAAATTCTTCATGCCTTGAAATATCTTGAATGTAACTCGACACCCGTGCCTCATTTAGTATGCGCGGTTCTATGAATATGCAAATGAGCCCCGCCTCCACTCACTCACTCAGAGATCCACTCGTTGACGATCACACGTTGATCTGATTGGTTACAAGGTAGTTTGTGACGTCAGAAACACCAGCGATTTCAAACCGTGTTTTTGAGTTCACTGCAGTTTTAAGGAGAAAATACTCAGCAATGCTGTCGACTTATGAATTTACACATGGTTTGTCTTAAAGCGTATTAAAAACACCACATAGACACATAAACAACATTACATTTTCACCACAGCGGAACTTTAAAGGAATAGTTCATCCAAAAATGGAAAAGTCTGGTATATTTTGCTCATCCTCATGTCGTTAATCTGCTCATTTCCATTCAATGAAAGCAATTTTTTTTTTATATTCCATAAAAGTAGTCCATATGACTATAGTTATAAATATAAATGACTATTTATACGGAAAGTAATTGCTTTAGCATCAGCTTACATTTAGGTCAGCTTCACACACATTGCAGTGGGTCACAGTCACATTGCATGAGTGTTGAAGGCCAGTGCAGTCAACCAGCAATGTGAAGCACTCAAGCAAATATAATAAATACTCATGCTGAGTGTCCTCTAACAGATTAACATCTACAGTCCGTCTCGCATTGGGAAGATCCTCTCGAATGTTTGACCCAGTTACTGAACTCGAGGGCTACGGTTACATATTGAAAAGTGTTTCTATCAGTAATGGATCGTGATGAGAGGAAGAGTGAGCAAGCGGTCTTACTTAACAGCGTGCATGGTGCTTATTATAGACGCTTGTGTGTGTGTGTGTGTGTGTGTGTGTGTGTGTGTGTGTGCAGGAGGAGATGGGGGTTGGGATAGACATGGCATGGAGGGTGTAGAGTTACTGTAGGAAACATTAATAGATGCTTTGCAGATTTCCGGTGTGATCTGATTCTGAAACACACGGTGATCCTGTTAGAATGACTCATATCTCTGATTAATAGATGAAGAATAGAGCGATGCTGGTTATTGTGAGCATCATTAGGTGATTGATTGACAGCACTAATTCCCAGACTTTGATTTAGGGGTGGGCGATATGGCAAAAATATCCTATCACGATTTTACTCTGGAAAATCATGATTTTATCATGAATCTTTTTCATGTTGGTTTTACTAGGATAGGTGGCAGATTTGATTGACAGCACTGATTCCCAGACTTTGATTTAGCATCATTCATGTCTGTCTCTGTGATCCTGCTATAATATAGAGGAGTAACAAAGCTAAAGGCCTGTTCACACCAAGAACATTTTATTATAAAGTTCAAACGATCAATCTTAGGGGTGTAACGATGCCCTCATGTCACGATTCGATACATATCACGATACTGAACTCATGATACGATATTATTACGATACTCCAAGATATATGGCAAAAGGTTGACAAAAAATTTACTGTTGATTAAATGTTAAATTTGATATTTCATTGTGTGTAAATTAATAAGCTTGGACTTGATGCTGGAAACCCAAAGCACAGGACAATAGAGACACCAGAATAAAAATAGTCATGATTCTGAAGCTGAAAATAAAGAATTATTTTTAGACGAATATGCTTTCAATCTGTCACTGACTAGATATATTTAAAATAATGTCGGCCACTTTTTACTTGTAACAAGACATTTGGACATCAGGACACTCAAATATTCCCCCATTGCATTATTATACATTATATTCAACACTATATATAATAATTTAATGTAGTACTGACACTAAAACTCTGAATTTTGTTTAACTATATAACTATACATGATGCATATTGTTGCTTTTTTTAATGCAATATATTATTACACCCCTAACAATTTGTATTCTAGTTACTAGTTGCTACTACTTTACTACTAGTTAGAGCAGCAAATAAACATGAATGAACATC
>NW_027508724.1:197500-205000 GCF_051911475.1 Siphateles boraxobius
GCATAGCTTGCATTGCATTTTGTTTAGTGACTAAACCTCATAGACATCAGGATCTGAATCTGAACGCAGTCGTTGACTCATAGAGCAAAGGTTAAAGGTCACATGACCCTCTCCAGCAATGCATTGCCATGCAAATCAGTGCATAATCAGGCAGATTATTCTGAGCATGATGAAACACAGAGGAAGAAATCTGTGTGTATTGATCAGACGTCCAGAATGTGTTTGTAAGTGCAGTTTAGAGGATAACACACACACACACACACACACACACACACTCAGCAGTGAGTGGCTAGAAGAGAGAGATGCGTGTGTGTTTGTAGCAGCAGGACTGAGAGAAGACGTTCAGGTAATTAGACGGATTGAATGTGTGTGTGTGTGTGTGTGTGTTTGCAGAGGTAGAGTGTGTGTTTCTATCATCTGTAGATGTTATTATGCATGTGGGATCTTGTCTGTGTGTGTGTGTGACGTCAGTTTGTCCTCTAAATGCCAGCCTGGTGTCACTTTATGACTGCGCCAGCGCTAATTAGCATATATATAAGAGAGAGAGAGAGAGAGAGAGAGAGAGAGAGAGAGAGAGAGAGAGAGAGAGAGAGAGAGAGAGAGAGAGAGATAGAGAGAGATAGAGAGAGAGAGAATATGAATTTCACTCTGAAATGCATCAGTAATTAAAGTAAAATGGATTTTACACATTTACAGATGCAAAATAAGTTTTATTTTCTGTGCTGATGTATTTCCTGTTGAAACAGGAACTTGTTCTTCCTTTTTTATACTCAATAGTCTTTAGATTAAAACACAGCCACGATTAAAACTTGATTCTTTCTGTAATTAGTCAGAAGGTGGGCGGGGCTTTTCCATTCTTGAGCGTTTGATTGGACAAAGAGATTGGAGTGCAAGATGATGTCATAAATACGTTAAAGTGAGACTGTAAGTTTGGGGACAGTAAGATTTTTTTTTTTAAAGAAACTATTACTTTTATTCAGAAAGGATGCATTAAATTGATCAAAAGTGACATTTTAAGACATTTATAATGTTACAAATGATTTCTGTTTCAAATAAATGCTGTTCTTTTAAACTTTCTATTCATTAAAAAAGCCTGAAAAAAAAATATATATATTAATGAATGTATCATGGTTTCCACACAATCATGTAGCAGCACAACCGTTTTCAACATTGATAATAATCATAATGTTTCTTGAGCATCAAATCATCATATTATAGTGATTTCTGAAGGATCATGTGACACTGAAGACTGGAGTAATGATGCTGAAAATTCAGCTTTGATCACAGGAATAAATTACACTTTATTATATATTCACATAGAAAACAGCTGATTTACATTATTATAATATTTCACTGTTTTTACTGTATTTTTGATATTAAAATGCAGCTTGGTGAGCAGAACTTTTGAACACCTCCTCCTAATTACAGCTAATTATCAGCTTTTAGGAGTTCATTAGCATAAAGTTCTCTGACATGCCTCCAGACTTCAGAAGTCACGGGCCTTTAAGAAATACACGTATGGCCGATGTTGATGTTGAGTTTAAATATAATGTTTCAGACTGTATTATTCTGGTCCTTATGTTCTGTTGACTGATCTCTCCATCATTCTCTCTCTCTCTCTCTCTCTCTCTCTCTCTCTCTCTCTCTTTCTCTCTCTCTATCATTCTCTCTCCCTCTTCTCTCTCTCTCTGTCTCTCCTTCTCTCTGTCTTCAGTTAGATGGAGGAGAGCGAGAGAAGCAGAAGTCGATCTCCTCGTCAGGTCGGTCGGGTCGAGCAGGTCGTGGGGAAATGGCTGCGGCGTTCAAGAGACTCTCTCAGCAGGTGGAATAACACACACACACACACACACAGACACACACACACAGACACACACACACACACACACACACACACACACACACACACACATACACATACACACACACACACACACACACACACAGACACACACACACACACACACACACACACACACACACACACACACACACACACACACACACACACACACACACACAGACGGGTTGCAGGTTTTATGGTTTTGGTTTCCAAATGGGCCATAAATTCCAGCTTTGCGAAGCTCGTGAGATTCAGTGTTTGTTGAGATGGAATGAGAGTGTAGTTTGATATTTTGGTGTGAGACGAGATATTCTGCTGTTCCCTTTCGAGAGGTCTCTCCTATTGCGTAAGTAGCTTACGCTATGGGAAAACTCCTTTTCTCGAGAATATTGAAGTCTTTATGTAAAACGCATTGCAGCTGCACAGCTGACAGCAATGAACGAAGGCAGCTCGGTCATTGGCTGTGCTGCGGCAACTTGCTCGAACCAATGACGGGGCGACTCTGAATGCGCGACCAATGAGCGCGCTTCGCGCCCGCGCGCGTCAGAGCCCGCCAAGATGGGCGTGGCCAAGAGCTATATATTGGGCGCCCCGTCATGAGAGTTCTTTAGATTTAATCTCCTTCAGCGAACACCTTCTTCGCTGGATCCTCCGGATTATTGAAGCTTCGCCGTCGAAAAGCATACCAGCGGGATTTGCTACGAGGACGTCGGCACCTTCAGCCGTCTTCTAACGCGATCCTACTGAGCCATCCGGCGTACTGCTCACGCAAGTATTTACATCTGTTCGCTCTGCGACACTTGTAAAAGAGCAAATTTTCCAAGGCGTTGTTTCAAATGCCTTCCTGCGCGTCGTGCAGAGACCTTCTCCCGGACGGGGATCGTCACATCATCTGCGCTCGCTGCCTGGGCCGGGACCACGCAGAAGCTGCTTTGACCAAGGGCGGATGCCCCGAATGTGACGACCTGGGTCTCTCCGCACTGCGGGCTCGCCTCGCCGCTTTCGCCGTGAGCGAGCCCATCGCCGCCATCCCTCTGTTCGAGCCGCGCACTAAGAAAAAGCGCCGCTCACAGAGGCTTCCTGAACCTGAGCTCAGTGACGTCACGCCGAGCCAGTCTCCGCGTGCTTCACCGCCGCTCTTGCCTTCCCCACCGCCGGTTCAGTTCACCCAGCCGGACCCACACCCCTCTAGCAGAGCGGTGGGCCTTGTGACTTTCGGCGCGTCCGAGGACGACGGGGGAATGGATGACAGCTTGTCAATCGACGCTGCATCGGACGACTGGCCGGGCTCCACTCTCGACCCCGCCCCGTCGACGCTAGCTAGCGCGAGCGGGGGCTCCACCATGGATAGTGAGATTATCCGCGTTCTCTCTAAGGCCGTGGAAGACCTCGGGCTCGATTGGTCTTCTCCCGAAGAACCAACCCGGAGCCGACTGGATGAGTGGTTTCTGCAGGGGCGCCAGCAGGCCCCTCGGCAAAGGCCTTCTCCCTTCTTCCCGGAAGTTCACGACGAACTCACCAAGTCGTGGAAAGCCCCCCACTCTGCGCGCCTAAAGCCTTCTTTTTCTTCCTCGCTCTCCTCTGTGGACAGCGCGAAGGAAAGAGGCTACGAGGGAACACCGCCCCTCGAGGAGGCCGTGGCCAATCATCTCTGCCCGCCCTCCACCACCGGATGGAAAGCCAAAGCTTCCCACCCCTCGAAGCCCTGCCGCACTACTTCAGCTCTCGCTGGTCGCGCCTACGCCGCCGCCGGCCAAGCTGCATCAGCGCTTCACTCTATGGCGGTACTTCAAGTGTTCCAAGCCAAGCTTCTCCGCTCTATGGACGAGTCTGGCCCCGAACCCGAAGCCTTTAAGGACCTACGCAGCGCGACTGACATAGCCCTGCGAGCCACGAAGGCCACCGCCCAGTCTATCGGCCGTGCCATGGCTAATTTGACTGTTCTCGAGCGCCATCTGTGGTTGACTCTGACTGAGATGAAGGACGCGGATAAGGCGCCATTTCTCGACGCGCCTATCTCCACCAGCGGGCTGTTTGGACCGGGGGTTAAGGGTTTCGCCCAACGCTTCACTGAGGCCCAGAATGCTTCACAAGCTATGCGGCATTTCCTGCCCAAGCGCTCCAGCTCATCGCAGAGCAGACAGAGGCTGCCGCAGCCGCAGCGGGCTAGAACAGCCCCCACCGCCTCTCAGCCCGCGCCTCAGGCTGACGCTCGACGCCGCTCGCGCTCTCACAACCGCAAGCCGCCTTCTGAGCGACGGGGTCCTCGGCCCAAGATTGTGCTGAACCCCGAGCCTCGAAAGCCGTCCTAGCCACAAGAATGAAAAGAGAGAGTGCGTGTCTCGCAAAAGCCGGACCACTCTCTCTGCAAAAGCTCAAGCATTACCCAGTCCCCTTACAGGCGGCTGGATATGTTCATACAGCAGTCAATGGGCCAGTCACAGAGCTCGCTCACCTGCAAACAAACGCCGTTTTTACGGCGACGCACAGAAAACACAAAAAGAGTCTTTTTCTGCCTGTGTCACTAAGGGTTCACATGTCCACAAAGTGTGCATTCCCAGATACTGTCAAAACAGTGCCAAATTCATTCCCAGCTCAAGCTGCGCACCCCATGAATGTAGATCACGTGCCTACGGTCATGTACGCACCACTACACACAAGCACTGTTCACACAGTTATAAATTCATCCCCAGTAAAAGCGGGAAACATTATAAAAGTGACGCGTGTGCCTACCACTGTTTATGCACCCCCACTTATAAACACTGTCCTTACAGTGTCAAACACAACCCCAGCCCAGGCTGCGAGTTTTACAGACACAGCGCGCGCTGCTGTAATCACACACGCGCCCATTCACTCAGCTGCTCAGCGCGCGCCCGCGCCTCTGAGAGCTATGAGCTCAGGCGATTCGCTGGTCGGGTCCCTGCGTCACAGCGGCCCGCCCCTAGCCTGTATTCAGCCCATATCTGTACACGCAGCGGCATGGGAAAATATTCCAGATATGCCGAAATGGGTATTGAATATAGTAAAGCACGGATACTCGCTCCAGTTCGCTCGCAGACCACCACGTTTTACGACTGTGGTCGAGACGAAAGTGAGAAAAGAGTGCTCACATGTTCTACGCACCGAGGTGCGCAAACTAATAGAAAAGGGCGCTGTGGAAACTTTTCCCCCCTCTCTGAGCGAGGCAGGTTTTTACAGCCGCTATTTTCTCGTCCCGAAAAAGGATGACGGTCTCCGCCCCATCCTAGATCTCAGACACCTGAACAAAGCACTAATGATTCGCTCGTTCAGAATGTTAACAACCAAGCATATCCTCGCGCAAGTACGCCCAGGAGATTGGTTTCTCTCAGTGGATCTGAAAGATGCTTACTTTCACATTCCAATAGCGCCTCATCACAGGCCGTTTCTGAGATTCGCTTTCGAGGGACAGTCGTACCAGTACACAGTACTTCCGTTCGGCCTGTCCCTGGCTCCCCGTACATTCACGAAATGTATGGATGCAGCACTTTCCCCCCTAAGGCGAAGGGGAGTGCGAATACTGAATTATCTCGACGATTGGCTGATTCTAGCACAATCAGAGAGTCAGTTAATAACACACAGATCTTGGATTATCAGCCATTTAGAATGCCTGGGTCTAAGAATCAATTTTGCAAAAAGCATACTATCTCCCAGCCAGAGGATTTCTTTCCTGGGAATAGTTCTAGACTCGATGCAAATGACAGCGCGTCTCTCATCAGAGCGCGCGCTCACCATCCGGCGCCTTGCAACATCATTCAGGGCGGGCGCGCTCGCCCCCGTCAAGCGGTTTCAGAGGATGCTCGGTCTCATGGCCTCAGCATCGGCCGTACTCCAGCTAGGATTGTTGCATATGCGCCCTCTCCAACGCTGGCTCAAGAGCCGCGTCCCTACTCACGCGTGGCGTTCGGGCCACCTTTTAATCAGAGCGAACCACGGCTGTATAAAAGCCCTGACGCACTGGAAAGCCGCCGACTGGTACCAGTCAGGCGTGAGTCTGGGTGTGAACACAAGGAGAAAGATGATAACGACAGATGCCTCCAAAATAGGTTGGGGGCCCTTTACGAGGGCAGGCCTGTCTCCGGCTTTTGGTCAAACCCGGAGAAGCGCCTACACATAAACTGTCTGGAAATGAAAGCGGTCGCTTTGGCTCTCAGAGCCCTGCTCCCACAGCTGAGAAACGAACACGTCTTGGTCCGAACGGACAACATGACGGTAGTATCGTACATAAATCGCCAGGGTGGACTCAGGTCGAGCTCCATGCATTCAATGGCCAGGAGACTCATTTTATGGTCCCAGCACAACTTGCGCTCGCTGAGAGCAGCGCATGTGCCAGGTGCCCTGAACCAGGGGGCGGACATGCTATCCAGAGACAAAATTCTCCCAGGAGAATGGGCTCTCAACCCGCTGACGATTCACTGGTTATGGAAAACCTTTGGCAAAGCGGAGATCGACCTCTTCGCCTCCAAGGAGAACGCGCACTGCCCTCTTTTCTTCACGAAAAGCATGGATGCGCTCGCCCAGAGCTGGCCGAGCCGTCCCTTATATGCCTTTCCCCCGATCGCGATGCTACCGCAGGTCATCAGTCGGGTCAGAGAGGAGAAAAACGCAGTGCTGCTGATAGCCCCACTCTGGAAGAACCAAACATGGTTTCCAGATCTGATGCAAATGCAATCTGCACCACGGCCGATTCCACTGAGGCCAGACCTCCTCAGTCAGGCCAACGGGATGATATTTCATCCCCGCCCCGATCTGTGGGCCCTTCATGCATGGCCCCTCAACGGGTTCCCAGGAACCTCACGAGCGGAGCACTAAAAACCGTCGCTGAGGCGCGGGTGCCCTCCACGAGACGCTTATATGCCCAGAAATGGAAAGTGTTCAGTGTCTGGTGTAATGCCAAGGGCCTGAACCCTGAAACATGCGAGATTACGAACGTACTCGCTTTTCTACAAGGGCTTCTGGAGGCAGGCCGCGCCCCCTCCACACTCAAAGTATATGTGGCGGCCATCACAGCATCACACGACCCTGTAATGGAACGTCCATTGGGAAGAAACGACCGAATTATTCGTTTCCTAAGGGGCGCTAGGAGGATGAACCCTTCACGCCCCCCCTCAGTGCCGATCTGGGACCTAGCTACTGTCCTAGACGCTCTTAAAGGGCCTCCGTTCGAACCACTCCGAACCGTGCACCTTAAACAGCTCTCGCTCAAGACTGCGCTCTTGCTGGCACTCGCCTCGGTCAAGAGAGTGGGCGACCTGCACGCGCTTTCGACAAGCGCTGCCTGCCTAGAATTCGGACCTAACGACTGCAGGGTCGTCCTTAGACCGAAACATGGGTATATTCCTAAAGTGCTCACCACTCCCTTCAGAGCACAGGTTATCTCCCTAACTGCGCTATCGTCCCCAGCAGACGAACACGACGCTAATCTACTCTGCCCCGTTAGGGCTCTCAGAGTGTATTTGGAGCGTTCTGCCCTATTCAGACAGACAGAACAACTGTTTGTATGCTTTGGCGGCCGTACGAAAGGTTCCGCCGTTTCAAAGCAGAGAATCTCTCACTGGATAGTTGAAGCTATAGCGCTGGCTTATGAAGCTAAGGGACTTCAATGCCCCTGGGGAGTCAAAGCACACTCCACCAGGAGTGTG
>NW_027508724.1:210000-310000 GCF_051911475.1 Siphateles boraxobius
GTCTTTTGTTCAAAGGATCTTTTCTGGCCAAAATCTATGACAGCTTGCATGACAGAGGTCAATCCCAGAATGCATTGCAATAAGTGCTGTGAAAAAGATCATTCATTAAATTCTGTTCAATATCACTAAAAATAGTTCGGTCTAATTAACAATATATTTGTGTCTGCTATGTATTTTCACATTTAATATAAAACAAAATACAGTAAAAACAGTGAAATATTATTACAATGTAAATCAGCTGTTTTCAATGTGAATATATAGTAAAGTGTAATTTATTCCTGTGATCAAAGCTGAATTTTCAGCATCATTACTCCAGTCTTCAGTGTCACATGATCCTTCAGAAATCACTATATGATGATTTGATGCTCAAGAAACATTTATGATTATTATCAGTGTTGAAAACAGTTTTTAGATTTATGTGGAATCTATTTATTCCCAAAATTCTTTAATGAATAGAAAGTTCAAAAGAACAACATTTATTTGAAATGTAAATATTTTTGTAAATACATTTTAAATGTATTTACTGTCACTTTTGATCAATTTAATGCCTCTTAGCTGAATAAAAGTATTAATTTCGAACAAAACAACAACAAAAAAATCTTACTGACCCCAAACTTTTGAACACTTGTGTATTTGGCTTTGTCGTACCTCTATATTCTTGTGCAAAATATTGAAGAACAAATAAAGCACACCAGGGAATATTAACCATAATAAAACATCACATCAAACAGACACATATTTTATAAAGTGGAAGCTTCCATAACATTAGTAAAGATTTCAGTTGCAATGCTTCATCTAATGTGATTATTGCAATTATTATATGCATTATTATATGTGACACGAGCATACTAAACACTCCCGTTTACATGCAATTTTCATCATTCTGATTATTCCTGAAGATTTGGGGTTATATTTACTGCTATTATTCACATATGCATGAACGCACATACAGTAGCTGTTACTGGCCATCGATTTAATCTACTTACATCCAATGCAAAACTCATTTCTATGGATGCCTAATATGTCTTCATGTATTAATATGCTGCATTATATTGATGATATATCAACATGAACGCTCCCATTTTTACAAATCTGCTCATGATTAAAGTCTTTACATGCCTGTTTATAATCAACATATCCCACATATTTTACTATGAATATGAGCGTAATTGCGTCAATTTAATTGAACTATTTACATGAGATAAAGTTTAATTGCAGTATTGCCTTAAAATCTGATTATGAGCTCATTGTTTACTTCATGCACAGGTGGGGGATATTAGTGAATCAAACCAATTTCACAGGAAAAGCCTCAGAGAACGATTGCACGTCAAAGTCTCTTCCATGGACGGTCTATTCTCTTGATTTCCATATTTGCAACGTCTCCCAGATCTATGACAACCAAAGCTTTACGCTACAGTTGCAGACATGTGATGATTTTTCTAATCGCTGTTATTGCGTGTTGCACTTTCTCCCATTCATAAGTAATATGAGTGCATTTTCTTTGTATATATATAGTCTTTTTTTCATCATTGCCTTAGTTATGGAGACTCAGCTGACATTTCTAGCATGTCAACACAAGATGTTTCCCGCCTTATTAAAGCATTTTCAATTCAAATCTGCCACTTATAAGCTTCCATTTTCATAGACAGTAAACGACACGCTCACTAGATCTGGCAACAAAGCTCTTGTGTTCTCACACACACACACACACACACACACACACACACACACACACACACACACACACACACACACACACACACACACACACACACACACACACACACACACACACACACACACACACACACACACATTCTGCAGTGCTGACTTCTCTCTTTTTTGCACCAGAAACAGCCAATAAAATCCCAGAGGGAAAACCTCACAGCCCTACAGCACATAATTGTGTGTGTGTGTGTGTGTGTGTGTGTGTGTGTGTGTGTGTGTGTGTGTGTGTGTGTGTGTGTGTGTGTGTGTGTGTGTGTGTGTGTGTGTGTGTGTGTGTGTGTGTGTGTGTGTGTGTGTGTGTGTTTGGCACGAAGACAAACGAGTGTAAATGGCAGGACAGAGCAATGCAGAGACTCATGACTCACACCAGACGTGACATGAATAATGAATTAACAACTTTCACAAGGCGGGCATCAATATAACTTTGACACATTTAACATATTCAATGATAATAGTCATAAATGTTTCTTGAGCATCAAATCATCATATTATAGTGATTTCTGAAGGATCATGTGACACTGAAGACTGAAGTAATGATGCTGAAAATTCAGCTTTGATCACAGGAATAAATTACACTTTATTATATTCACAAAGAAAACAGCTGATTTACATTTTAATAGTATTTCAAAAATGTTACTGTATTTTTGATCAATTAAATGCAGCTTTGGTGAGCACAAAATACTTATTTTAAAAAATCCGTTGTTTGATTTTGACATTACGAGTATTGCTGACCATAAAATCTAACAATGTAAATCAGAGGATGAGGAACATAATCTCATCGCATTAATTTCAACATCAACTCAATATAATAAACGTAAAAATACAGGCACACAATAAGACAGAAGCGTCTTTCACAATCTTTTAAAAAAAATAGCCGTGCAAAAACTAACCCTTTACACCGAGTGTTAAAATGCACGAAACATATCTTAATATTTATAATAATGTGTGTATGTGTGTGTGTGTGTGTGTATCACAATAACTTTTACTCAAACACTGAAAAAAATGATTGTGTGGTGAAGTAAATACTACAGAAAAAACAAATGTAATTTCTACATGAAAAAGTTAGTTCAGGCAAGAATTAAAAAAGCTAAGTAAATTCTACATTAGTACTCATTTATGCTTAAAGTTATCAAATTAAGTAAAACTACTCAACTTTTGTGACACTGGTGTTCCCATCATGCAAAATGAATAATTAATGAGGTTGATATTTCACTGTTTTCCAGCTGTATTTACACTGTTTTATCATTAATGTTGTTGTTAGATTTAGTAACTTGCCATTTTGTGACAGTTGGAGTTCATTTACTACACAAAATCAAAATTTTTTTTGACAAACAAAATTGTCACGTTACTTCTATCATATAGACGTGTCTACACAATATCTATTTATTGTTTATTCCGATGTTTCCAAGTAAAGCATACACTTAGAAAACGTGGTTAAATTCAGTGTTATTTTGGTTTTTAAGTAAAACATATTGCAGAGGAAAGTTCAACTAAGTAGAAATTACTCAACCTTTTACTGGCCAAGTTTAAATGACTTATTTTCTTTGCTAATTGTACTTAACTTAGTTAAGTAGAGTTTACTTAATTCCACATGTGAAATTTACTTAAAAAAAATAGGCGTGCAAAAACTAACCCTTTACACCGAGTGTTAAAATGCATGACATGTATCTTAATATGTATTATTATGTGTGTGTGTGTGTGTGTGTGTGTGTGTGTGTGTGTGTGTGTGTGTGTGTGTGTGTGTGTGTGTGTGTGTGTGTGTGTGTGTGTGTGTGTGTGTGTGTGTGTGTGTGTGTGTGTGTGTGTGTGTGTGTGTGTGTGTGTGTGTGTATGTGTGTTTATTTGTAGGAGGCCCAGCAGACGGACAGCTTTTTCCTGGAGATCAGATCCTAAAAGTAAACAATAAAGTGATAGAAGATCTTTCCCCTGAAAACACGGAGCAGATGATTAGGTGACGATACGATTACAGGAACACCACTACATAACTTGTGTGTTTAAATGTGACGAGGTCATGATTTTGTAATGGTTTATGATTTATGCTCCACCATCAGGGATTGCCAGGACTCTGTAACCATGACGATCCTCAGAAATATGACGGTGTGTATTGAAGATTCTTCTTCCTGTTGTCTTTTTTGTTTGTTTTTTACTGAAACTTTTACCGATAATAATAACAACAGGTTATATTTATAAAGCGCCTTTCCCAGATCAAGGTCATTGTCCAGAGCTGGATTATTATCGTTAACCAAAATTAAAATGAAACTATTAAAAACATTTATGTTAATTGAAATAAAGCCAAAATAAATGAGTATATAAATATATTTAAATATACGCACGGCAATGGATGCCTCTCGCGGTTATGCGTCGAGTTCAAGGATGGATTATTCACATGGATAGATGCACTTTTATCTGGGATAAATGTACTTTGATGGACTTCCAAAGACTTTATAAAGCTTAGAAGAGCCTGGACATTTTTTAACATAACTCAGATTGTATTTGTCTGAAAGAAGGATGTCATATACACCTAGAATAACTTGAGGGAGAGTAAATCATAGGCTAATTTTCATTTTCGAAGTGAACAATCACTTTAATTTAACCTTACATCTCACATACAGGTATCAGAATGTAAAGAAAGTAGGTTGTAACCCTCAAGTCATGACTCGATACATATCACCATATGATATTATAGCGGTAATCCAAGACATATGATAAAAGATTAACAAAAAATGGACTGTTGATTAAAATGCTATTTTTGGTATTACATTGGTTGTGTAAATGAATAAGCTTTGACTTGGTGCTGGAAACCCAAAGCACAGGACAATAGAGACACCAGAATAAAAATATTCATTATTCTGAAGCTGCAAATACTGAATTATTGTAGACGAATATGCTTTCAATCTGTCACTGACTAGATATATTTAAAATAATGTCGGCCAATTTTTACTGGTAACATCAGATATTATCAGGACCCACAAATATTCCCCCACTGCATTATTATACATTATATTCAACATTATATATAGTATTAATATGTTGTACTGACACTAAAACTCTGAATTTCTTTCTCACACAGTAATTTTTATTTTGGGTGAACTATACATAATACATTTTGTCACTATCCACGATACATATTGTTGCATTTTTGTATTGCGATATATTGTGACACGATATATTGTTACACCCCTAAAAGAAAAGCTTCTCTTTGCTTTTAGAATCCCAAGTCTTCATTCATAACCGCGGAGAAGAGAGCTCGCCTGAGAAGAAACCCCGTTAAAGTGCGCTTTGCAGAAGAGGTGGTCGTCAACGGACACACTCAGGTAAAGCCAACCCTGTTTCTGACATCACAAACGAGCTTGTAACCAATCAGATCAACGTGTGATCGTCAACGAGTGGATCTCTGAGCTGAGTGAGTGAGTGGAGGCGGGGCTCATTTGCATATTCATAGAACCGCGCATACTAAATGAGGCAAGGGTGTCGAGTTACATTCAAGATATTTTAAGGCATGAAGAATTTTTTTCAAGGAAAATTAAAAAGTCATTTTGGTGATCAAAGATGAGTTTTAAGGGATAAAATTATTGACTACAGGGGGACTTTAAATTAAATATAGCCTATTAAGTGAGTAATTGAACACTATATTAAGTATTTGGACATTTAAAGGCGCAGTAAGTGATTTCTGAGAAACGCTGTTGATAGTTGATAAAACCGAGCAGCAAAACACACTTGTAGCCAATCAGCAATAACGGGCGTGTCCACTCATTTGTGGGGGAGGTGCCTGTGTTACATAGTGTGTTTGTGAATTTGGGGGTGGAGCTATCAAGATAGGGGTGTGATCCTAATGGGTAGGGGCGTGTTTGTTTTGATGATTTCAAATATCAACAGTGTCAGTCAGAAATCGCTTTAACACTTAAATTAACACGTTATTACATTAAAGATGATTGTGAATACATGTAGGGTAAGTACAAATGCATGTATATGCTAAGCTATCAGGCTAATGAGGTATCTGTATGCTATGCTAGTACATAAGCTAAATAATACAGAAGGAATTATTAATCCTGTCTGATTTTCGGGGAAATTCGGGTTTATTGGAGGCGTCCAGTAGATTTCTTAGGCAGACCGACACAGTGTAATTAATCACGCTAGGAAAATCTCAGAGTAAAACTGGGAGCTGTGAAAAATATTATACAGATGAGAAGTTTATCTATGTATCATCTTTATATCTCTTTTAATTCCTTTCTGTGTAAAGCACTTTGAGTTACCATAGTGTATGAAATGTGCTATATAAATAAACTTGCCTTGCCTAGCCATAGTAACATTAGTGCACCGTCTTTGTGTATCTAAAATCTTTTAATACTGCCATGTTTTATTCTCTATTTCCAGGGAAACTCTCTTCTCTTCCTTCCTAACGTTCTGAAGGTTTACTTGGAGAACGGCCAGACCAAAGCCTTCAAATTTGACAAGTCCACCACTGTCAAGGTTTGAGATTGATGTTTAGGTTTCTGTACTCTATAACGACTTCATCTTCTTAAACTTATTTTTGTGAGATGATGAAAATATGCATTTGGCAAAAATACTAATTTATGTTAACTTTAGGCTAAGCTAACATCAATATGATTTAAAGGTACAATATGTAAGAATTTTGCAGAAAAATGTCCAAAAACCACTAGGCCAATGTTATATATTTTGTTTAGTTGATTACTTACAATATCCCAAATATTTCCAACTATTTGTAAATCGTGAGAAAATTGCGATTTTAACCAAGGAAACGGGCGTGTGAGCAGAGGTGAGGAGTCGCCGGTCAATGACGTCATATCCGCGTTACCCTCGGTTTCCGCCAGGTTTGACCTCGCACTGCCATTGTAACCATGGCGACAGACGTTGACAACTAGGTTATGCCTAGCAGGACGCCCACGCTGCTGTTGTTTTGTTCAAACATTATGGACCATGGCAAGCAGACTTTGAGACAAAAAAAGGACTAAAACGAAGATTAACATCTTTCGAGATGCCGAGAGCTCCACGTCCGCGACTAACTTCGACTTGACAGAGACGCGAGTGTTGCATGTACTTTATTAGACAGGTGAGCAAATGTACATAAAACTAATCAATGTTATATAGCTCAACATGATGAAATGTTAGAATATGATCTGAATGTTATTCTAATGTTGATCTAGCTTAACGTACTTAGTCTCATACAGCCAACACACAACCTAACTAGCAACATTCAACACACTCAAATGCCGTTTAGTGTGATCGTGTAACTGTTAGAGCAAGTGAAACAGCGCTGCGTTACCTCAAGTTTAATTCGTCTAATAAACTGACCTGTGTGAGTATTAATTCAGCACTTGCGTGTAGTTCGGTAGAATGAAATGTCCTTATTCCTTTATATCCGCGGGACTCGCGTTGTGTGTGGCGCTGGTATACGTCTAGCAATCACGCCCTGCTTCACACCACAGTCATGTTAAAAACATCAATGTAGTCACGCATCCATAAAAGATCCATCAGCTTGACGACAAGATCCATAATTCAGCTTAATGTGGAATATACGTCATCAATATACGCCTTTGTTATTGTAAGCGGTTAGCGACCCCTGGTGGCGAAATATCCTGCATATTGTACCTTTAATGCAGTGTTATTTTAGTTTTTATTAGGGCTGTCTATCTATCCTGCCATTTAATTTTTTTAATCTAATTAATTACATGATGTGCCGATTAATTAATCACAAATTAATCGCACTTCAAATTTGGCTGAGAAATTACCCCCAAAAGTCAGTATTGTGTTAAATGAGAAAAGCATTAAATATACATTACAAAAAATAGCTTTAGAAAGAAATATTTTATTTGATTCAACATAGAATTTATTACACTTAATTTTTCATCAGAAGCTGCATCTGAATTGATATTTACATACATTTACAGACCAAAACAGTTTGATTACAAACATTATTCAAAATATCATCTTTTTATGTTCCACAAAAAAATAAAATCATACAGGTTTTTTCATGAAATAATACTCTAAATAAGAAACTGCCAGTAGGTGGTGAAAAATCTCTAAATGAGTAAGTCATTGAATCATTCATTCGACTCGTTCAAACGGCTGATTCATTCAGGAATTAAGTAAATGACTCTCTTAATGAATCGTTGGTTCACCCGATTGATTTGTTCAAACGGCTGATTCATTCAGGAATTACGTAAATGACTCTCTTTATGAATCATTGGTTCGGGCGATTGATTCGTTATAACGCCTGATTCATTCAGGAATTAAGTAAATGACTCTCTTTATGAATCGTTCGTTCGTCCAATTGATTCGCTGAAACCGCGGATTGATTCAGAAGCGAAACACCGCTGTGTGGCTCGAAGACGCACAACAGTTCAGCTCTGGCTTTATAGGTAATATTATCATTGGCAAAACTGAGCAAAAACACAATATTGTGTCTAAAATAAAATACGATATTAACTTATTTATTGAGTTATTGTATAAAATCAATATCACATTTGCAATCCTGCTATTCAGGCCAAAAACAGCACTGGTGTGATATTACTTAACTGTAGGCCAATCATATTACATAAATATGAGACAAAAGGGGCATTTTTACCCTGATATCTTGAATTTTAGGGGCATATAACTGCATTCGACAGGCTCCATCCCGCAGTGAGCTGTTTCCCAGCAATCATTGTTACTTTATATTATAAGAATTTTATATTTATTCTTTACTTCTAATTTTCATTTAATTTAATATTCAACAATATTATTGATCTCCTGCATTGACACCATTATATGAGAACTGAACTGAGCTGGACGATGACATCACCGTTTTCTCCAGAGCGGCTATATATATATATATAAATGAACTAAATTAATAACTTTTTTACAACAAAAATGAACCATCACTGAACTTACTGTAAGCTGGACTGTGACGCTATTTTCTTCTAGAAACAAACTTTGTTGCATAATTTTCTTGTTATCTCTGTAAAGTTGATGAAATGAAACAGTCTATATTGTAAAAAGCGCTATATAAATAAAGCTGACTTGACTTTGTGTGTATGTGGTATTGAAGCGGTCTCTGTGTGCAGGACATCGTGTTGACTCTGAAAGAAAGGCTGTCCATTCGCTCTATTGAGCATTTCTCACTGGTTCTGGAACAGCAATATAGCATCACGAAACTGCTATTGCTGCACGAGGAGGAACTCATACAGAAGGCAAGCAACACACACATTATCTTCAGTCTATATAGTGTGTCTCTTTCTCTCATATTAGTGAATTGGTCCAGTTGTTCAGTTCATTTCAGTCTGCCAGTTCGAAAACAGTTCACTGATTCTTTCCATCATCCTTCACTTTTTCTTACTTAATGCACTCTTATATTAATGCTATATTAGATTATGTTTGTTAGATTCTTATTGTGCTGTGATTTTCCAAATAAATCATATGCTATGGTAATTATATAATTAAAAATATATGACTGTCTTAAACCGTCATTATCTTGTTTTGCCAGCAACTTAAAGTGTTTCAACTACAGTATTTTCTTGAATATACGCCGTGTTTTTTTATCATCTAAAACATGTTGCAACTTATAATCAAAGTCCATTTAGGACAAGTAATTTCACTCTTTGAATGGTGAAACATTAAATTCTCCAAAACTGTTCGCGAAGATTACGATTAAATTTCATGTTTGAAATCACCAATGAAATCTGACAAAAACATCTCATAGATTTTGTTTCTAAATGCTCGAATCATGACAAAAAGCGCTAATTTTCCAGGCTAATGCGCATGCGTCTCAGAAACCGGCTGATTTTACAGGAACTGGAGCTTCTAACCGCAAATCTGCGATTTAACAATCAGCGATTGGCTCTTTTCTTTAGAAGGCGGGGCTTAATCCGCCATTTTGCTGTTGCACTTTCTCCCATTCATAGTAATACGAGTGCACCGTCTTTCTGCATAATAAAGTCTTTGTTATAATCCAAAGCAATTTATATAATGCAATTAACATCAAGCATGCAAAACATACGGTACTTGAGCCAAAATTTATTTGTATTTCACTCTCGCCGATAGTTCCAGTTTTGCTTTAAATACAGTAGTCAACATTTGAAGTGGATAAAAACCTTTCATCAAAGTTATACATAAATTTTGAAAAATACCCGTTCTTGTCTTAGGACAACTTTAAATAACTTTTTTGATCCACTTCAAATGTTGACTACTGTACATTAATTTACACTTGGTGTTTATATAAATGTTAATAATGAGTGCAACTATAATTTATATTTGTATTATAGCCTACTTATATTTGTAATGTTAAATGTAAAGGGTAAAGCGTTAAATTCATCAGTATTTTACATTTGTTTCTGAATGTAATAATAAAATGTGCTGATGTGATTTTTTTTGGTGAAGGATTTTTCCAGAAAATACTGTAGTTAAATCACTTTAAATTGTGAGTAGCGTGCAGCTTCCTAAGACAAGTGCTAATGCATGCATGAAGACACAATTTTGATGCAAGTTTTACAGATATGTCATTTTTTAGCACCATATAACTATAATTCTAGAACATACCTACTTATACACACTAGACCCAGCACTGGAGTGTGTAATAAAGTGTGTTTCTGCTCTTCCAGGTGGTGCAGAAGAAGGATTCGCACGACTACAGGTGTCTGTTCAGGGTGTGTTTCATTCCCCGAGACCCGATGGAGCTCCTGCAGGACGATCCCGTGGCCTTCGAGTATCTCTTCCACCAGGTCACACACTGCGATTACTTACAGCTGAGACTCTCTCAAATATGGGGAAAATAAAAAACATTCAGGGCCCTATTTTAGTGTACTAGGGCGTGTCCAAATCCACTTTTGCTAGTTTAACGACGGGGAAAATGGTCGGTGGTCCCGGTGCATGGTTTAAAAGGGTCGTCACTATTCTCTTAATGAGTAATGCGTGTGTTTTGGGGGTAACATGCAATAAACCAATCAGAGTCTCGTCTCCCATTCCCTTTAAAGGTGCATTGTGTAATATTTCTGAGGATCTATTGACAGAAATGCAATATACGATCCATAACTATGTTTTCAGTGGTGTATAAAGATCTTGCAATAATGAACCGCTATGTTTTTATTTGCTTAGAATGAGACATTTATATCTCCATAACCGCGGCGCCCCCTTCTATGGAGGTCGACATATTGTGTGGTCATGTTTCTAGCGTAGCCGATAGCGAACACACACACAGCGCTACAGCGAATACACAGCGCTACAGCGAACACACACACAGCGCTACAGCGAACACACACACAGCGCTACAGCGAACACACAGCGCTACAGCGAACACACACACAGCGCTACAGAGCGCGTTTCCTCACGCGAATAAAACACTGACACAATGATGAACAAGTAACAATAATATTCGCAATAACATATAGTTTTACTGAATAATTAAGTAAACATAATTTCTTAATTTATCCTTGTAAAGAAAACTCATTGCTGAACTGGCTACTCTCTGCTGTCACAGGCGATGACATCACTTCCTGTTGGCCACCGTAACTTCTGTTGGTTGCAATTCGTAACCTCACCTCTAGATGCCGCTAAAAATCACACACTGCACCTTTAAGGCCCTTGCACACTGAGTCCGAAATTTTCGCACGTTAAAAAATAAATACGACCTCACGTTATGTCTTGTCATGGCGGATTCGCTAGTTACATGATGGAAATTGCAAGCGAAAAAACTGAACGATTTTTAAGAGCGCAAACAGATCTGCTTGTGTGTGTGTGTGTGTGTGTGTGTGTGTGTGTGTGTGTGTGTGTGTGTGTGTGTGAGGTTAAAGCTCAAGCGAGACCATGTACGGGACAAAGTGTGCGCTTTGTGGACCCGCCTATAGGCTCACATTACTAACGCGCCCTTTAAATAATAAAACAAATACTGCGCAGGGTTCAGTTGGTCAACGGCTCAGTCTATTTCAGTTCCTCAAAACAGCAACGCTCCAACAATGCGCCTGAACACACACTCGTTCTCAGACACAGATGGGCGCAAATGCATTTGCTATTTAAAGAACGTGGCGCAGGACTTGAAAATGAAAACTGCGTCAGGCTGAAACTAGCAAAACACACTTGCGTCGCGCCTGACGCTGCATTGCTCTGGTTTATGATAGCGCCCATAATGCGTTTGAATAAATCCATCATGAAAACAAGTTATTTAATCACTGTTTAAAAAAACCTAACAGTAGGAATATGAAAATCTGTTCTAGTAGAGCTCAAAAACAACATCAAGACTTCATAGGTCATCTTGAACTATAGTAACCCTGTTGTACGTGTGTGTGTGTAGAGTGTGGGAGATGTGTTACAGGAACGCTACGCTGTAGAGATGAAATGCAACACAGCGCTGAGACTAGCCGCTCTTCACATGCATGAGAAACTGGCGAGCTGCGGACAGACGACGAGAGCCTCTGTTAAGAGTGTTGTGTAAGAGTGCACGGAGACACGCACAAATACTCAGATACATTATAAAACAGTTATTAAAACGTGTGTGTGTGTGTGTGTGTGTGTCAGTAAGGAGTTTGGCTTGGAGAGCTTCATCTCTCCCACGCTGCTGAGGAACATGAGAGAGAAAGATCTGCGGAAAGCTCTAAATCACCACATGAAGAAGATCCAGTCACTGCTAGAACCACGGCAGAAGGTGTGTGTGTGTGTGTGTGTGTGTGCATGTTTTTCTATCTTATTATTAAACCTGAATGCACACACTCATGTCACTGTAGACCTAAACTGAGGAAACAAGCTTATAAATCATACAGAATTAGTTTTTTTGAGAATATAAAAATGCATAAAGTTGTGTGTAATGGGTTTAGGGGTAGGGTTAGTGTGTGTGTGTGTGTGTGTGTGTGTGTGTGTGTGTGTGTGTGTGTGTGTGTGTGTGTGTGTGTGTGTGTGTGTGTGTGTGTGAGATAAGCCATGCGGTAGATAAAAGATATAAATATATACGTTTGGGATCAGTAAGATTTTAAAAAGAAGACTTCTCAAAGAATCCTGAAAAGGATTGTACATAACTGTTTTCAACATTAATAATAATCATAAATGTTTCTTGAGCATCAAATCATCATATTATACTGATTTCTAAAGGATCATGTGACACTGAAGACTGGAGTAATGATGCTGGAGTAAAATTCAGCTTTGATCACAGGAATAAATTACATTTTAAAATATATCAAAATAGAAAACGGTTATTTTCAATTGTTTTCAACAATATTACTGTTTTTATCAAATAAATGCAGCCTGGGTGAGCATAAGAGACTTCTTTTAAAAACATTAAAAATCCTACCAATCCCAATCTTTTGAACGGCAGTGTATATATATTTCTCCGTTTTTGAGAAGATGATCCTGTAGGTTTCTATAGGTTATATCCTGCACATTTGATCAAACATACTGGGTTTTCTATGCCGGATGTATATTTGCATACGTGCCTCTCTCTCGCTCTGTCAGGTGATCTCTGCGTCTCAGGCCCGGTTGGCGTATCTGACCCAGATGGCGGAGCTGATGTCGTACAGCGGGAGAAGCTACAGCGCCACCATGCTGGTGAGAGAGTTCCTGCATCTCACACACCCAGCGGGAATAGCTAACCAAAGAAAAAAAAAGAAAAAAAAAAAAATGTAAAATACAATAATGCTGGGCGGTATGACCAAAAATCCATATCAGGGTTTTTTTTCAAAATTATACTGGTTTCATGTTATATGACAGTATTACTATTTTTTTCAAGCTCGACTGGGTTAAAACTGGGTTAGAATGCCCTATTTTACTGTCATGAGTGAATATTGTAGAAAAGTTCCACACTAGTTTTAAAGGGGTGGTAAAACACGATTTCACTTTTCTAACTTTAGCTAGTGTGTAATGTTGCTGTTTGAGCATAAACAACATCTTTGTCTGACTCTGTTTTAACATTAAAGGCAGAACAGTTTCTGTCATTTTAGTGTGTGTCTGCGTGAGGTAATCGCAGCTGCTAACACACATGAGCTCTTGAAGCCCCGCCCTCTTAGGCAGCTCATTTGCATTTAAAGGGCCAGGCACAAAACGTTGCGTTTTTGCAAACCCTCAAAAAGTGACAACTTTAACATGCTATATAAAAAATATCTGTGGGGTATTTTGTGCTAAAACTTCACACACACACACACACACACACACAGACACACACACTCGCGCACACACACACACTCTGGGGACATTAGTGATTTATTTTACATCTTGTGAAAAGGGCATTTTACCACCCCTTTAATACAGGTTTGCAGTGTTTATAAAGAGGTCCAGCAGGAGGTGCTGTAGAGCGGCAGAAACAGCGGTTTCCACGGTAACGGCTCATAAACGCTGCTTTATCAGGAAAGATAAAGAAAGATTAAATGATAAAATCACATCGAAACTTTTCTAAAGTGAGTTAAGTTCCCTTCAAAGAAAGAAACACCCGCGCCGCGTTTCGACTTTGAAACGTGCAGTGCTCATGTTTATACAACGATGTCAATGCATAAATAGAATTTCTATTCCACAAATAGATTTTCCAAAAGGCTGTGTTGATATTGTGAACAAATGTATGGGAAACACTAATATAATCTGACAGCTATCAATTATAGTCTCTCCATCTTCACCGTCACACACACCTGTGCATCACCAGTGAAATCACTCTCGCGTTCCCAACGTCGTTTAAGCGACAAATAAAATTCATATCATAACAGAAATAAACCCCAGTATTCGGTATGGCCCGGTATACCGCCCAGCACTAACTTACAATACATATGTACTCATCCTTACATAAGAACATACAGAATGTATACTTGAGCGCATTTGCACATCCATAGACATACACTGATCACCAGGTATGACTATATTACATTCATGATCACATGATTCGATCAAATTCTGCAATACAAAGTTATGTTAAGGGTTACACTTTTTTCTGATTTTCTACCTCATGTATACATGGCTTTCTGTAGCTGATGTTATCTTTTCATCTCTTTTCAATCACTTCCCCCAATATGATGAAATTCTATTAGTTGTAACAAATTTTATTCTTTAGGATAAATAATGCATTTGCAATGCAATGCCCTTGAGATGCATCGTCTCACTTTTTTAAGGGGGTCCTAATACACAAAAGTTAAATAACATAACACAAAACAAAAACAACACACCACTACTTTTTTTTTGCATATGAATTTTTGCCTGGCATTAATAAATATAATCATAGATATATCATCTAAAGCAATTACAAGTAGTTTCAAAACAACGAAACAAACCATTTTTAAACATATAAAATGAAGTCAAAGATCGTACATTTAAAGTAAATTATTCCAATCTACAGGAGCCTTAAACCTACAGTAAATGCTTTCTTCCCAGAAACTTTCTTTACTAAAGGTTAGTTTAGTTAGTTAGTTTACTTTCAATCAGCATGTTGTCTTAATGAAAAGATCAGAGTTTCTATATTCTACACATCATTTACAATTTCTTGTCATTCATATATAGATGGGGGATCTTCCTTGTAATGGCATTCTTACTAGTTGCCAGTAATATATTAAAAAGGTAGATGTCCTTCTTTGTTAAATGCCCAAGTACATTGTTTTAAAGTTACACTCAAGATTCCCAACCACTATTGCATATTTCTATTCAGATCCTGCCAATAAAAATGAATAACGTTACAGTGCCAAAAGATGTAAAAATGGTCAGCCATTATATTTCCAAATGTTCACTAGCCTTTTGATTCCCAGTTTGCATGTATTTTACTGGGGGTAATGAAGGATATTATTGCATTTTTCAAAGCATATTTCCTCTCCTTTTTTTAAAGATAATGTTACGCTGGATAAAATCTTGTCAATTTTCAAGGATATTAATTTTTATCATGTTATATAAGCTGGCTGTTCTAGAGATTTGGATAAAATAGCAGCATCTTTCGTAATGGCATAAAAATAAACCTTGAAATGAGTGATTCATTAAAAAGACCTTGCTCATAAGATTATTCGTTCATGAATCAGACTATAACCTCAGTTAAAGACGAGCTATTCTACTTTTTCAATCTTCATCTCTCTTCAGTGTGTAATGTTGCTGTTTAATCTCTGTAAAGTCACTCAGTTCTTCTCTATATCAGTGTCAGTGTTTCTGAACTCCTGAAACGCCTCCATTGTAGTCTTGAGTTTCTCCCGGGAACGAACACGTCACAATATTCCTCATTATAATAATTCATACGCAGAATAAAGGGGCGGGGCCTGGTTGGTTAGTTAGTAGTGTGTTAAACTGGTGGTTATGGGAAGGGGCGGGACATTTCCCAAACACACTCGAAGCACTCGACCAATCACAACACACTGATCCAGCCGACCAATCAGAGCACAGTGTGCTTTTCAGAAGGAGGGGCTTCATAGAGACAGGAAGTAAACAGAGCGTTACTGACAGACTGGGAAGAGAGGAGCCGCAACAATGGAGAATATGAGGAAAATAATCAACATTCAAGCAGGAAAACCTGTTCTAGTATAGCCTGAAACAACACGTTGTAAAAGGGCATAATATGTCCTCTTTAAGGTTATCTATATCCTTTATATATCGATGAACGCTTTTGGTTCGACTGAGTCAGATTGCAGTAAATGTGTCTTCCAGCTGCAGGACAGGGAGTCGTTGGTGAGTTTGCTGGTGGGAGCGAGATACGGGATCAGCCAAATACTAAACCCCCAGCTCAACATGATCTCCACCATCATTGACTTCCACTACATCACCCGAATAGAAGTGCTCTCAGAGTCTGACAGAGTCAGCATGGTGAAGATTTACCTGCAGGACATCCAGGTGTGTGCGTCTGCCAATAGATTCATATTAACTGAGTTAAAGGGATAGTTCACCCAGAAATGAAAATCAGCCCATGATTATAGATACACTTTAATGATGGATAGATACACTTTTATGATGGATAGATGCACTTTTATGATGGATAGATGCACTTTTATTATGGATAGATGCACTTTTATGACGGATAGATGCACTTTTATGATGGATAGATGCACTTTTATGATGGATAGATGCACTTTTATTATGGATAGATGCACTTTTATGATGGATAGATGCACTTTTATGATGGATAGATGCACTTTTATTATGGACAGATGCACTTTTATTATGGATAGATGCACTTTTATGATGGATAGATGCACTTTTATGATGGATGAATGCATTTTTATGATGGATGGATGCACTTTTATTATTGATAGATGCACTTTTATTATTTTTTTTAATATAACTCCGATTGTATTCGTCTGAAAGATGAATGTCATATACACATAGAATGACTTGAGATTGTAAATCATGGGCTAATTTTCATTTTTTAGTGAACTATCCCTTTTAAAAATGCTGAAACTAGGCCTTCAGAACATACAGGTGTGGATAAAAACCGAGGGACAGAAATATGTTTTTATCTTTCCCTTTCTATATATATATATATAAATAAACTACCAGACCATCTCTTTCTCCTGCAACTTCCAGCCTATAGCCCTGTTAATGGAGTCCGTAGCAGCGAAAGACCTGTCCTGTCTCCTGGCCGGATACTGCAAACTGCTAGTGGACCCAAACATCAATGTTTTTCGCTGGGGACCCAGACCTAAAATGCGACGCATTCCTGCAGAAGAAGGTAGGAGATTTGGGAAGGATTAGTCATTAAATGATATGACATGACCTTTTTTTTTTTGGTTGATAATTTTTATATAATTTTTGAGAGCCTGATTACAAAAATAAAAGTCTCACCATGTCCCAAGCACACAATCATTATAAGTTTATATCGCCTATACGACAGACTTGCACATGCTGCACTTTACCTTATTTTCCTTTTCAAAGTGATTCCAATCATATTTCAAGCAATTCAAAAGCATCATGGCGAACCTGAAGTGTCTCAGCTGAAGGAAATAATCATTATTTATTGGCTTTAATATATTGGCCAAATTTTCTAATCTGGCCGATAACGATAACATTAAAAATGAACATATATCGTCCGATACCCATATGGTAGCAGATATATCGTGCATCCCTAGCTTTTATGTGTGTATACCATAGTACTACCATGGTTATATGTTAGTACTACCATGAATCTTGACATACACATTGTAACACAGTGTAGCCAATAAGCTGTATGTCAATATTCACAAATTTTAAGTGTCTTTTTCCAAGATTCTTCCAATCAGTTGTATTTTTTAAATGCATTAAATTGGTTATAAAACAGATTCACTTCACAGATTCGATCATACTAAATACTATATAAATTGTTTAATATGTTGGTTTAGGGTATGTTTCTCGATGTGGGAGCGATTCAGAAGACAGTACAGAGGATGACTATGTCATGGAGGGACTGCTGGACACTGAAGATACTATATCCACCAATACAAATGATGGAACGGAGGAAGGAGAGGAAGCCGAGGGGAAAAGCGAAGCGGAAGCAGAAAGAGTCAGAGTGATTGTAACACATCCCTTTTTAGAGGATGAAGAAGACGAGGCGAGCAAGATAGAGTCTGTTGGAGATGAGGATTACGCCATGAGAATGGACGCCCTTTTGGAGACTGGATGGTACACGGACCCTCGGGTCAACAGCAGCTTTTCCAGTTTGTCCAGTAACTCGCTGAATGCACTAGAGGAGAGTATCAAGGCAGCCATTGGTGGGCTTGGCCATATGGATGCCTCTCTGGAAGAAAAGCCCAGTTCCGGTCTTGTTTCTGGGGCCTCGAGTCTAGATGTCCATCACCCTTACCTCTTAGAGGTGTCAGAGCGTTTGCATGAAAGGGGCAGTTCAAACAAACCCGGACGGCCTTCTGACCTGACCTACGATAATCACTCAGGTCTGTGCTTCTCTGAACTCTCCCAAATGTCAGACAGCTTACCAAGTCCGCCTGCGGCCAGCGACGATGCATTGAGCGAGGAGGACGATGACGATGACGGTCACATTTCCACCATGTCAGCAGAATTTGAGGCAGTGTTAGCCTCCTGTACCGCTAACAGCATAAATGCTAAGTTAGCAGGAGTGAACTTTCAGGCTCTTTTCACCAGGATTCACAACAATCCAGCATGTATACAAGAGGGAAACAGCTTCCCAAAGAACCAGGCAAATGAAGCTAAACCACAGGGAGCATCTTCAAAAATAATAGCACAATCTGTGCTGAAGAGAACTGTGCCCTCAGATGTCCCTGAAAAAACAAAGGACTCTAGAGACAGTTATTCATCTGAGGATGAATTTTATGATGCCCAAGATCGAATTACCCCTCCCATCACAGAGCAAGACCTTACAGGTCAGTGAACTTAGTGAAATCTTTGTTTTTATCAGAAAACATGTGCATTATGTAGAGGAATGTTCCAGGTTCAATACAAGTTAAGCTCCATCAACAACAGATGAACGTACTAGAGAAAGCCGTTTTGACTGGTCCCTCCCAAAAACGAGCTAAAATTACTGTTATGGTAAAGCACTTTAAATTAAACGTGGCTATACACTTGGAGGGTTTAAAAGCAGAAATGTAAAGCTTAGTATTTTTGCAAAGGCACTTCTCATTTAAAATATCTCATTATTTTATCTGTAAATTTGTCTAAATAATTATTTTTGCATTTATTTTACATAAAGTAATATTTCTTGTATATTGCATGTCAAAGTAGCAGGGTTTACTGCCTTCAGATGGTTTATGTCCATAATAAATATTAGATATTAATTTACACAGACAAGGTTAGTAAGATATTATTCCGAACATGTATAATGTTTAAATCTTATGGCTTTACTTTTAGAACGTTATGTTCATCTTGTAAGCACATTACTTAGATTTTTGCTGAGTAATCAGTCAAAATTATATTTTGAAGGTAATCAATATTGCAACAAATACTTAATATATATTGAATCTGGAATTCTCCTTTAAAATGTAAGATATCTAGGTTTGTATTGATGTTTTTTCTTCAAACGTACAAGTCACTCATACCTCTTATTCTTTTGCAGAGAAAAGCTCAGATTCTGAGAACATGCATCCTTCTCCTAGCATTTATGACATCAAGGTTATTGTGGACAAGACAAAAGCTCCTGAATCCAGAGATATCAAGGAGGAGGACAGTGCTGAAGCAGAGGACCTCAAAGAAAAACCTTTGCTTGCCAACCATTTCACCCCTCTGATCCCTGAGTCTAAAAACCCTGAATTAAAGGTCCATCAACCCTCAATGATTTCGTCCCCTAAACCTACACCTGTGGAGCCTAAACCTCTCTCTGCTAACCACTCCACGGGTCAGAAAGCTCAGCACTGCAATGGGGACATCCCTGGCCGAAATGCTCACCTTCTGGAGATGGAGCCAGAAACCATGGAGTTTAAACCAGTCACAGGGCCTGGACCACCAATGTCTTCCTCACTAATTACTGCTGTACGCCAATCTTCCCTTCCCCAGCAGAACTTAGTAGACCCGGAGACTCTTCAAAATGGACCCAGACCTCAAAATATAATATCAGACCATATCCCGGCCTGTCTAAAAAAGAATACTCCTCCAAATCTTGTGGATCTTGAAGGACTTGATAGTCAAGACATTAAGCCAAGTCAGAAAGAGCCAACAAATGCCAAAGGAACAACTGAATTTGGGATAATAACAGCAGACAAAAAGGGTCCTCTACAACAACGATCATCAGACTCCCTTGAAACTATAAAAACAGAAAATAAAGTCCTCCAGATGAACACAAAGCCCCCAATTCCTCCCAAGCCATCATTCATTGTTTTACAGCCACCCTCAAAGGCAGTTGATGCCCAGTTACAAAAACCTGAGGAAAAGGTAAAAGTTCCCCCTAATGGTCTTTCTCTACACCCCTGGTCTCAGAGAAATGGTACCAGTACCTCTCCACCCTCTACACTGAGTAAGGGTGTTTCTCTTAGTCATGAGAACCTCAGATCTGAACTAAAGGCTAAAAGCTCTACAGTCAAACCGACAAGTGCTTCAACCACTCCTACCCCATCTCCATCTCCCTTACCTTCTCCCTCAGTTCAGTCTGTAAATATTGTTCCTGAAGATCCAGCTCAAACCGGGACTAGTTTCCCCAGCAGAACAGGCTCATCCGGACGTCTGTCTGCCACAGCCTTGCGTGGAAAAATTCAAGATATGCCCTGGTACCTCACCCGTTCCCAAGAGATCTTGGGGACAGTGGCACTCAGCAACACTATTTCATCAACAGGTAATAAAGCAACCAATGGGACAGGTGTGAATCACGAATTAAAGGTGTCCCCCAAGGCCACTTCAGTGCCATCTTTGATTGACTGGAAAGAGAAAGATGCTGAAGTAGTCATTGTGAAGCTCAAAGACGGACCAAAGGAAGTGTCCACAACTCCTGTGAAGGACACCAATGGGAAACCTCAGATGTCGTCAAGCCATTCTAACCTGAGGCAGAAATTGTCCACTGAAGCCCCAGAGTTGCACCGGCATTTTGGGACCTGCAAATCCGAACAACCTCAGTCACACAAAGGCAACCCTTCAGAGATTCGACTTGACAACGCTTCCCCTCTGTCCTCCACAAGCCGTGACGCATGTGGCTGCCCTACAGTCTACGCCAACTGTTTCAGCGGAGATACAGAGGACAACTGCGGCTTTGACGATGATCTGACCATCTATGAATTCTCCCGTCGAAACCAGATCAGTAAACCGCCTCAACCCACCCCAGGTGCCTCCCCTGCAACCCTCTCTGGTCCCTCTCCAAATGTCCTATCCCTACTCAGAGATTCCCCTCGTCCCTTATCCACATCTTCAGAACTCAGTCCACTCCTGATCCCGCCCAGACCTCTGGAATCTCTGACTCTAGACCACTATGGACCAATAGATAATCCCCTCAGCTTTCTGCAAGGCCGCCATTATGTTACTGGTCAGAAAGGTGCAGGGCTTAAAGATGGCTATGCCTGTTTGCAGAGAGATATTAATGAACTTCTTTTAGTGTTGAAGAAAGGACCCTCTACTGTACACCCTCCAACCCACAAGGGGGAATGCAAAAATGGCAACGTGAATAGGCATTCGCTTTCAGAAACCGAGAGGTGCCTGGTCCAGACGGAGGCACGAAGGTTGGCATCGGGATGCCAGAGAGCCACACGGGTAGGATGGGCACCTGACGATGCTCTTCTGTCGCTCGGAAACAGCTTTGGAGCTCTAGTGCAACTTGCCTCAACCTGCATGCGAGTTCCCTGTTCGGACTGCGGAGGATGTCATGGGGATATTGATGCAGACGAGGCGCTTGGGAAGCTTGAGGAGATCGTGGACCTGTATAAGGAGTTTGTAGGTGCTGTAGAAACAGCAAGAGAGGGCGAGGGTGTCAGACTCTTGGCCAAGCAGTGTACGGTTCTCATCTCAACAGTCTTCTCTCTCACACAACTGTTTCGGACACGGACACCAGACATAGACAATGGAAATGTACCTCTGAACTTTTAAACTGTACCTTCCGGGACCCTCTTAAGCGATCGTAGAGTGCGAGCAGAGAATTGTACTTAAAGTAGCGATGCCTTTTTGGCATCTAAAAACTGATTGTGTGCTGGCACACAAGAATAATGGTAAGTGCCGTGAACACACACACACAGTTAGCGAACTAACAATTGAGAACTGTTACATGTTAACCTGTTTGTCTTGCCAATTCTCCCTATAAACATACTGGAATTATGCATTCGGACATAGCTATTTTCTAACAGTTCTTTAATTCCTGATGTATGTACAGTCTGTAGTATGTATTTATTTTTTACATACAGTATATGTGCACCGTGGTTTCTAACTTGCCATACCTGCATTTTGTTTGTTTTGGGTGTATGTGAATCCCTACCTCTTGCTCTAACTGAGATAAACAGTGTTATGAAGCTTCACTCGTTTTCACTTTTAGTTTAGTTTAATTTAATTTAGTTTAGTTTAGTTGTGCTGCTCTTTACAGATTGAAAGAACAAAGTGAACAGACACCCCAGACAGCAACATAGTGCCCAAATCTAAGTCGTGTGGAATCCATGTGTACCAGATGTTGGCCGGATCTGGGCCGTGTGGAATCCATGTGTTCCAGATGAGGGCCGTGTGGAATCCATGTGTACTAGATCCGGCCTACATCTGGCCGTGTGGAATCCATGTGTCTAATCTATGTGTATCAGATGTGGGCCGGATCTGGGCTGTGTGGAATCCATGTGTACCAGATATGGGCCGTGTGGAATCCATGTGGATCAGATGTTGGCCGGATCTGGGACATGTGGAATCCATGTGTACTAGATACGGCCTACATCTGGGCCATGTGGAATCCATGTGAATCGGATGTGGGCCGGATCTGGGCCGTGTGGAATCCATGTGTACTAGATCCACCCTACATCTGGGCCGTGTGGAATCCATGTGTGTCAGATGTGGGCCGGATCTGGGCCGTGTGGAATCCATGTTTATCAGATGTGGGCCGGATCTGGGCCGTGTGGAATCCATGTGTACTAGATCTGCCCTACATCTGGGCCGTGTGGAATCCATGTGTATCAGATGTGGGCTGGACTGGGCCGTGTGGAATCCATGTGTACCAGATGTGGGCCGTGTGGAATCCATGTGTATCAGATGTGGGCCGGATCTGGGCCATGTGGAATCCATGTGTACCAGATGTGGCCCGGATCTGGGCCGTGTGGAATCCATGTGTACCAGATGTGGGCCGGATCTGGGCCGACACTATGTTGCTGTCTGGGACTCCACTAATCCCAAACAGTAGATGCTGGGACAAAACACTAAACCCAAATTCTAATGCAGTAGCATCTTACCAGACTATCCAAAGGACTTTCATTTCATTCAGTCTACAATAGGTTTTCTTACTGTAGAATGATAGTTGATGGCAATAGAAGCGTGGCCGTTTGGAATTTTTGTAATTATGTCGGCGTGTCAGGTTTGGTTTTTGATGTTCGTTTTTATATTGGCTTATCAGCTGACTGTTAACCACAGAGATCGGTGTGGTCCAAAGACATAATAGCACAATTGGGTCGTGTTTACACAACAACGTTGTCAAGTCACCATTATTTATATAGCGCTTTTTACAATGCAGATTGTTTCAAAGCAGCTTTACAGAGATAACAAGTTGTCACCACGTTACTGTAGCACCCGTAAGCAATCCCACCGATAGCCAAACCACACAATTTCTCACTCTTCCCCCATTTTTGACTATGCAAGCTTCACGATTTGTATCCGAAATTTTCCACATATTATACTTTCTTACATTTTATACATATCAAAATAATTTTCAATTTGTTGTAAATCACTAATGTTTTCACTTTAGAGGACTTCCCTGGCAAACCTAGGCCTTATATTTAATCTTGGAGGATCGTTGTGAAGGTTTTTTCGATTGCATCATTATGTATATATTTATTTTGCCTTCTGTTTAATTTAAACAAAAAGGTTTAGGAAATGTTTTTCCTTACACTTTTGTAAGTGGTGAACAGCACCATATTTAGTATACATTAAATATTTTTTCTCATCAGTGTAAATCTTCTTTGAAGAAGGCCAGAAACACTCCATACAAATATGTGAATGCAATTGCTTTGAACTACACCAGCTCAATTTCATAGCGTAATGCATATCACAGTGCAAGTTGCTTTGCCTTTTTAGCATCATTGCAGGAGGTGCCCTAGCGAACACTAGCGTAAGCGGCCTACTATCAAGACTGAACAATCGTTTGAAGAGAATCTTGCTGAGCAAGTTATTACAGCCAGCAACCAGAACAACAACAAATTTGACATCTGAAGGAAACTCTATCACTCCCTGGGTTTGTTTATGCAACAGAACACGTTAAGTATGTTAGTTAGAAGCGCATACTTGCAGTGCATTGCTCAATCATTCATGTGTGCATTTCTGTTCTTGCAAAGAGTATGTTTCAGGTCTAAGAATCCTTATTTTGGATTTGGCTGTAATAATTCACAAAAATATGATTGGGGAATTCATCAAATATCTATACTCTAAATTTTGAGTACTTGAGCCTTCACTTGAGCATATTCAGTTGCCCTGATCTGATCTCAGACCAGTATTATGTGGTATAACCGTCAAGGGTTAAAATTCTGTCTGTTTCCAGATCAGGTTTAAAAGTGCAATTTCCGTCCAGAATACATAATTAAATCACCCAGATCACATGACCAACTTGAGGTCAATATGACATCATCCTGGTTTAGTTCTAACTAAGTTACTTGCCATCTGGAAGCAATTCTCTAATGTCAAGAATATCACCCATATTAGATACTGCACACCCATTAAGCAAACAAACACACACACACACACACACACACACACACTGCCAGATTGTGGTTATCAAGTCAGATGACGCAAAGCTAGTTTGCATCGAGAGAAAAGTCATGAGAAGGAAAGAGACAAATATGTAATGTTATTATTGATTCTTTTTCACAGAAATTACTTTCATATCGAACATCAGAGAGCAAAGATGTTTCCGTATAAAATCTTCCTGTAATATGAAGGTCCTATGAACTGCCATTGCATTTGTAGCAAATATGAAGCAAAAAAAACCTGCTTGTAAGGACCATATGTATTGAGACATGCTGTATGCAGTCGATTGCCTTTCAAAAGTGCACAAAACTAAAATCTGAAATGTGTCTATATGTGAATATGAAAGCAAACATCTGGATGAAATCGAGAATATGTTTTGCATTCCCTCTACTGTGTTCATGTTAATAAAGGTTTGATTTTGAATGACAATTACTATGGAACTAATGCATTATTTTTTCTTGTTTTGATTTTTAATTTTCTTCAGGCAACATCATTTCTGTTATCTTTCTTTTGATTTTGGGGTGAAATATTACCAGTTATCGACCAGTTTTGTGAGGTTTGCATGTAAATAAATCGCTGCGTGATTTTAGATGTTTATTTGGTTTTATTCCCAAAGGCTGTATTACAATATTTATTCTTTATGTCTAGTTTTAACCACTTACTGGAACAGTGAATTGTCACACTGTATTTGCTTTTGAGTTCGCAGGAGGAGATTACAGATTAGGCCTTGGATTAAACTCAGTCGAAGACTTTCACAGTTCACACTGAGGGAATGATGGGATTGAGATGTTTACTGGCGGACACACTCGCTGTAATCTGTGGCTTTGGAACCGAGGGATTTACTAAATGTAGTAACACTGAAAGATGTTTTTGTAGCTTTTCTATTGTAAATGCGTCGTATATAGGAAACTGTGCTTTAAGGTAATTTTACACTCAGTTAAAATGTTTTCAACTCAAAAACATCATCCAAAAATATTAGACATAGATGTACGGTTTAGTCATTCTCGATGAAAATTCAGATTGTCATGAGAAGGCCGTTGTCATGTATAAAACAGCTTCACAGTCTTTTCATCCACACAGTGTCATTATAGTCTTACAATAATTCAGATTATCACAGGAGAACTGAGATAAAAGTAGCAGTAGTGATCAAAATAGAGCAAATCCCCTTTTGAAAGTAACTTGACACTTCAAATAAAGACTGATTCAATTGTAGTCAATAGATTCACTCAAAAGATTCGCTCAAAAACGCAGATTCATCCTGGAATGAAACAAGTCTTTATAAGTGAGTCATTGAATCATTCACTCAAGAGATTTGCTGAAACACTGATTAATTCAGCAATGAGACAGGTGTCTTTATATCTTCATACATGTCTTCAGATTCTTAAATACACTGCAATGTCAGAACCTCTGGTAAATTAAATGTTATTTGGTGTCGTTGTCTATTCCTAATCGTGATCTCTATTTTAAACGAACAAAAAGCTGTAATCCTCTTGAAATTCAATAACATTCAATATGGCGACTGTAGCTGGTAGCCTCCGAGATTTATTTTAATGTAACCGTTTGAATATTTCAACCATCTGTCATCCTGTATATTCTATCCTCGATATTAATGTTTTTAAATCAAATTAAATGTCGGTCCACTGCCTCCATCAACCTGTAATCTTCTAGGACACTTTTCCAAACCACGGCTCTTAAAGCATCAGTCCTTAAATGCATTTTTACCCTGTAAAGCTGATGTTTGTGTGTTTTCAGCAGAACCGAGGGACGAGCACAGATTCAGCTTCACATTGAGTCAACAACAGCAGTTAAAGAAAGTGTGTGAATGCTGAAAGGATTGAAGAAAAAGGTAAATTACATTCAAAATGGAAAATATATGCAAAATGGAGAGTTTTTTAAATATTGGTAACACTTTACAATAAGGCTCATTAGTTAACATTAACTAGCTTAGTTAACATGAACTGAGAACTAGGGATGGCCCGATACCGATACTGGCATCGGGGATCGGGTAGATACGGTCCTCATATACTCGTACTTCGAGTATAATTCGCCGATACCAAGCCCCACTACCACGTACATTTTGCGAAACGAAACTGGCCGCCGCGAGTGCTTTGTCGAGGTGAACTGAGGCATAGAGACGTGCACGTGCAACGCAATAGAGTGCGGCGCGGCACTAGATCTGATGGCCGAGCGCGAGCGCGTGCGTGAGCGGTAATGCACTCACTATGTGTGTGCGGGTGAATAAAACGATTCGCGGGACTCCCGCAAACTAAAAATGCCTATGAATAAAACATTAAAACTAATATCTCTTTATTAATCTGTTCCAGAAAAGCAAGAACAACTAAAACAAAAAAGAAACGATTTACAGGCCAGAGTTTCTATTCATAACATGTTTGCAGCGTTGAGCGATGTAGCCAATCACAGTCATATGTGTGGATTTCTTGAACGCAATGGCCAATCAGAAGCATTTAAGATAGACTCCCCTCACCGCTCAAAACTTTTTTGTTCAGTGCTGAATTCTGTATGCTGGCAAATCCTCTGATTATAACAAACAAAGTGTGGATATTATGAAAGATTCATTGTGCAGTCAGCTTCATTGATAATAACAGATGTGTGAGATCGCGATGAACTGTCAGCTTTTTAGGAATTAGACTATTAAGGGAGCGCACTTTGCATTCCGTCATGTCAGACCATGCACGCAGTAACTGCTTGCTTTTATGTTAAATTAACAGTGGTTTGTGTGTTAATACATTTATTATTTTACTCATTATTATTTATTTTTAGACTTGTTAAAACAAGCAGAGAAGAAAATAAAAACAGTCTTCTAACCTGTGTTCTAAAATAGTCTTCTGTCTTCTTTTCTGGGAGTTACTTTTGCGGTAGAAATATCGGTATCGGTACTCTGTATCGGCAAGCACACAAATGTAAATACTCGTACTCGTATCGGTTTGAAAAAAATGGTATCGGGCCATCCCTACTAAGAACGAACAATACTTCTACATCATTTATTATTCTTCGTTAATATTAATTTCAACATTTACTGATACATTAATGCACTGTGAACTAACATGAACAGCTGGATTTTATTAACTAACATTAACACAGATTAATAAATACTGTAACAAATGTATTGTTCATGGTTAGTAAATGTTAGCTAATACATTCACTAATGAACCTTATTGTAAAGTGTTACCAAAATATTTTATCTGTCTTGTTCGATTACTTGAATTGTATCGGTGTAAGTCCTCTTGTTTAATTGAATCCAGCTCTAATAGAATTACACTCTTATAAAAAATGGGCTTCTGTATAGAACTCTAGGGTTCTTGACTCAATTTTTGACTACAGGTGAAACTCGAAAAATTAGAATATCGTCCAAAAGTTCATGTATTTCAGTAATTCAAATTAAAAGGTTAAACTAATATATTTAGTATATATAACTATGTACATATGCATGATTATACCCAATATAACCCTAATTCTTTTTTTTTATTGATTTCATGTAATATTCAAATTTTCTGAGATTTTGAATTCGGGGTTTTCATAAACTGTAAGCCATAATCATCAAAATTATAACTTTTGCACGATATTCTAATTTTTCGAGTTTCACCCGTATATATAACCTTTTCTTTAAGAGTTTAGGAGCTGTTCCAAAATGTAGTTCACCTCCCTTGCTGTCTACATAGGCAACTTCCTTTTAATAATCTTTCATACTTTTAATAACCTTAACCTCACAAATAAAGAAATATTCAATAACTTTCCAGCAGAAAGGAGTGAGATTGAAAATGAAATCATGTACAAGATAGGTCATATTGGGGACATTTAATTTTAATTTTAACAATATTATTACAACATTATTTTCCTGTTATTTCTGTAAAGCTGCTTTGAAACAATCTGTATTGTAATAAGAGCTATATAAATAAAGGTGACTTGTCTTGATATATAACAGCACAACATACTGTAGTAATCCAGTCTGTAAAGCTGCTTTGAAGTGGATGTATATTGTGAAAAGCACTATATAAAGACCTGAAGAATACGTGTCCTCGAATCACATGCATGGTGTTAGTATGTAGAAGCTAAAAGCACAGTACATACCATTTATACCCATAATATACCTGATATTTGTGTCAAAATAAAATACGCACGACACAAATATTAGGCAAAAGAGTCTATTTTATTAGACTGAAATTAGATATACACCATCTTGCATTGATTGTTTCTCACTGCGCTTGTAATGCATTATGGGATTGCCACCAATGTGAAGGATTCATCTTGCATTTATGGCATTTGATTTTACTGTAAAAATAAAAATAAGTCAAATGATGAATGAATTTTTTACTTTTGATGACTTAATTTTTAAGTCATCAAAAAAAAAGCATCATAATAACGTAACATTTTCAGCTGAAACAGGATATTCGGCAAGAACAAAAAAGCTTGATTGTATCAATTGAGAACTGATTAATGAAAAGTGATCTCTATGACAGGCGGAAAAACAAAAAATCAAAATAACATGCACCAAATTGTTTGCTATAAGACAAGGAACGGATAAAAAAGAAATAAATATGGCTTGTTTTGACTTTAAACCATAATAATGACACCCAGAATGCATTTAGAGTAATTGTTTACTTTCCACCCACAACAACGTGAACATTTAATTTATGTCGCAGAAACACTTGTTACATAAAAATGGCATTTCATGAAAATCTTTGGAATAAATCTGGATGTTTTCTGATTGATTGGCAAAGACAATATCATGATGGGCTTTGTACAGACGTGTGTCTCTCTGTGTGTGTGTGTGTGTGTGTGTGTGTGTGTGTGTGTGTGTGTGTGTGGGGTCCACAAATCACACGCATGAACGAACGCTCAGTCAAACTGCGCGTAACACGTAGTAGAAATGTACTGTAAGTAGTGCAACTCTGTGCTTTCTCCATCGGTGTCCCACAGACCCCCAAAAAGTGAGTAAAAGAGCCAATACAAAAACATACGACATTTCACAACACTTATAGTAGCCGAGGAACATGGGCGGACTTTATCAGCATCGGCAGATCATTAAGTGCAGATGTTACACCTAAAAATAAAAATACGATCATTTAATCATTCCAAACCCGTATCAATTTCTCTCTACTAGCAAAAACAAACAAACAAGATATTCTGAAAGATGTTTGTCCAATTGTCCATTCAATTGAAGTCAATGGGGTCCCAAACGTTCTTCTTCAAAAAAATCTTCTTTTCCGTTCCACAGAAGAAATAAAGCTTGGAACAATAATAATAGCATTTCAAGTGGATTTAAGTGCAGCTGGCCTCTTTTAAAGAGGGAAAACACACATTTTGGCTTGTTTTGGGAAAAAGTGCACAATCAGAAAACTTTGAGGAGAAGCTCGTACGTGGCATTGATGATCCCCCAGGACAGAAGAGAGCGGTGATAGTTGAGCGTAGCTCCGCGGAAGAGCATCGTGACGCTCCCGCCTCGTTCCCGCCACACCGTCATCAGAACCTGCCGACAGGGAACGAACTCGCCGCCGACTTGGGCCTGCGCTCGGGATTTAACCACGTTTAGCGGATAGAACATGATTCCCAGCGCCGCGCCTAGCAGCCCGCCACACACAAAGTCATTAGCTATGTGACCCGCGCGGGTTCGGGTGTCGGGAAGCCGTTGCTTAATCGGCCCACGCAACCCGAAAAACAGTACGTTACTCGGCCCGTTACGCAATAAAACCGGGACTAGGCCGCGGTAGCACTCCCTCACGCCGTAATCCCGCAAGAGAGTCCTAAAGGTGTGTGCGGTGTTGTTAAAGCGCCCGTTGTGCCGGTGATCCTGAAGAAGCGTTTGCACACGTTCGAACGGCGTTAGCGTAGCCTCAGCTGTGCCGGCTAGCGCCGCGGCGGTGCTACGCGTAACAATCTCAGGCGTTCCGCTACTCCGGGCGTGATGCAAAAGCAGCCGGGAAAAATCCTCATACAAGCCGAACATTATGGCTACGGTTGTGGTTTTCTGCAGGAGAGGCGGAAGAAGCCCTCGGTACAAACGACCCAATCCGTCGCGCTGCAGCTGTCGGACGGCTTCGGTCACGCGGACGCCGTGAAGCTGTTGCCGGAACAAAACCTTCTGGATAGGGAAGGTCACGATGATGTTGGTGAACGCGGCGAACGAGCCGCACAGATAGTGCTTTCCTCGAGGGCCCACGTTAGCTTCGATCACAGCGTGGCTAGCTTTACCTAACTTGCCCTGCGGTTGCCGGGCAGAATCTGGGTCCATGGTAGTAACGACCCCCATGGGAAACTAAGCATCTGATTGGTCAGCAGAAAAGATGCAGGTAAACGCCCATTTTAACCTGTGAAAGAGAGAAAAAAGCAGTCAAGACACCTTATTTTATATAGCGCTTTTAACAATATACAGAAGGTTGAAATGGATAAAAAAAAGTTCATCAAAGTTGTTAATCAAAGACAAGAACGGGTATTGTTCAAAATTCTTGTATAACTTTGATGAAAGGTTTTGATTCAAATGTTGATAGCTGTTTCAAAGCAGCTTTACAGTGATAACAGGAGATTACAATAACAGATTGTTTAGGCTTTACAGCAGATCTAGAATAAAGTTATTGGCCAGATAAAGTTAGTTTTGATGACTGATTCACTTCCGTTGCGAAGATCATTAGTTATTAGCTTAGCGGCCGCTAACACACACCGTTCTAACAGAAAACCTTTAATGTGTTCTGGCCGTTCACGACAACAGCGTCTGGAGCTAGAGAACACAAACCTTGAAACAGGTTTTAAGGTGCAAGTCTTGAAATCTTTTGAAAAATGTTTTCACCTCCGTGTAAACTTCAAAAACGCGAATCTTTGAAAACGCAGACAGCGTGCACATGCGTATTACGTCTTCAAGTCTATAGATATGCGCGTTGGAAATAAATATATATTATATATATTAGGACTGGGCGATAAATCAATTTTATGGATTAACTCGAATGTGTAGTTTACGCCGATTTTTTTGAATGAAAATCGGTTTTCTCTTTAACAACCGCCGACGCTCCCCTCTTGGCTCCCGTAGTTCCGACCGGGCTCAGCGCTTGCCATGATAGAGATACACAAACAACATGGCAAATGAGCAAGACCGCGGCAGCAGAAGCACACCCGCCGAAAACATTTAGGCTACAAGCTGAATCTGCAGGGCCGCCAACTCTCACGAGTTCACTGTTAGCCCTTTTCCACCAAAGCGTTTTGAGAGCCGGTTCGGAGCCGGTGCCTGCGCGCGAACCAGTTCTTTGTGTTTCGACAGCCAAAGAACCGGTTCTCGGCCAGGAAAACTGGTTCCAAAGCGGCACCAACTCTTTGCTGGACTAGAACCAGAGAACCGTTCTTTTACCACCGTGTCATGCTTACGTCGGGGGCTGGGGGCGGGTTTAGATGTGTTCTAAACATCTTTTCTGACCGCAAAGCCAGGAGAAACATTTGCAGAAACACGATGTAGTCCGCCATTGTACTTGTTATGCTTGAAGTTGGCGCAAGCGTTTCTAGCTTTTTAAAAAAAAAAATTATTGAAAACATTATGTAAGCAAAGAAGAAAACAGTCACAAAATAGAACAAATAAACGGAGAGAAAAAAAGACAAGACAGGTGTACATAACTAATCAGAAAAGATTACATATCAAAGGAAAAGATTAAAAGACTTACTTATTTCAATTGTTTTTAAAGCCTTCTTGGTTCACGAGTTAGAGATAATCCCAAAGTAATGTTGTACTTGCAAGCGTTTCTAGCTGAGACGTAAAGCGACGTACACAGTGACGTAACGACGTCGTTCGCTGGGCGCTCTAGAAGTGGAAAAACAAACAGGTTCTGAGGAGGTTCGCAAGTTGAACCAACTCCGAACCAACTTTGAACCAGCACCAGTTCCGAACCCGTTCTTTTTTGGTGGAAAAGGGGTATGTGAGAGACGCAATTCTGTCACTTTTTACACGCTCTCACGCCACGCATCCATTTTCGCACGCAGAGAAAAATCGCGAAGCAAAGAGACTGACACCGACAGACAAGACAGAGCAGGTTACTATCGATATGAAACAGATTCTCAGCTCACAGATTCTGTCAATTTTATTACAAAATTCAAACAATAAACACCGTTTTGGCGCTTGTAAATGTGACGTGAAAGAACGCTGGCCGATCTCAGTTCAAGCGGCACGTGAACCGATCATCTGTTACTCTTTACTACAAACTTACCGAAATCTAATAAAATCGATCGATCAGTGTTTTTCAACCGCGGAAAGATGTCCATAAAACAGCTGGAGAACAACATATGTCACGTAACGTTACATTTACCTCAGGATGGCTTTTAACCCGTTTAATGCATCTTTTTTCTTATTTCTGGAAGCTCTGAAAACGTTGTTATTGACTTTGGGCAAGAAATTCAACTTTTAAATGACAAAATAGATTGTCTTGATTAAAATCTATTAATGTCATGTGACTAGTGTGAAAGGTCACATGACCAGATCAGTTACTTCCTGCTTGCACATCTAGAAGAAGATGTCTTCCTCAAACTACTACAAAAAGTAGTATGTAAAACATCTTAATTAACAGATAGAACTATCATATTTTGTACATATATTCTTTAAAGGATCTACTGCTGATATATTTTGAAAATTATACTCCTGCATATATATTTTGCTCGTAAGACTTGTAAATTTGTTTACGGTCACAATTGTGACCGGTAGTATAACACAGTACTTCAATTGAAAAAAAGGTATTGGCTGGTATTGGCAATCCTACACTGAACATATGCAACACCTGTGAGGGGGATGGATGATCTTGACAAAGGAGAAGTGCTCACTAACACAGATTTAGACAGGTTTGCGAACAATATTTGAGAGAAATAGGCCTTTTGTGTAAATAGAAAAGGTCTTAGATCTTTGAGTTCAGCTCATGAAAAATGGGGGCAAAAACAAATGTGCTGCGTTTATAATTTTGTTCAGTGTAGTTATCAGTATTCCAGAAACTTTCAATGTGTTGGACCTTCTAGACGTACGTGACACCACCCCCTCCCCCTCCCCCCAATTGAAAGTGACTGAGATAGTGATGGCTCAGATAGGGAGTACCATGGGTGAAACGGCCCATTTGCCAAGTAGACTATCGAATGGCGATGCAGAGGTGAACTATCTGGAGGATTAGGCAGATGTTCATGAGAACCAATTGGTGTGCCCCACACATGACCACAAACAACCCTTTCTAGAATTTACGGCCCATCTTCAGTGCACTGAATGAGTGCACACACATCTCCCTGAAACTGGCCTAGGACAGGGCCCAAGTGAAGTCATGGTCTAGCCTATAGTGGTCTAGCCGAACAACCAGAAGTTCCTCCAGGGTGTAACTTTGTACATGACAACCTTTTCACCTCACTAAGCCTCCTTCATGAAAAGACAAAACGAGGTATTGGATGTCTTGGAATGAATTGTGTCAATAGGTCTAATTGAAGAATTTGTATGAATTCTGACTATGGTGTTTCCCACCGGTCACTATTGTGACCGAGTATAAAACCTAATAATTCACTAACTTAACCAACATAAAATCAAAAAAGGCATAATGTTTGAGTGTTAGGGAGGTCTAAGTAGTAAAAATAATGTACTCAAGTTGCAAGAAAAAATTTGGGATTAAACGGGTTAATGACCCATAGACGCATGTTAGTTAGACGCATTATAAAATAAAAAACGCATTATATTTAATTTGAGTTAGTTTTAACCTTTAATAATACCAGCTGACAGGGCTCTCTGTGTGTTTACAGCATTCGGTGATTTTTTTTTTTTTGGGAGAACAATTAACACATTAACGTATCTACTGTACCTATTTATCCAAAGGAATTTATATTGAATCAAGATCAGAATCAAATCACAAGAATTTAATTAAAATTATGAAATTTGTGTTACGCAATAATAAAAACAGTAGCATACCAGTAAACTTAATAAAATTATGTTTAGTTACCAAATAATTTGACAATCACAATACACTTATTGTGATGCAAGTTTTTTTTTTTTTTTACACATCCCCCCAATCCCAATCCCCCCAGTTTATTTTATGTTACATTTCCACTGTTTTCACAGACAGGGCCTGTCCTCTTGTCTTTTTGGCTTGTTGTTTCTGATTGTACTTTAATGGAGATCAAATCCCAGAAGGGAATATTAAAACAAAATAAAGTTAAAACTTGTTTTGAACAATTTATTTGTCATCTGCAGATTGATTTTAAGTAGGGAGAGAAAAAAAATCGATTTAAATCGTAAATCGGATTTTTTTTTTTTTTAATTTTTAGGCCATATCGCCCAGCCCTATATATGTGCGCAGACGTGTCTTTCTTTACAAATTGACCTCAAAAAATGACTTGTCTGGCCTTAAAAATTCATAATACAGAATTTTAGTCACAAACTGGAATCATTTTGATAACGTTTTATCAGAGGTAAAGGGAAGGTTCATCAGTTACAAGCTTCATCTCGGAGAGTTTTGCGAGTCCAGATCCAGACGTGTTTTATTATATATACCAGTGGTTGCAGGTAAGAGTTAAATCTTTTGAAACCATTTTGCGTCACTAACTGCTGAGATAACACACGTTACCTAACCAAAGATCAAGCGTCCCAGACAGAACGAGGGCAGGAGGACATCTGCTTATCTGGGCCATTTCAGCCTCAAATTACCTTTATATTAGCTAGTTGTCACATGGCAGGATAAGTGGCATTTAATGAATCAAACACGAGTATATCAGGGTGTCTACAGATATAAACAAGTTAAATTTAAGACTTATCTTTTTAATGCCACTTTGAATGAAATTTAAGACCAAACCTGTGATGGAAATACACACATATATGCATTATTTAATGTTTAACCTAAGTAATTTAATATTAACTACTGGTTTATTGAAATAAAATCAATGAAACATTTGCAATCGAGAGAATATTCAGCAAAATAGCTCCCGTCATGTTATGTTACTTAATCATATCATATGTTATAAACAAAAAACTCAACATTTTGGATTTTTACCTCAGTATGTTTCTTCTGTGAGATTTTTTATGTGCTGTTATGCTCATTAGTTTTGATTTCTCACTATAAAAACTCTCAGAGAGTCAGGCAGCGCTACCAAAAACACATTATCAGTCGCTGTTTATGTAACGAAATCAGAATCATTCACGCGATTCGATGCTTCACTGGTTATTTGACGTCGGACTGGAGAAATTTTTGCGGTAATGCGACCAGAAATATTTAAGACCCATCGAATCTGAATTTTAGACATTTTAATACTTTTTAACGCCTTTTAATAGGAAAACTTTATTTAAGACATTAAGACTTTAAAGACCCGCGGCCACACGAGTATATGAGTGCGTTATCATCTCAAGGCAAAAAAACAAAGGCAAATCCTTTTTTTTTTCATGCACTGGTCAATTTTGAGATTTTGCATTTTCCAAAATACACATGTAAGTGTTTATTTAATTGCACTTTATCTGTGTATTTTTAATCACAACATGCATCTTTAAGGCAGTGAGTTTTTTCTCCACTTCAGCAACTTTACAGTCTTACTATTTTACTTTTACCTATATATAATCAGAAAGGTTTGTTCATATACAGTAACGTTAGTCAACATTTGAAGTGGATCAAAAAAAAGTTCAGAGTATTGTTCAAAATTCAAAAAAGTTTTGATCCACTTCAAATGTTGATTACTGTATATCATTCGTCTGGTTTGTATATAACATTTACGCTCATTTCGATCCAAAACTATGTGACTTTATGTGGATTACAAAAGGAGATGTTTTGAATAATGTTCAAACTGATCTTTTCAAGCTTGTATTAAACTTGGCACAAGATATGCAGGGCAAGCGTTTCTGTTAATAATGTTAAACTTAAATGTGTCTTAAAAATGCAGAAGATAGCCTATTTACTGTATTTTTAATGATGAAATTTGCAAGTTGTTTGAATTGAAATATGTATTCATTACAACGAGACTTGAGAGCAACAGTGAAGAGGAAGATTTTCAGTAGAAATAAGTTATGTGGACTATTTATAAGTGCTGTCAAATCAATTAATCACATTTAACATAAAGTATGTGTTTGTATAATACAGGCTAAGTGTGTGCGTACACCACAAATACACGCACATATATTATAAACAAATTTAAAACAAATGTAAAACCTCACATATATGGTAAAGAAATATAATTATAAAAAGCTAATTTTATTTATTTAAATTATGCATTAAAGCAATACAAATATTATTGTAAAAAGATTGTTTTTTTAGTAAAACGAATGAATAAAGCGATCATTCATTTATTTCTTCCTCTTACCAACACATTTGAATTTTATATACATTACATTTAGGCCCTATTTTATGTTTTTTTGTTAATAGTGTATGTAAATATAGGCCTATATATACAGACACTAACATATAAACATGCATTTTTATGTTAGATGCGATTAATCGATTTGACAGCACTACTTTTCATAAGACGCTTTATTGCGATTGTGCTTTTTGCATGTGTGAAAGAGCCGGGTTCACTTTATAATCTTCTTCTCCAGTGTTTCAGTAAGTTGTGCAGGTCTGAAATGACATGAGGGTGTAAATAAGTCTCATTTTGACTTGAACTCGCTCCTCAAAGTTGCTCAAATGAAATCCAGTAGCGTGAATGAACTACAACCCATGTGCAAAACCTCTCCAAAAATAAAACCACACATGTGGAAGATCCTATGGGGACTTTTGAAGGTCATGGAGAGGATTGGGTCGTGCAATAATCTGCTGCCATGATGACAAGACACATGCATAAAACTCAACCTCTACAACCTCATTAATCAGAGCAAAATACTGTATGATCATAAGCTCACGGTGATGATTGACAGGTCAGTGTTCGCCTCCTCATTTACACACTTAACTCTAACATATGTGACTTTAAAGAATGACGCACCACTTATAAAGGACTTTAAGCATTGCTGTGATCAGCAAATGTCCTTGATATGATCTGACTTAATAAAAATCACCTAATTCCAGAGTATGAGAAAGCCAGAGCTCTTAGAATACATATAAAAAATGGTGTCAGGTGTGCAGATGACAGATTAAATAGCATTACATTATAATATTCATCAATACATGTGCTTTATAAACACAGCTAACATGCTACTTGTAACACTGCAATGTCAAAACAGTGGATAGACAAAAACAAACACCATTATATCAGATAAATATTAAAATGATAACACCTGTGGGACTCATAAAAGAGTAAATACATTAAACATGCTTAATTTTTCCTCTATTTGGACTAACAGTTACGTTTTGTTGCTCTTTTTGACTACAGCACGTCCTCGCAGTGTCAATAACTCAGATATCACTTAAATCCACATGAATTAACTCTGTATTTAGGGTTGAAAGCTAAAATATGTTTCCGGTCACTTATTGAAGCTGCAAAAACACACCTACTTCGAAGCTAATGCTAATTCTGTGACAGGACAAGTTAGGGTGTTTCCAACGCGATTTCCTCAGTAAAAGTGTTTATATTGGTAAGTATTTAATTCTGAGTATTTCGTAGCGCTGATTTTCTGTAGTTAAGTACCTTCTGGTTGTGGTCCGGGGGAAAGTGACGGTTCTGTTGGGCTGGTTTGGTTTCAGTCAGTGAAGCGGAACCGCCCGCGTCCTTGGTTTATAACTTAGTGTTTCCACTTCGGATGGAAAGAGCGAGAGACCGGAAGTAGATACTAAAGAATAGCTTCTAGTGTTTCCACTCTGCGTGGAGATCGTAAGGTAAATATATAACCACTGGACGGCGCTATTACAAACTTGTTTTTTTAACGTATTTATTAATTCCTTCATGTATTTATTTTCACCTGACCCTAACCCTTTATTTATTTATTTTAATATTTTTATTTAAATTTTTAAAAATAGAATACATATATAAAATCTAAATGTTTTCAGATTCACAAACCTGACTGCAAATAGACCGAGAATAACTATAAAACACCTAATTTTTCATTATGCATAATTGAATCAAATCATGCATAAAATTAGCATAACATCTTTTTTTGCAATACCAATTTGTGGTAATGAAACGAGTATTTTCGAAAAAATGAAATTGCGCCAGAACAGCAGAGGGCAGTAGAGACGGAAATGACGCGTTGCCTCGCCTTGTGCGCATTACACAAAACAGAGAGAGAACCTACTAAGTCTGGGGAGGTAATTCGAAAAAATATTTTAAGCTTTAAAAAAAATGATGTATGAAAAGTACATTTCATGTACATTTTATGAATACTATATTCAAATAAATAGTAAAATATCATTCCTACTTTATATAAACCAAATACACACCCTAACGTTCTTCAGTCGCCCCCCCGTTACTGAGATGGTTTGATCCAAGCGTTCAAACATTCGCGGTAAAATACTTCCTTTGGGCGACTTTGCACCGCAGTTGTTAACTTCCTTTCTGATTGTTGTTGTTGTTTATGCAGATAATTATATGTAATTAAATTAATGTAAAGATGAGTAGGATGACGAAGACACTGAAAGCTGTTCAGCGGGAGCTACAGGTGAGTGTTAGTTTTGCTTTTTTGTTAGCTGCTTTCTCATGTAACTTACGTGTTTTGAATCCTAATTACATTCTATTTTGACATGCAATTCCTGAAACATAATATTAATAACATTTATATTATGTAATAACAAATATTTTTGTTATTTTTGTTTGAGAAAAAATATTCTAATACTAATATTTTTTATATGTAATTCCCGAAACATGTAGTTTTAAAACCAGCAATATTTGTATTTTTTTTAATCCAGTAATATTATTGATATTTTATATGATATATAATGTAGTAATTAATATTATTAATATGACATGTTTGATATTACATACATTGTATAATATTGTATTGTAGAGTGTTTTATTTTTAGTCGTGTAATTCCTGAAACATAATATTAATACAATCAATATTTATATTAGGTAATAACAAATATTGTATTGTTGTTTGAGATATAATCGCATTTTATATTACTAATTATAATATTTTAATTTTATTTCCTGAAACATGTAGTTTAATACCATCAATATTTAAAAAAAAATTTTTTTTTAAATCCATCAATATTATTGTTATTGTGTATGAAAATATCTTTTTTTAATACCACCAATATTTATATTATGGAATTATTATTGATTATTGCGCACAGTACATACATAATTATTTTTAATACAGTATATAGTATTTACTACTACTACTACTAATAATAATAATAATAAAAGGACATATGTAATATTATACAATTGATTGCCCTGAAATAAATAATATCACCGATTTTTATGTTATGTAATGGCAAATATTGTATTGTTGTTTATAATATTAATATTAGTGATATTAAGTATTATTATACATGTAATTTGCATATAGTATTGTCTTGTGGACTGAAGTTCATAATATGTTTATTGTATTATAGTTATTATACCGTACGTGCAATAATGTGCACTTAAAGTTTGGACACAGCTGACAGAATTAGTTGTTTATTTCTGTCTTTTCCAGAGTGTGAGAGAGTCTCCTCGAGCCCTGGACATCTCATCCATAGAGAAAGCCAGTTTCTTCCAGGGAGACCAGTATTCTCCTCATGGTGTGTAGCACGTCTACAGTAAATCACTTTATATGCCGTCAATGTAAGGAGGGGTGTAACAATATATCGCAAAACAAAAATGCAACAATATGTATTGTGTATATTTCACCCCAAATAAAAATTACTGTGCTTGAAGTTTTCAGAGTTTTAGTGTCAGTACAACATTAAATTATTACATATAATGTTGTATATAATGTATTTAACCTTTTATCATGTCTTAGAGTCTTGAATTAATATCGTATCGTGACATTAGGGTGTCGTTACACCCCTAAAAAGCAACTCTTCTGTATAAATCCCAGAAGTGACTGTAGTGTGTGTCTGTTGTTGTCTCCTGCAGGGAACCCGCTTCACAGCACCGCTTTAGAGGAAGATCTGAGTCCTCAAACTCATAAAACTAAGGCTAATGAAAAGGCCCGAGATGTTTCGAAGGAGAACCAGGAACCGTCTCAGACACCAGATCCAGTCGTCAGGTAGAGTGTGATCCGGCCAGATCAACGGCTTTCTGCATCAGCGTAATAATAATAACGTGAAGGCTTTCTGTGTCGTAGGAAAGCTAAAGGCAGGACTTTACCAACCATATCAGAAGACAGAGAGAATACAGACAAGAACAGAACGGCAGGGTCCGAGGTGAGCCTTTACACTTTAACTTTAAACACTAAAGTTTTTAAAGTTAAACAGCTTCTACATTTACATTTAAAGTCCCCCTGTAGTCAATCATTTTACCCCTTAAAACTCATCTTTGATATTACTGATTTTACTGTTTGTAAGTGTTAGAGTTGTGTGAGCTACTGGATGCTTGAGTTTCCTGAAAGTGATGAATAAAGTCTTCATCATCATCGTCATCTTCACTGTGTGTCTGTGATCACGATGATCTGATTATGGTTTATCAGATCACAGCAGCGACTGGACTGACTTATGGATGTGGAGATTGCCAGATTTGTGTGTTATGCATCAGAGAGTGTTTCTAAGGCTGGGCATGGACACAGTTCACAATTCAATTCCAGTGTTAAAATGAACATTAATATTATCACACAAACATTTAAATTCGACATACAGACGTTTTTATAATAATAACCTAAAGTCCCTCTGTAGTCAATCATTTTATCCCTTAAAACTCATCTTTGATCACCAAAATGACATTTTTTCCTTTTTTTTCCCCCCTTAAAATATCTTGAATGTAACTCGACACCCTTGCCTCATTTAGTATGCGCGGTTCTATGAATATGCAAATGAGCCCCGCCTCCACTCACTCACTCACTCAGAGATCCACTCGTTGACGATCACACGTTGATCTGATTGGTTACAAGGTAGTTTGTGACGTCAGAAACACCAGCGATTTCAAAGCGTGTTTTTGAGACTGTCTTTGGTTCACTGCAGTTTTAAGGAGAAAATACTCAGCAATGCTGTCGACTTATGAATTTACACATGGTTTGTCTTAAAGCATATTAAAAACACCACATAGACATATAAACAACATTAAAAGCTTGATTTTCACCACAGGGAGACTTTAATCATTTAGCGTACGCTTTTATCCCAATCTTCTGGAACAAGATGAAATGTATGTAAATTTTTTCTTCAATAGTCTAGACTATCTAGCTGTCACCATCAAATCAAAATTGCCAATTTTTGGTTTTATGGAGTATTGCAGTGTTTATTAGCAATGATTTTAACCGCTTCTCTTCTCTGATGATGTGGGAGGAGCAACCTGTCACTCACATGAGATCAGCCAATAGCAAACCACAACATCCAATCAATTCCACGCAGACAAAATCAAGCCCCGCCCACATTTGTTCTCGTTCCAGAAGCGTTTCACTCGGATATACGACTCAATACTAAAGAAAAGACGTTTCATGCTGACTTTAATGTATGGCAGATATGGAGTTTAATTGGAATGCATTTTTTTTATTTTTCTAGAAAGCAGGAAAAGGTCAGAGGTCATCAAAAGGAACCTTTCCGACCCCAGGAGTGTCTCAGAGACGGAGGTCACCGGTGTCCTCAGAGGAGCTCACGGATGAGGATGAAAGTTTTGTACGTTTAGCCATCAGTATCTACATATATGTCATGTGCAGGGGTTGAAATTAACTTTTTCACTCACCGGCCAATTTGGCCTCTCAATTTTTAAGTTACCGGCCATTTACAAGTTCTACTAGCAAAACAACAACAAAAAAACAAATAAACTGCGTCACAGCTTTTTTATATATATATATATATACAATTAGATTTTCATACATTCATTTTCATTAAAAAAAATCCTGTAATCTCCTCATTCCTCTTTCATCCTTTTCACTAAAAATGTGTTTTAGGTGGACAGATCAATACAGTACTAGTAATAATAGTAATATTATAGTAATAATAGTAGCCAATTTGGCTACAAAATATTGAAGTTACCGGCCATTCAGAACTTCTACCAGCCAGAAAAGAAAAGATATAGGCTACAGCCTATTATAAAATTTGGATTTCATACATTTCTTATTCAAACAAAATCCTGTCATCTCCTCTATTCCTCTTTCATCCTTTTCATAAATGTGTTTTAGGTGGACAGATCAATACAGGACAAAGAACATTTAATAAATGTATGATGCAGAAAAATAACAGTGTTTTCTGTTCACCAAATGCTTTTTAATCTTCACTATAATTGCTTCAATGCAAATTAACACACACACCGTTATTTGTTGTGTAGTGACGTGTGTGTGTGTTCAAGTAAGCCAGATATGAGCAGATTCTGCGCAATACGCTGTATTTAATATCATGATGACTCACGAGTATTTGCGCTAAATCTGCGCAGATTTGATTTACATGAACTTCCCAGCCAAGTGAGTAAACAGAGGATGTGTCATGGTGCAGTCTGTCATGATGTTTTACCTGTAAAATTGTATGTGAAATGTTTCTTTTTTGGATGACCGAATTCTTTTTTTTATCTGCTAAACAAATTTACCTGCGGGTATAAAAATAAATATACATTACCTTAAACATGAGTAACTCTTAAAATTGGCTCGTGATTTGACAGCATTACCCGCCACAGATGATTGTTTAAACCCTGGATATGTGAAATATGGGTCTTAAATTATTATTTTTTTGTCCTTTTCAGCACCCAAGCATGGAGAAATCTAAAGGGGCGAAGAGGAGATCGTCCAGTCGACGGCGGAGCGGCCACAAGCAGAAAAGGAAGTCTTTATCTTCATCAGGTACTGAACAAGTCCGTTGTAAGATTATTTTAAATGCAATGATTTTTTTTAGCTGCTGAGAACAATGTTTTCAGACATAATTACTTACTTTTATTAGAGTTTTTATTAGGTATTTAAATATTTCCAAATGTATTATTATCACCGTAGTATTTTCATACATTATTATATTAGTATTTGCATTATATTATTATTAATTTCCTTTGGTGGTCACATGGTGTGTTCACATAGCCAGTGCCACAAGAGTCACAGTTTCATTCCATTCTGGTGAAATTACAATAAAAATAAAATAAATTATAAACAAATTATTTTCCGGTCAAAAAGACTGAAGAGAACTAGATGGTTAATATTATTATGACATGTAATATTTTATATTGTAGAATATTGTATTGCATTCCTGAAACATAATATTAATAGCATCAATATTATTCTTTATAATATTAATATTGAAGTAAGTATTGCATCGTGCTCTTGTTGTAATTTACATATTGATCAAAGTAACATTCATTTTATATATATATATATATATATATATATATATATATATATATATATATATAAATGTGTATGTCTGTATTATATTGTATGAGCAATTGTGCAATAACATGGACATTGTTTATTAATTACATTTATTTGAAATGTGAGGTGTTTCTTTAATATCAGACCTGCCAACCTTGAAAATATTTTTGGCGTAGCATGGGGGGGGGGGGTTGTCGTCGTCATATTTTTGGCCATTTTCTATTCATGATTAATAACTAGTCTAAAATTAAGAAACCCCTAGAAAACAGTAAAAAACAACAACAAATAGATGTGTACATTTAAGATAGGCTACTTAATTTATTATTCCGATATCCAAATATGATACTAAATCACACAGGAAAAAGGACTTTTATTTGTGACGTGCTGTCTTTGCATTTCAACATTGCACATTTTAAACAGGACACGCATTAGCTGAATAAACGTTAGCCAATACAAACATATAGAAAATAGTTGACAATGAATAGACAGGAGTCCAATAATAACAAACGAATCACTTATTCTAAAAAGATTATCAAGTATAAGTTTAGATGAATCCGAAATATGGGGCTGTGTTAACAGTAAAACGTCTGTCTTTTAACGAATTTTAAAAACACGGAGGATAATACAAAATGCTTTGACATTTTGACAGAAAAAAACACAACCTAAAAACAATATTTAAACTTAGCCCGTCAATTTACAATTATCTTCTCTCTCTGTGCGCGCGTCAGTGTTTGTGAGAGAGCTCGCGCAGCACTGATACAACGGTACTTTTTAATCCATAAGTAACTAATACGCGAGTATTCATACAAAATAATTATGTAAACTTAATTAGGTACTTTAGTTATTATTAACAATAACATAACACATGCAGACTACGTTCCTCAACACTGAGAATGAATAAATAAATGCCTGTTTCTCCAGACTCGTGCTTATCAGTAATCCACAAATTACAAAACTTTCATAATCACTAAGCCATAGCGATTTTAATATTATTTAGATTTCTTGTTCATTTAGATTTAAAATGCATACTTAAACATTTTATAATTTGCATGGCTGATTGATGTTTTCCTCTTATCTGAGTGACCAGTGCTCGAAGTGGGGCGGTACTCACCGGTACGCAGTGCCGGCACTTCTACATTTTACTCTTAAGCGTACCTGCACTTTTTCTTGCGTACCGCTACTTCTCGCATGTAGCCGGTACTCGACCACTGACAGAAAAGGCGCCAGTGTCACGCTCGTTGATATACTTCGTTTGCAGTGCGTATGAAGTGCGTATTTTTCCCGCACCCATGTTAACAGGTTCGAGCTTTCACACTGCACGCGCATGCGGTCCGTCAATGCGCTCCTGGTGCTGAGATCGTTCCCAGTCTATTTTTGCTGTTCTGCACGCGGTGAATTAAAGTGACAGCTCATGGTTCGTGGTCAAAACACAGATTGACATGAAAATATAATAATCTCACCATAAATTCATTTAATTAAATAAAATGTAGTAATCTAAATGTATTTTTGGACTTGCAGACTTGGAGGAGTTCCGTTTTCGCACGCACGTACACACGCATGTGTTGTTTTAATACATTTATGTTGTTAATAAATAACAATAAGTTTTGTTTTTCACTGTAGAAATCTCAAATGTCATGATTTGCCAATGCAAGAGAGTGCCGGCACCTTTCTTTTCCCACTTCAAGCACTGTGAGTGACCATGAATGAAAGAGTATTTTAATCCATGCGATCACTCCCGTATGATCATCGAATCCAGATTAAGTTAACTAAAAACAATATTTCAACTTTCCACATCCACCCCAGCCCGTTTACCTTCAGGAGTCAGAAGTGCTGTGACTACTACTGTCCTCGCTTATGAACGAGGACGTCGCTTATCAGACGTCGGGCCGCGGGAGTGGAAGAGGATCGGTCTTGCTGCCGATTTTCACTCTTTTTAAGGATAGGCCTTACGCATCTGTCAATCATCCCCACTTGCTATTTGGGGAATGAACCCAGCGCTATGATTGGTCGAGCTCCGCTACATTTGCTGTTGCTTGATTTGAGGACTGCGCGTGCACAGAAGAGTCACCAGGTTTTTGCGTAGTTTAGAGTGACAAATCGTACCACCGTACTTTGAGGTCAAAATGCGTACCCACTTCGCAAAATGCGTACAGGTTGGCAGGTCTGTAATATACATGCATCAAATGCTTCAATAGTGTGCAAATTTGTACGTGTTTCGGTTCTGGAAGTGTTCTTCACAATGGTTTTCTGTACATGCACTTCAAAAAATCTTCTAAAATATAGGTTGCCAAACGGTACAAAGATGAATCGCAACAATACCAAACTTTGTAATGCATCATCTGATAAACTGTGTTCCTCGAATGCAATGCAAATCGTTTTAGATAAAAGCATCTGCCAAATGCATAAATATAAACCGTCCTTCTCCAGAGTCAGCAGGACCCGCTAAAAAACCCCGAGATCTGAGGAGTCCGACTGATCTTGACGTGATGCTCGACACTTTCCAGGAGTTTGTCACTCAGTATAAGTGAGTACATGATGTCAATCCAGCAAATCAACTCCAGTGTTTTTCTAATTAATAGACGCAAACATTTCCGGTTCTCTGCAGGCAGACCATAAACTCTGAGGCGGTCAAGCGCTCCATCGATGCTGTCAGCCGCTCGTTCGAGGAGCAGATCTCCGAGATAGTGAGATTGTTTTACGCGTCTTTCATAGAAAATAAATGGAAGTGTTGCCGCTGTCATAATAATGATAAAAATGTGCCACTCATTCATAGATCACAGCGACAAAGGAACTCAAGAATGTGAAAAGAGCAAATAACAAGGTGATTCTCATCTGGGAAAATATACGTAGCCAATATTTTAATTTGAATAAATATTTTATTTATTTTTTTGAAGGTGTATTGTAACTATATTGTTCTGTATTGTATAGATCAATAGAGATGTTAATCAGAAGAGGACCAGGCTTGTGGAAGCTAGTTATGAACTCATTAAGTAAGTAAAACTAGATTTTATTTGCTCTTTTATACTATGATGTCACAACTGTTCTGGAAAAACTGTGTGTTCACTTCCTGGTAATGCAATCATAACAGTTATATGTAGTAAGCAGGGTTACACTTTAGTTTAGGGTTTAATTCTCTCTATTAACTAGTTGCTTATTAGCATGTATATTACTAGGAAATTGGCTGTTTATTAGTACTTATAAAGCACGTATTAATGCATTATTCTGCATGACCTTATTCTATGTCCTTTAATCCTACAATACTTAAACTTAACAAACTTACTAACTATTAATAAGCAGTAATTAGGAGTTTATCGAGGCAAAAGTTGTAGTTTATAGTGAGATTTGGACCCTAACCTAAACTGTGACCGAGTTAAAAACATTTATAATACAATTTAAAAAAAACTTTTTGTTGCATTAAATATCATAAAATTTTAAGTCAAATAAAATATATATAAAAAACTAAACTTGTTTTATTTCAGCTAGTTTCTCATTTTCATATAGTGTAACTTAATGCACTAAAATAACGAAAACTTTAATAAAAAAAATATATATATTTATACAGTATGGACAAAAAAAAGCAAAAACTTATAAAAAATTACAAAAACACAACAAATTAAAGCTGCAAGCGGCGATGAAGAGGGCCGTCACACCCGTGCCGCCGCAACCCTGCGGTTTTAGGAAGACAGAGCACGGTGGGCAGTGTGTAATGATAATAAATATAGGAGGAGTATGTCAAAGGATTTGTATTTGCACACTTCCTGCTACCAGCAGGTGGCGCTATTGCTATAACCAAATATGAGCATGGTTATGTGTTCAGGACAGGACTCTTACTGTACGTTCACACACGCCGCCCTGCCAGCGACGCCGTGGAAAGATTCGTGGACGCTCTGATGCTCTGACGTAGATCGAACGCGTGACGTAGTCTTTTTTAAAACTGTATTTAAAGGGGCCACAAAGCAAACAAGCATGTCGATCGTTATTTTTGCAGAAAATTGATCGATGGAAAAAACTTAACAATTATAGTGACATGTTTGCTAATGAAATAAACAAATTAAAAGCCATTTGTGTGGTGTGGCTTTTGTGTTCATGGTTAAGTGCTATTATAATCTGCATTCCCGCTGAAAAACAAGCGTTCTAGCGCGAAAATATTGCCGATAAATACTAGTGTTGCGCGCCTTATCAAATTCAAATGATCAACCTCCTCAATTTTGCTTGGGAACTAATGTGGTCGGAACCAAAGTTTACAGGACTGCGTTCTCTGGACTCCTCTCAAACGGAGCACTTCTATATTCCGATTGGTTGCCACCGAACCGCATCATAGCTCATTACCATAAAGTTGACCTGAGTTCAACTCGCCTCCAACAAGTTTTATCGTAGTTTTTGGAAGAATATCCGGTTGTGAGGCGTTTGGAAAAATAGGTCCACAGTTTTACAACGAATGGTAAAACACATGTTGGAAAGCATCTTTTGCAGCGATTTTTGCGTGAGCATATCAGTGAACACCCCAGACCACTCGGCGAGTTTCACGTCTTTGTAAACTAAAGTTTAATGCGTTTATATGAATAATTGTTCCAGTGCCCCTATGAAACCATTGTATAGGTGGGGGGGTGCTAACACAAAAACCCAAAATTCTCGGGACAGCAGCATGTGTCCAAATTTCAATCTTAACCGTTCGATTTCATCAGAAACGATCTTAAAACAGGGCTTTACTTGTAAAACCAAGCGTTTATGCGAATACTCAACAAGACGGGTATTTTTTACATGGTTGTTTTGAACGTTACGTTTGGGCTTTTTGGAAGGAATGAGAGATTATCTTGTGTTCACAATCATTGGAAGTAGGGATGCTCATTACGGTAATTTTTCCAACCGACAACCGCCGCTCGTTATCCGAGTGTTAACCGTTAACTGATAAGATTATAACATTGAATTGGCATTAAATAAAAATGAAATTGACGAGTGTCTGTGACCCGACAAAAATACCACCCAAAAAAAATGTCACGGGGTCATATTAACGTGCAAACAGCAGCATACAGAACCTGGATTCACATCACATGTTCACTCACTGCAGCATTTCTGACAGTGACAACAGAGAAAAACATAAAATAGGCCTACACTAAATATTTTTTTTAGCTTAATTAAAAAAATTAAGATGACAAAAAGAAAACACTGAATCCGTTTGAAGCTTTGAAAAAACTGCTTTTTTTCATCAGACTACGTTTTTTTTTCGTCAAATAAAAAGAGCAGGCATACCTCAATCCACAGCTTGTCTAGTTTTTACTGTTAAAAAAGTAACATGTCTACATGATGTGGGGTTAGTCTGGGTCTCCGATGGCACAGAAATCCCGGGAACACAGAGATAACGTCTCGCTAGAGTGGCCAGCCTTTCATTTGCTCGAGGATGTTTGCTTCGCCAATGATATTGCATTATGCTTGCACTACTGCTGTATTTTAATACCGCGTAGCATATTTTGCAAGTAACTTCGTCGCCCTTTCGTTCGAAATGGTCCCTCACAGTAGCTACTTCTTTACATTCGCTTCATTGTGCTTGCTCAGCGATATATGTCTGACGGCACGTGTGGTTGCGTGTGTAAGTTAACAAATATAGGCTATATAGTATTTTTTTAACCATTCAGCAAACTAAAAAAACAACAACTTAAAAATAAAATAAAATAAAAACGTTTAACTGGTAGTATTAATCGGTCAAAATGTTTACTTTCCGTTAATGGTCAATATGAGCATCCCTAATTGGGAGCCATATTCGATGAATCGCACAGCTGTATTGTGAAAGTCACTGATCTGTGTTTCTGGTCTCAGGGGAAAGACGAAGTTGAGTGAGCTTCAGAAAGATCATGATGAGATGGAGCTGAGACTCAGATCTCTGAGAGAAGGATCTTCTTTGCTCACTAGCCTTCAGGAGCTCAACATGAAGTACCTGAAGCATCGCACCGATCATCCGAATGAAGTGGAAACGGTAAAGAAGTCTTCACTCTTTTTGGTTACTCGCCAGACTGATATACTTATATATGTATGTGTGTGTACAGGTGAAACTCGTAAAATTAGAATATCGTCCAACAGTTCATGTATTTCAGTAATTCAAATTAAAAGGTGAAACTAATATATTTAGTATATATAACTATATAAATATGCATGATTATACTTTTCAGAGAAAATCTTGCCTCTAAATAGTGTTGTGTGCCTTCTTATCAAATTCGAATGATCAAACTTCTCCTCTATTTTGTTTGGGAACGAATGTGGTCGGAACCAAAGTTTACAGGACTGCGTTCTCTGGAATCCTCTCTAACGGAGCACTTCTACATTCCGATTGGTTGCCGCCGAACCGCATCATAGCTCATTACCATAAAGTTGACCTGATTTCAACTCTCCTCGCCGTCCAAGCCATTGAAAATAAATGAGTTCCGGCCACTCGGTGTGAACGCACAGTCAGTGTTCAGCGAGTGAAAATATATCTATGCTAAACCTACACTTATAGTCTCTAACACATACACTAGCCTGTAAAATCTAAGAATTTATTGACATTATTTAGTCGCCCAGAGTGGAGATTTAGTCACATATGCGAGTGATTTACTTAGAGGGCTGCTTCAGATGTTCAGTTTGGTGTTGAACCCTCATTCCTATTGAATTGTGTCCATGAAATTACTGTACAAGCAAACCATCTTGTCATTTTGTATATGATTTGTGGGGTTTGTTGTGCTTCTGTTATTTTCTCATTTAATTTCTTTTGCCTGACAGTATGGTCCATCTTGTATGCCTGCCATGTTGATGGAAGCCAGGGGCATCATGGGAACAGAACATCAGCTAAAGACCGTCAATGACAATCTACAGCAGGTTTTAGATGAAACAGAAAATCAATAATCAACACACACTGTACAGCTCAGCAAATAAACAATTTAATGGAATGGCAGTTTGTCAGACTATTTATTAGTTTAGGGAATTTATTGTAACTGAAGTATTGTATGTATACTTAAATTAGTTGAATTAAAATGAAAGGTTGAATTTATTTCACTTTAATCCTATTATGTGTTGTTTTAAGTCTATTTTAAAGCATTGTTTTTGAGATCTCAACCTTAAATTTGGAACACAATTTATATTTCTCACAGTTTTAGAGTAAAATAATGTTTGGAAAATATGCATTTAAAAATAAAAATACATTTTTGTGCATTTGTCATAATAGTAAACTTCAACTTTTTATAACTTTTTTTTTTTAGTTTCACTTTTTAAGAGACCCAAAAGCATTCAATATTTACGCCAGTTTAAATGCCCTCTGAAACAGGAAGACAGGGCGGGACATATTGAGATCATATCATAACGCCTCCTCTTTTTAAAATAGCTAATAGCATTTAATTTACATCTCAGTTTGGCCAACCAGAGCCATTGAGTTCAGAGCTCCTAAACTCCTAAACCTTATGCAAATATTGAAAATTTCAGTTCCACTGTGAATTTAAAATTTCAGAATTTAATAAGAAAAATGCAATTAATTTTGCAAAAAATTGTTTTTTACTGATATTCTGTTATATTATGACCTTAACTAAAAATTTAACAATTACAACCAACGTTTTTCATGTATGTAATTGACATAAGATTGCAAAAAAAATAAAAGAAAACTGGATGCTCTATAAAGTCTGGGAAAAGCCCCGCCTCTCAGGATTGGCTTAACCAATGGGAGACGTGCAATTTTTCAGAGGGAACAGTTCCTTTGTTTGGAAGCGGACTCATTTGCATGTGTAGCTGGATTGGGTGTTGATGCAGAAAAAAAGATTCTTGTAATACTAATATGTTGCATAGGTATCGACAAATAATATACACGATCATTTTAGATCATCAAAATACAAATGCGTTGATATCAAACATTGTATAGGTCAGGTTACATTAACTGGTGGTTCTATCAGAAAGTATGCATAAAACGGTATACGATACAAAAGACACGTAATGTTTTGGAGATAAGCATGTTCCTTCATAAAACAGTTTGCCTATAACTTAATGAAGAAAGGTCTGTTTTACTGGCTTTATGTGTCTTTCCTATGGCTTTTGCTTTTCCATGTGGCCACATTTATTTATCAATAAACAGGACAGTTAGTTAAATAATACAAATAATTGTGTCCGATTGATCCAGCTGTTACACTGCCATTCTTTAAAAAAAAAATTAAAAACTATGTATTTATCATCCATGGTGTAAACGGCCTTTGTTCTTGATGCATTTGTATTTAGGGTAAAGTTTGTGATGGAGCTCAGTCATTTGAACCCTTTGTCCCAGAATGCCCCACCCGAGCTCGTCTGATAAGGGGCTCATATATAGACACTGTGCGTTAGGCTAAAAGGTGCTGTTTTTGGGCCCCGTGTGTTATCACTGAGTGAATGAACGTGCAAAAATGTGGATAGATATGCTTGTCAACATGCTTGTCATGTGACGAGCAGCGTTGAACATCAAAGACAGATTCGTGCACAACCTCAGCATTAGTGCAGCTTTTTGTTGGAATTTTTTTTTTTGAAACAAACATTTCCCATTTATGTTTAGTAAAAGTACAATGTAACTTCATGAACAAAAAAGATAATAATAAGATTCCAGATCTTAAAATGAAAGATTCCAAAAGTGTGTTTTCGCAGCAATGCCTTAAAGCCTTTTGGTTCCCCTGAGAACCTTTCAGTCAACAGTTCTTAATAGAACCACTTTTATTCTTGGAGTGAAGATTCTAAAGAACCTTTTTACACTTTAAAGAACCTTTTGTGGAACGGAAAGTTTCCATGGATGTTAAAGGTTCTTCGTGGAACTATTAAAGGAACTTAACCTTTATTTTTAAGAGGTACACGCAATAAAACAATTAAAACTAAACATAAAAATTAATTTAGATATACATACATATATATATATACACACACATATATAATATAAATAAAATAAATTATATAATATAAATAAAAATATACCTTGGGTGATCTATGTCTATATATTTATATATATATACTGTATATGTATATACTGTATGTGTATATATATATATATATACTGTGTGTATGTGTGTGTATGTGTATATATATACATACATACATATATATATTAGACGTAGATCACCCAAGGTATATTTTTAATTAATTTTTAATGTGTGAATATGAAGGAGGATTGGGCAACATCAAAGGAGAAATGATGCCCTTCTTTCGCTCATACCATTGACCTCTGACTTATAATACATTTTTCTTGGGCTAAAATTATGCACATGCTTGTTTGTAGTTCAATAAGTACTAGTAGTTCAAGTTCCCTGAAAATGCAGAAAAACTTCCATGTCACTGCCGACATTTGATCCGAATGTTGAGTGGGCTTTCAGACTAATCTAATCTTGTTCTCTACACCTTGCCTGTCCAGATTAAAGGAAACAAATGCTTACTTGTTTTTGGTCTTGTATGATTGGATAGTTTAATGGTGCATTTTTTTTTGTATGCAATGAAATGATACCAAATTCAGAACTAACAGATTTTTTTTCTCAGCTGTATTTATCAGCCAGTAATCAGTACAGAAAGGAGAAGCTATGGCATTTTGTTCTGTGCAGAAAATGTTTCCTAAACAACATTTTAAACACAACTTTATTACCCACAATAATTGTATAACTTTTTTTTTTTTTTTGCTGGGTTTTCTTCTTCTTCTGAAGTTGTTGTTTGAAAGGCAATGACACTTCTTCCTCAACAAATTACAAGATAGATAAGTTTACAAATTTCTTTATTTTTTTAAACAAATACAGTACAAAAACATTCAGATTGTTGAATGCGTGACGTGGTAATAACAAACAGCCGACTCAGAGTTTCCCAGGCGTACTTGACAACAGCCTTAAACCTTTATAACATATAATGCATTAAAACGCATGGCAAACATCCAATTACCGGTGTAACAAGGATTCTGCCAATATTATAATGTGTTTTAACTTTGGTTACAATTATTTATGAAAACACCATTCATTTAACATACATTATGAATACCTTTATAATGCATTAGACATAACAGCTTTAATTAAAGTGTTTCCTAATTGGATTCTGAACAGTGAACCCAAATAACAACATCTGAATTCAAAATGGCTTATTTATGCATGGTATCACAACTAAATTAGAAACAAACCTTGAAAGTTGTGTAATTAAAACCATTCGCTTCAGACTTGCTTATAGATTATAGATATAAGATATTATATATTATTATTATTATTGTTACTATAGATATGTGTTTTTGCCATGTTTCAAATCGAAATGTCGATTCCAAACTCGTGGATCATCTAAAATTCAGAGTTCCGAAAAATACATTATTTTTTACTACAAAAATACATTATAATTAATTATAATTATAATATACTATAATTTTATAATAATAATAATAATAGTGATTTCTAACAGTATATAATGCTATTATATTATTGATCATTGTTTCCGCCATGTTTTAAATCGACACGCTCCTCCACTTTCCCTCTTGTAAATTACTTTTAAAAAGCCTTCATGTCCTCGTGGAACTCAAAATAACTCTTAATTTTCAGAGAGCTGTTACTTATTCCACATGATTGCTGTACCATTGCAGATTCATTCTGACATTCATATTGTTTCCATAGATATGCATATTTCTGAGTCTGAGGAAGTGAAGTGCTCGGAGTTGAACATCATGGGTTGCTATCTTGTAATTACGGTAATTACGACATGCATAAATATGACTTCGCTCCATCATTCGTGTGCTTGGAACTCGTCATTACGCTATACTTGTTGCGGTCATTTTGTACAGAAAGACTATACTAGCGCACATAGACGCACATACCTATAGACTAAACACGTAATACGCATGTGCACGCCGTCAGCGTTTTCACAGGGTTGCGTTTTTGAACTTTGTGCAGAGAACTTTTTCCCCCCAAAATTTTCAAGATTTGCACCTTGGATCCTGTTTCAAGGTTTGCGTTCTGGAGCTCCAGACGCTGTTGTCGTGCGAGTGAACGGGTCCGAGCGCATTAAAGGTTTTCTGTTAGAACGGTGTGTGTTAGCGGCCGCTAAGTCAATAACTAATGATCTTTACAACGGAAGGGAATCAATCAAAACTAACTTTAGCTGGACAATAACTTTATTCTAGAGCTGCTGTAAAGCTTAAACAATCTGTTACTTTAATTTCCTATTATCACTGTAAAACTGCTTTGAAACAATCTATATTGTTAAAAGCGCTGTATAAATGAAGGTGACTTGACTATACGCCAAAAGAGAAATGGCAACAAAAAAAAATACTGTACAGTACATATTTCACAGCAAAAGTGTACAGTGGTGTCTGTGTATTCAAATCATGCCACATAACTTCTCACTGACGTCCCACAGTTTTTTGGCGATTCCATCATCTCTGGCCTCGGGTTTGACTTGCACCAGCTGACAGTCAGAGAAGTATCGTCCGCTCAGGTGTTCGATGTCCTCTTGCAGTGCGCAGTACAGCGTCGTCTGAGCACCCGACACCGGGTCTGTCGCACCAAACCTTCTAACAATGGCTTTGAGAATACGCGTTTTCCATTCATTGATGTCACGGCCGAGCTCTGAATTTACAGACCCTGAACCAGATCAAACATGGAAAACAAACTGTTAGAAGAAACTGGTACTGATCTATTAAGGCAAGACACACAAGGTGAATACAGATAAAAATAAAGGTTCTTTATCGGCATTGATGGTTCCATAAAGAATCTTTAACATCCATGAAATCTTTCCATTGCACAAAATCTTCTTTGTAGTGTAAAAAGGTTTATTAAGTATATACTTAATAAACCTTTTTACACTATAAAGAAGATTTTGTGCAATGGAAAGATTCCATGGATGTTAAAATCCATGTTTTTTTAGTTTAAAAATAAACTACATTTATATATATATATGTATATATATATATATATATATAATTTAGTTTATTTTAAAAAGCTATTCTTATAAGATGGTAAAAAAAACGGTTCACTGAAAGGTTCTTTGGGGAACCAAAATTATATGACATTTGCTGAAAAAAAACAACCTTTTGTAACTTTATTTTTAAGAGTGCAAGGAAAAGATGGTAACTAATAGATATCACCATAGTTATTTGATTCCATTTAATAACTGCTAAAAAGTTTTTGTATTACAAGTTTTCTAAAATATTTAAATATGAAATTAAATAGGCATAATTGTCTACATTTACACGGCAGAAATCTGAACGATAACAACTGAACAGTTTGATTTTGTTGACATATTAGAGTTAAAGGTTTTTACTGAGGGAATTTTGGATTTCTCTTTTTATCTCTCCATAAATCAGAAAATACTGTCAACAGGCAGGAAAAAATACATTTTACCATGTTTTTTAGGATTGAAATGTTATATAAAATCAGACAAATAATATATTAACAAACCCTTCTATAAAAACCTTCAGAATATATATAGGAATAAAACTGTAAAATTTGGTGCATGTAAGTGCTGCTGAAGTGGAGAAAAAACTCATAGACTATATGTATTATAATTTAAAGCTAGACACAAAAAGAGAAAAATAGATTTCTTTCCACTAGTCTGAAAAACAACACATTATGAAAAGCCAAGTATCTGAAAATCAACCAGTGCACAGAAATATAATGTTTGTGCCTGTAGTTTCTTGCCTTTGTATAATGTTTATTAGTAAATGAATGAGACTTATTCAAAATTGTTGACAAATAATACTGGCATATTGCACATTCTTATTTTCTAAATGTCATAATCATTTGTTAAATAACAAGTATTCATTACTTCAATGAGCTCATTATATCTGCATTAAATTACTATATTGTTTAAATTAATAAAATTTTAGCTAACTGTGATTTTGTATATGTTCATTTCTGAAATACTTAACTTAGACAGTCTCCTCTGATCAGAGATGGACATAAATAAATAAAGTAAAAATACAAAATACTGTGTGGAAAAATGTATTTAAATACAAATATAGTATTTTGTATTTTTAAAATGCACAAAATACATGTGAAATTGGCCATCCAGTGCAGGTATAGGTGAATGAAGAAACTACATAGGCTTACTGACTTTTAATTCCTAACCTTATCTCTGCCCTCTCCGTCATTCAATCTTTTTTCTTTCTTGCTGGCAAATACAAATAAACTTGTGCAAAATTGCAGCCATTTATATACTTATTTCTAACCAGGTTAGTCTATTACTTATGGTGAACACTATTAAAAAAAGCATACTGTATGTAAAACTGTGGGAACCTTTTCTGCTATTTGGCAAAGAATATGGATGGGCGATAAATCTTAATTTTATTAATTGGGTGGGGTGGGGGCGTGTCTGAACTTGTTGATGCATGAAACCAGTACCCTGATAAACAGGTTGACTGGCAAAAAGTATATTACGTATTTTGAAAATACAAAAATACTCATCTTAAATGTATTTTTCCAAAGGGTTTAAAATACAAAATAGTATTTTGTATTTCAAATACGTATTTTAAATGCATGTATCTGAAATACTGCCAATCCCTGCCTCTGATAACAGATTACTCTAAATTGTATTGAGGACTCATGCATTTTCTGTAAATCTGCGTTGAAACGATGTGTATTGTGAAAAAAGCGATATATATACAATAAACGTGAATTGAATTATTGATCACTAACCTGGATGAAGGCTGTAGCATGTGACGTTGGTTCCCTCCAGTCTCTTGGCCAGTTGATGGGTGAAGAGCACATTACAGAGCTTGCTGTGTGTGTAGGCTCTGAATAAATCAGCGTCGGATGATCCCAGAGTGAGCTTCTTGTGTGTGTTGATGCAGTCGAAATCAATAGTGCCCAGAACGTGACCACAAGACGACACGTTGACCACCCTACTCGGCGCACACTCCTTGAGACGCTCCAGCAGAAGATTGGTCAGCAGGAACGGGCCGATGTGATTGACACCGAGGATCATCCCAAGGCCATCTTCAGTGCGTCCTGGAGCGGCCAATGCTGGACACACACACACACACACAACAGGTATCGTTCATGATGTTGATGGTCAAAAGTTTGGAACAAAAAACTTTGTTCTGCTCACCAAGGCTGCATTTATGTGATCAAAAATACAGTAAAAACAGTGAAACATTATTATAAATGCAAAACAGCTGTTTTCTATGTGAATATATATATATAGTGATTAAAACTGAATTTTCAGCATCATTATTACTCCAGTCTTCAGTGTCACATGACCCTTCAGAAATCATTCTAATATGATTTGCTGTTCAAGAAACATTTATGATTATTATCAGTGCTGAAAAGACAATTAATGAAAAGTATCAAATTAATCAAATTTAAAAACCAGCATATTATAATTATTTCGTAGGATCATGTGACAATGAAGATTTGTCAAAGTTTTATACTTGGGTTTAAGACTTAATTATATGATTGTTTTCTATACACTTTGTGTGCAGATAGTTTACCTGCGTTATTAATAAGCAGGTCCAGTCTGCGCTCGGCCTTCAGGAAGTTCTCAGCAAAAAGGCAGATTGATTTCTGACTTGCAAGATCCAGTTGCATGAAGATCACATTCTCATTTCCAGTTTCCTATAAGGAAATTATTATAATGTTCTATCATTTACAATGTTTGTGCAATAGATAGTAAGTAAAGCAGTTAAAAATGATTACTAATAGATATCAACATAGGTATTTGATAACTCTTTAGCAGTTATTAATGTATTTGTATTGCAAGTTTTCTGAAAAATTTACTATGCAATAGGCACAATTCGCATTTACACAGCAGAAATCTGAACGATAACAACTGAACAGTTTGATTTTGTTGACATATTAGAGTTAAAGGTTTTTACTGAGGGAATTTTGGATTTCTCTTTTTATCTCTCCATAAATCAGAAAATACTGTCAACAGGCAGGGAAAAAAATACATTTGACCATGTTTTTAGGGATGAAATGTTATATAATATATAATATTATATATATATATTAACAAACCCTTCTATAAAATTTTCAGAATATATATAGGAATATATATATATGTGGAGAAAAAACGATACTCGGTTACTAACGCAACCTCGGTTCTCTCTAGAGAGGGAACGAGTATTGCATAAGTTTAGCCTACGCTGCGGGAAAGATTCATCTTCTCGAGATACTGAAGCCAAAAAATTATCCTTAATTTTGTATTCATTGTCAACGCAGTGCAGCAGCTAGCAGACCTAGAGCAGGCCATCTCGCATGCTCATTGGCTGCCCTGCGGGCAACTGCTGCAGCCTACCAGTGAGCCCGGCGTGACGTCACGCCCAATGAAGGGCGCCCGCGCCTTTATAGCTCCACAGCCCGCCAGAATGGGCGTGGCTTAGCGTATAAAAGTAGGGGCTGTAGGCTGTCTTCCCTGGTTTTTCGTCGACTGAGGCGAAGTCGCTTGTGGCGCGAGCACGGCCGGTTACGCAATACTCGTTCCCTCTCTAGAGAGAACCGAGGTTACGTTAGTAACCGTGTATCATTCTCTTACGAGAGGTTCTCTTGTATTGCGTAAGTTTAGCTTACGCTACGGGAACACTTTGTCAACGCCGTGCACGCCAAGCATCCACCATGAGACCCCGAACTTTCAGGGGAACCCCATAAGTGGAAAAATAAGGTGGCCAGCCACGCGGGCCATCACTTGTACATAAGCACACATAGGGAAATACAGAGCAGCGCCGGTCTGTATAGGCACTTGGCACATACCCTACTTAGTGCAGCTCAACCAGGAGAGCTGAGTCATGTGAGAGTGATCTGAGCAGGAGATCTGGGCAGAATACACCTCTCCTTCAAACTGACAACAGTTTAGCCTGCAAGGCAGGAACTTCTAGGTTATAAAACCTGACAAAGGTAGACGGGGAGCTCCAGCCCTGCGCTACACATATGTCATGGATAGAAATTCCACTGGACCATGCCCACGAAGAGGCCACGCCTCTCGTGGAATGAGCCCTGATGCCCAGAGGGCATTGCAGACCTTTGGACGCGTAAGCGGCTGCTATAGCGTCCACTATCCATCTGGACAGGCTCTGTTTCGAGGAGGCGAGACCCTTGGTGCACCCACCAATCGAAACAAAAAGCTGTTCCGAACGCCTGAAGGAGGCGGAGTGCGTAATGTAAAACTTCAGCGCTCTGACAGGGCAGAGGAGATTCACATCACTTTCGCTGTCAGATGCTGGGAGAGCTGACAACGAAATAACTTGCGCTCTGAATGGAGTGCCCATCACTTTAGGAACATAGCCATGTCTAGGTCTGCGGATGACTTTAGAGTCATTCGGCCCGAACTCAAGACACGGCGCGCTGACAGACAGCGCATGCAGGTCCCCCACACGTTTTACTGACGACAGTGCAGTCAGAAAGACGGTTTTCAGTGATAGATATTTCAACCCCACGGAGTCTAGTGGTTCAAAAGGAAAAGCTTTCAGGGCCTCGAGGACCAATGAAAGATCCCACATGGGAACCGACGGGGGGCGCGGCGGATTCATCCTTCTAGCTCCTCTAAGGAAGCGGATGACCAACTCATGTTTTCCCAGTGACTGGCCGTGCGTCGATTCTGCGCACACTGCCACGGTCGCCACGTATACTTTGAGCGTGGATGGGGACCTTCCCTTATCCAACAGCTCTTGTAGGAAGGTGAGCAGATGCGCCACCCCTCATGTCCGCGGGTCCAGACCTCTGTCGGTGCACCATCCAGAGAACACTGACTATTTAGACGCGTAGAGCCTTCTCGTGGAAGGGGCTCTAGACTGCGTGATTGTGTTCATCACTCCTTCTGGCAGGGCAACGAGTACCCGTTGATCAACCATGCATGCAGAGACCAGCGCTCTGGATGGGGATGCCAGATCGTGCCGCGAGCCTGAGAGAGGAGATCTGCCCTCACCGGAATCGGCCACGGAGCTGTATGTGACAGCCGTGCTAGTTCCGGGAACCAAATCTGATTCTCCCAACGCGGGGCTATGTGGAGCACCGAGTGGCGCATTTCCCTGATTCTCTTGATCACCTGTGGTAACAGAGAGATCAGAAGGAAAGCATATAGCGGGAGGCTGGGCCAAACCTGGGCCAGCGCGTCCTCGTCCTTCGAGAAGAACGTCGGGCATTGAGCGTTGTCTTTTGACGCAAATAGGTCGACTTCCGCTCTGCCGAATAGGCGCCACAGTTTCCGGACCGTTTGGGGGTGCAGGGACCATTCCCCTGGGGGAACATTGTCCCTGGACAGTTTGTCTGGGCCGTCGTTCAAATGGCCAGGCACATGCGCCCTCCTCAGCGAGCGCAGGTGCATCTGAGACCAAATAAGGAGGCGTTCCGTCAGATTGCAGAGATTTCTGGATCTGACACCGCCCTGACGGTTACATAGGATTACATAGGATACCACAGACATGTTGTCCGAGCGGACCAGAACATGCTGGTCCTGTATGAATGGGAGGAAGCACTTCAGCGCGTTCTCGACCGCTATCATCTCCAGACAGTTAATGTGAAAACCCTTCTCCTGGTCTGACCACTGGCCAAAGACCTGTCTGCCCTCGAACAGCGCGCCCCGAACCGAGTTGGACGCGTCTGTCGAGATGACTTTCCGATAAGAGATGGTTCCAATCCTTACTCCCTGCTGGTACCAGTCGGCCACTAACCAGGGCTGCAGAGACGCTATGCAGTTCTGAGTCACTCTGATTTTCTGGCCGCCAGACAGCCAGGCTCAGCGGGACACGCGAGTATTCAACCAGCGTTGGAGCGGGCGCATGCGCGGTAGGCCAAGCTGAAGCACCGCTGCAGCTGATGCCATACAGCCCAACATCCTTTGAAATGTTTTCAAAGGGAGAAAGCTGCCCGTCTGGAAAGATTGGGTTTGGTGGCGAACATGGCGCGCGCGCTGTGTCGATAAACGAGCCGTCATGGTCACCGAGTCCAGTTCTACTGGGCAGTAACGAGCTCTTGGTCCAGTTGACCGTGAGACCCAAGCTTTCCTAATGACTGAGAAGAACTGTCCTGTGAGATAGCAGTTCTGTCTCTGACTGTGCCAATATCAGCCAATCGTCCAGATAGTTCATTATTCCCAGCCCCTGACTTCTCAGGGGGGCCAGCGCCACGTCCATGCACTTCGTAAATGTACGGGGTGCTAGGGACAGGCCGAACGGCAGGGCGGTGTATTGATATACCTGACATAAAAATTGCCTGTGACGGGGTATTATCTGAATCTGAAAATAGGCATCCTTCAGATCTAGAGAAATAAACCAGTCCCTCGGGCGAACATGCGCGAGGATTTTCCTGGTCGTAAGCATTTTGAACGGTCTTTTCGCAAGCACTTTGTTCAAATGTCTCAGATCTAGGATAGGTCTGAAGGCTCCGTCCTTCTTGGGTACGAGAAAATATCGGCTGTAAAAGCCTGACTCGCTCAGAGAAGGCGGTACCTTTTCTATAGCCCCTTTGCACAGCAGCTTTGCTATTTCTGCGTGAAGTAGGTGTGCTACTTCCGCATTCACTATCGCCGCGGTCCGGGCTTGAAAGCGTGGGGGACGGCGAATGAATTGAAGTGTATAGCCCTGCTTTATTGTGCTCAGCACCCATTCTGAAATCCCTGGGATAGTTACCCACGCAGCTATGTGAGCCTCTAGGGGGCGAATGGCCTCCGGGTTCAGATCGCCGCCATTTGCCATTTGCTTATGAAACTGAACCGGAGCCGAAAGTGCGGCGCGCGCACTCTCGGTTCTGGGCAATGGCAGCTCGCTTAAAGACGAAACCGGCTGATTAATGTGAGATGTCCCAATCATAAGGGATGGGGAACATTCTTTTTTCACTTTTTGACGCGCGAGCAGCGCTCCAGGCGGAAAAGCTTTCTGTAAGCGTGAGCACGTGTGTGCGGGCATGAGACTTACAACTGTATCTGACGGCCCGATCATAATGGATGGGGACTGTTTTATTAACGCCCTGCGTTTTGTGATAACAATTAAACGCGCGGGCGGAGCCCGGGGGGAGGTTTGTGTTAGCAGGCGTGAGCGCTCTCTGGCGGGCACGAGACTTACATTCATAACCTGCTTCTTTGGTCGTCTAACAGAGCGGGCAGATAGTGGGCACAGACCTGTGGGCAGATTTCTTACATTCAACATTCGAGCGGCTTTTCTGCGCTTTATGAGAGTGTGCTCTGTGAGTGACAGGGGATTTGGAGTGCTTATGTGTAGGGGTGAACACTGGGGCGTGGGCAATTTCACTACACTTAAAACACCGACGGCGTGAGCTGGACTAGACATTATACTCTTTTTGAGATTTCTCTGGGTCGCCGTGAAAACAGCGTTTGTGTGCAGGCGAGAGGGTGAATAAACCGGCTCGTTGGCTGCTAATTGAACCACTGCAGTAGCCTGTTTGAAGGGGACTGACAGGGAAATTAACTTTGACGGCGGTCCGGCCGTAGCGGGACACGCGCGTCTTTTCTCTCTCTCTGTTAGGAGGGCTTCGCGTGCTCAGACTTCAGTGTAATTCTTTGCCGAGGCCCTCTGGGGGGCGGCGGTCTGTGACGGCTGTCTGATCGCGACCTAGGGCGGCCGCCCTGACGTCGCTGCGAAGGCTGAGGCTGTGCTGGACGCTGGGTTCTGGTTCGCACAGGAGGCTGGCTTTGTCTCTCGCGAGAGCGGCCTGTGGCGGAACTCGAGCGTCGTGGCAGGAAGAGGTTCATGGCCTGCGTGGTCTTCTGCACCTCAGAGAAGCGGTCAACGATCCCGTTCACCGCTGGGCCGAAGAGACCAGTGGGGGGGAGCGGCGCGTTAAGGAAGGTGGCTCGCTCAGTTTCCCTCATATCCGCGAGCGTTAACCAGAGGAGCCTCTCTGTCACAGTTAACGCGGCCATGGCTCGTCTGATGGTTTGGGCTGCGGCTTTGGTGGCGTGGAGAGAGAGATCCGTCGCACTTCTCAGGTCCGTAACCGCAGCTGGATCCCAGCCCTTCTCATCCCATTCACGGAGGAGGTCGGCTTGCAGGATCTGTAGCACAGCCATTGAGTGTAGAGCAGACGCGGCCTGGCCGGAGGCGGCATAAGCGCGGCCGACCAAGGCGGACGTGGCTCTGCAGGCTTTAGACAGGAGGGCTGACCGTGACCGCCATCTCGCAGAGGGCGGGCAAAGGTGCGCTGCGACTGCCTCTTCAACAGGGGAATAGCCGTGTACCCTTTCTCGGCGGCGCCGTCCACTTGGGAGAGCGACGCGGAGGCCTGTGACTGAAGTCTCGAGGAAAATGGTGTATTCCACGAATTCGTCTGCTCCGAATGAAGTTCCGGCAGGAATGGAGCGGGCCTAGTTGCTGAAGCTGCGTGGCGGCGACTCTGAAGAAAAACAACAGTCGACAACAGTTCCTGGATCGACGTGGTGGCGGAATGAAGCGACCATTCCTCGCTGTCCGATGCCAGGATAGAGCAGCAGTCTTTCGTGGCGTGTTCCTCGGCCTCATCCTCCGATGCGACGGCAGTGAGGCTCGTAAGCGGCAGCTGCGCCGGTGAGGAGAGGCGGGGAAGGCGAAAGCGAGGCTCGAGGGAGGTTCTCCGGCGAGCGCGTCGCTGTGGCCACAGGTTCCGGCTGTCTCAGGGAACGGCGCTTCTTCCTGCGCGGTTCCACAGAGGGCGGAGTGACTGCTGCGGTGTTGAAGGCCTCGAGTCGAGCCCGCAGAGTCGACAGCGGAATCTCCTCACAGAGCTCGCAGCCCACGAACGCGAGGGCGAGCTCTGCGTGTTCCAGGCCCAGGCAGGGAGCGCAGATAAGGTGGCGGTCTCCGGCGCTGAGCGGGGCTCTACACGAGCCGCAGGAAGTGCGAGGCATCTTTAAAAAGACGCTCGCTGCTCTTTTAGAATATATATAGCAGGCAAAACGATACGTCGCCGGATAGCGTAGTTCGCACGGATGGCTGAAGGTGGCGAAGACGGCCGCTTCCTCAGCGCTGTCCTAAGCTGGCTGTTCGCTGTTCGACGGCGGCGGTGGCTTCTCTCAGATCCAGCGATGCGAAGAGCTCGCTGAAGAGACGAAAAATCAGGGAAGACAGCCTACAGCCCCTACTTTTATACGCTAAGCCACGCCCATTCTGGCGGGCTGTGACGCTATGAAGGCACGGGCGCCCTTCATTGGGCGTGACGTCATGCCGGGCTCACTGGTAGGCTGCAGCAGTTGCCCGCAGGGCAGCCAATGAGCACGCGAGATGGCCTGCTCTAGGTCTGCTAGCTGCTGCACTGCGTTGAGAAGATGAATCTTTCCCGTAGCGTAAGCTAAACTTACGCAATACGAGAGAACCTCTCGTAAGAGAACTAGCTGACTATATATATTATAATTTAAATAGACGCAAATAGAGGAATTTTTTTTTTTTCTAGTCTGAAATAACATATTATGAAAAGTCAAATATCTGAAAATCAACCTGTGCATGGAAAAACATTGTGCCTGTAGTATCTGTCCATGGTATGATGTTTATTAGTAAATTAATGAGTTATTCAAAAATGTTGACAGATAGTATTCACATATTGCACAAGTGTTACAATGTGGAAAAAAAAACCCGCAAAAAGTTTAATACTTTTTGTAGGGTGTTTTTCACATTGTAACACATTGTAAAAATGGGAAGTTTTTAGACTCTGCGTCAGTAAAGTCAATAAATTTTTGTCCAATGCAATAACATCATTAACAAGCATTTTTGGGTACGGGAAAATCCTCTCGGGGTCTAAATGACCTGAACACAATTTAAGGATACATATGACAAAAGAATTGTTTTGAGATTCATTATACTTGTTTTACTGTTCAAGGTTCGCTTTTATTCGGGACAGTGCACATTAATGAACAATCTTACACTCCTGTAGAGACTGTAAATGAGCCAGATTATAGCATAAATGCTAATTTTCAACATGACAACATGCTCCACTATTGGGTCAATACGAACACATATAAACCTTCCCTGTGACAACATGCCCCACTATTGGGTCAATACGAACATATATAAACCTTTCCTGTGACAACATGCCCCACTATTGGGTCAATACGAACACATATAATCCTTTCCTGTGACAACATGCCCCACTATTGGGTCAATACGAACATATATAAACCTTTCCTGTGACAACATGCCCCACTATTGGGTCAATACGAACACATATAAACCTTCCCTGTGACAACATGCCCCACTATTGGGTCTATACGAACACATATAAACCTTCCCTGTGACAACATGCCCCGGTCGTCCTCACACTCACCATCCTGATCTCTCGAGCTGCTTCTTCTCCTCTCTGTTTGCTTCGACAGGCCAGAATCACTCGACCTCCTCTCGCTGCCATCGCAGACGCAGTCGCTTTCCCAATCCCAGTGTTCCCACCTGTCGGACACAACAGATACAGGTATTATTATTATGGCACATGGAATATGTGTTCTGTATGATTCAGCGTAGACCGGCACAGAATGGCTTCATGTGAAGTATATTTGCACTTGCTGAACCTCAGTTAGATCAGTGGTTCACAACCTTTTGACCTCAATCATCCACAGAAATATTTGAAGCACAACTATATAATCATTATTAAAATGCCCATGGTTTCTTATAACTTTCCCAGGTCAATAAATCACACTTTTTTTCCACAAAATTCAAGTCATTAGTCATTTTGAGGCCCATTTCTCCATATAAATATATTTTGTATTATATGTCATGCAATGCGTATTAATTGCAGTGTTAATTTAGTACTGTTGCAACAATTTTTTTTTTTTTTTTGAAAAACGTTTTCAGTTTTTTTTATTTTCATAAAATAAAAATGTCATATATATATTTATATATATATAATATTACTATTTAGGTTTAATTTTTTTTATTAATTTTTTTAGTTCAGTTTTAGTTTTTATTTATTTCCAGTTACCGGTAGTCATTTTAGTAATTTATTTTAAAATTTTCATCTGATATTTATAATTTATTACAGCTTTAAATATGTTAATGATTGTAATGATCTCTTTAAAATCACAGTTAAATGGAGATTTTCTCCTAGTCCTAGCTCTGTATTTTCCTGAATATCACAGTGTCTGTTTCGCCCGAGGGATAAACATCTAAGTTGAACAACCTCTGAGAAATCATGCAGACTAAACTTTTGCACAAAAGTCTGTTTCACCTACCGGTTACAATGACTGTCTTCCCATAAAGTTTGGCAGTGCCTGTGAAGGTCTTCCTATGAACAAAAATCCTATGAAAAATAAAATATACAACTAATAAAGCCAGAATAACCAGAAAGAGAAGCATGTTTGCGTCCGTGAGCGCAGAAGTCTGAAGCTGAATGAACTTGCAGATCTCGAGTCACACCCGTTTTAAACACTGCCTGATATTATCTGTGTCTGTGTGTGTGTGTGTGTGTGTGTGTGTGTGTTATATATACAATGACACCCGGGTGATAAACTACATTTACTCAGACCCCGTACAACACAATAAAGTTGAAGAATCAATGCAAAGTCACTGTGTTTCAGGACAGACGCCAGACGGCACACTCACCTTTCCTCCAGTCCGTATCTCACATGACTTACAATGCAAGTAATTCAAGAACTTGCTGGACTGAATTCCATAAAGATGATAACTTTATGAATGACTTTGATTTAGTGAAATCTCATACATTTACTCTTTGTTTTGTTAGTGCTGTTTGCTAAGGTAAGCATAAAAAGCAAATACCTCCAAGTTGTTTTTCAAAATGAAATTTTATTTCCTTTAAAGTGTTTGCTAGACCCTCAAATTTGTTAAATGCATAATTTCTTATAAGACATTTGTCAGTGAACTCGATCAGCATGCTGTAAATGTATGTCATTTTAGATTTGTTTGAAATAATAAAGCTCTCGAACATTACTTTTTTTCCCTTTCTAATAATGACGTTGCACATTTCGGTGAGAGGGTTCCTCCAGTTGTGAGCATTCATAATGTTGAACAATTATCTCCATAAATCAGAGACGCTAATGACTTTACTTTGTTGGGCCACTCATGCAGTCGTATAAATACTGAGTGTATATATACAGCCTTTCCAACACTGCATTGTGTGTGTGTGCGTGTGCTTGTGTGTGAGAGAGAGAGTGTGTGAGTGTGTGTGTGTGTGTGTGTGTGTGTGTGTGTAAAAACACAGAATGTTCCATAGTTCCCATTTGGTTATTTTTTGGGAACCAATTCGACCACTTAAAGGGAACCTTCAGGACGTTCCCTACAGGTTATTTTTTAGGTTTTATTTTTATAATATAGGCCAATGTTATTATGCTAAAATGTGTCTAAATTTTTTTTTTTTGCAGACACAGTTTATTAAAACCTGGATTCGATCGCGTTAAAATGCATTATAATTTTCTGATAAATCCAATTTTACAGCTAAAAATATTTAGCCAAGGTTAAGCGAAATATAAAAAAGGCATTCAAATCATAAAAACGTGGTTTTGTAACTTTCTTTACTGCGCGCCCTTGATCTGATTGTGCGCGCGCTCCTCCAGAACGCGCCTACCTCAGTCTTTAACAGAAAGCCGCGCGCATTTCGTTTTGCTGACTGACTAACATTCGTTTATCGACCTCTTTATTGAATAATTGATTATAATTTATAATTATACGAGAGTAAATAGGGTGATTTCAGAGAGATTTGACACGTATAATTGAAGTTTTTGTTTACGGACCAAAAGTGTCCCGCTAATTCAGTGGTAAGAAATGAATGTAATGTTTACTGAACCATTTTTTTTAATGTTTGAATAAAACTTATATTAAAAAAAAACGTACTGTTGAATATATATCTTAAATCACATTTATGGCCAGACATCACTTCTGACAACTACTGTATAAATACGTACACTTAAAAGATTATTTAGTGTGTGTTTATTTATGTAATGACTCACGGTAGTGATCCTAGTGTGTGATGTTATGTTACTGCGCATGCGTAAAATCTCGTTTGTTGTAGATGCCATGTGGGTGGAGCGACGGTCTCACGCAACTCTTTAAGATTACGATATTTGGTCATATTCATAAATCGCAACATATGTGGAATTTATATATTATGTATGCGTAGGCTTTCGTTATTGAGAGATAAAAAAATGCTTAAATTATAGCCTATTGATTTAACCGTAAACTGCGCGCTTCCTCACTGTTAAAAAAAAAAACACAACCCCCTCATTATAAAAACTACCTGTATTTCAGTTTCTATTTCAAGGAAATTGAAGTATCTGACAACACACCTGTAAGTTCTTTACGTTATTCCCATTAATTAATGCAAATTAATTGCATCTTTACCTTTGCTTTTTAGTTGATCTTTTAAAAAAGTTCTGAATGTTTTGGAGTGTTTTTAATGACGAATGGATTTAGATAACAAGACGTGACTGTGTTAAACGCAACTTAAGAGAATCAATGAAGAGTCTGTGTGTTTTTGAAAACTCTGAGACGGTCTAATACTAAAACTTATCGTATTATAGAAAAAAAGAGTAACATTTAACTTCTTTCATAATGTTTTATGGGCAATGAAGAGAAACTGCCTGACCTACTTTCTGGGTTACTGCAATTTTCAAGTGACAATGACTAACAGCCTTCATTAATCATCATAAAGCTGTTAAATGTTCGTATATCTTATGATAATGATATTTGTGATCATTGTGATTTATCAATCATCTAAATATAGAAAGAAGCAAACAAGTTGTCTCTTAGCATTTTAAGGGAACTTGACACACCTTTAGTTTTTTTTAAGGCAATGACGTTGAAACCAGTTTTTGTTTTTGACACAACAAAAACTCAAGTTTGACATAAACAGAATATATAATTATATAATTGCTGTGTAACCTAAAAACGTCCTTGTGATTTTTATGACAAAATCATGGCGGAAGGAAATAAAGCAGGATGCGAATTACCATGACACAACATTTACAGATAAACAATTACAGTGTCTATCATAAGTGAACACACCCATGCTAAAGTTGACTAAAAAGAGGAACGAAAAAAATAATCTTTTGGAAATTGATCTTAATGCCGTAATTTAAAAAATGAGGAAAAATCCAACCTTTAAGGCTGTGAATGAATAATGTATCGTAAATAAATAAACATCGGCATGGTGTTATTTCAGTTAGCCTAATAGCTGGTTTGATTAGCATTGAGAGATGATCTTTATGGAAAGTTCCCCATGCCGATCTCTAGGTATGGTGAAGGGAATGTGATGATGTGGGATATTTTAATTCCAAAGGCCAAAGAACTTTATCAGGATGCATATTATCCCGGATCCATGAAATAACTGGCCTTTAAAAATAAAAATCTGCTGTCTCTATGGGAATTTAACATAGGGGTGTCCTGACTTACGCACCCTGTATTTTAAAGAAGAACATTTATTTATTTACGACACATTATTCATTCACAAAGAAAATTGGTGTCCTTAAAGGTTGTATTTTTCCTCATTTTTTAAATTAAGGCATTAAGATTAATTTCAAAAAAGATGATTTTTTATTCCTCTTTTTAGTCAGCTTTAGCCTGGGTGTGTTCACTTATGCATAGCACTGTACTTTAACTCCCCCATGCTACATTTCTTGGAATTGCAAGAATACAGAATGCTTAATAAACAATACCTATATATTATTTTTTTAAATTGCTTGAAATGTATAGCATTATTAATCAGTAGATCTGTTTCTTTTGTGTTCTTTTAGTGACAATGTCAGACAGAAAACCCAAGGGTGAAGACACTGTGGACGCCAGAAAAGGGAAGACAGGAAAGTATGTGTTTGATTTTGATGGAAATTTATTCATTACAAACATATAATTACAAGAAACGTCGATGGATATGTAGGTCAGAATTAGAATGACCCATTGCTGATTGAAGAAGATCATCTAAAATGTTAAAGTCCGCCTGTAGTCGATCATTTTATTCCTTAAAACTCATCTTTGATCACTAAAATGACATATTTAAATGTTTTTTCCTTGAAAAAAAATCTTCATGCCTTAAAATATCTTGAATGTAACTCGACACCCTTGCCTCATTTAGTATGCGCGGTTCTATGAATATGCAAATGAGCCCCGCCTCCACTCACTCACTCACTCACTCAGAGATCCACTCGCTGACGATCACACGTTGATCTGATTGGTTACAAGGTAGTTTGTGACGTCAGAAACACCAGCGATTTCAAAGCGTGTTTTTGAGACTGTCTTTGGTTCACTGCAGTTTTAAGCAGAAAATACTCAGCAATGCTGTCGACTTATGAATTTACACATGTTTTGTCTTAAAGCGTATTAAAAACACCACATAGACACATAAACAACATTAAAAACTGGATTTTCAACACAGGGAGACTTTTTATAGTATGATTAATCATTTGAGTAGTGTGTAACCAGCAAAACGGAGAGGAACAAAATGAGTAAATGTGGAAAATATTACTGGAGGAAATGAAGTGGAAACACATCCATAGAACTGCAAAACAGGTTTGTCAGTTTTCAAGCCACATATATTTAGATCACGTCTCATAAGAAGACAAAAACGTGAACAAACTGCAATCATATGCTGCAGTATTTCAATAAACAGCGGGATATTCTAAAACGCTTAAACACTTAATGTACTAAAACAGTGATATTAAAAGATTAAATTCTGTATACTATATTTAATATGCGTCATCATAACGCTTAACAAGAAACGGTGTGTTGCGTTCATATCCTCGGTTCATCTGCTCGCCTGTTGGATGCATTATTAATAAGATGTTTATTGAATTTGGTCTTTTAATATCACTGTCTTTCTACATTAGTACTTAATACAAACCTGGTAAAAATGACTGGCGTTCAATGGAGAAAAGTCTTGTTTTGCGTGACGTAACATGAAAACTGTGAATTCTGTTTAAGTTTAAGTCTTGACTTTAGCAGAAGAGCTGCTGTGTGACTGGGGAAACTGTGTAGACACGAGTAAAACAAATGATTATTAGTTTTAACTAAAGATTGGTGTCGATATAGTGTTCCTTACAAATTACCAAAGATCCAGTGATCATGGATATATTGACATGCAGCAGGAATCGTGTTTCCTGACATTTATATGAGCCTGATTTCAACGCCATGGAAATACATAAAGCAAATTTGCCTTGAAACGCTTTATATAGGTCTAAATCCATGTGATCACTTATATCATTGTTATATATATCATCAAATCGTCCAGCCCTAAAACTTGTATAGTTTTTGACAGTATTTATTTAAAAACCTTGAATTAGGCAGAATTCATATAATGGGAAATATTTAATTGATGAGTTGTCAATACAATATATAACAATGCTATATATAGCTTATGATTTTACCTCTAAATTCAGCGTATTGACACAAAATGCTAACTGCAAATCCAGCTTTCTCTGCCTGGATTCAGTTGTTCTGTGAATCACAGTGATCATTTGCTTCTCTGTATCTGAATCTTTCAGCAGTCTGTAAAAATATACCTCAGATTTCTTGCCAAATCTATTCTTACAGTTAATCTCAAAACTCTTTCCCGTTTTAGGTGTGTTTTGTGTGTTTTTCAAGGCATTCACGCTCAAAATAGTCTCCATTGACTTTGTATTGCGAGAAGCTGCCTCCTTTGTCATTTATGAGCTTTAACAAAAAACAAAACCATGTCTAAAAGCTGCTGTGTGACAAGGTGTACAGCAAACAAGCTAAAAACCCCAGCAATACATTTTTATAAGCTGTCGACCCCAAAAAACGAGCGTTTAAGGACACAACTGTAAAAACGAACAAGTTCATTCAACTTAAAATAATTTGTAACCCGGCTGCCTTACAATGTTGTGTTAAGTAAGCTAAGAAACTTCAGTTGTTTGAACATATATTGGAGTTCCTTAAACCGAGAAGGAATCGTTGGGGTAATAAAGGTGAAGCTGACAAAATAGTCTGATCAAATTTTATTTAAGTTTAATGAATTAAATTTTTAGTTACTCCAACAAGACATTACAAGTTGTGAAGTAACTTATTTTTCTAAGGCAGCCAGGTTATCAGGCAATCGCAACGTGTCTCATTACTCTGAGAACTAACTTAATTAGTCGATTAATTAGTTAATATATAAAACTGACATTTGGATATTTGACTTACCAGTGCCAAAATGTTAACTGCACATGTAGTGTATTTTTAGTGAATACTGATCCCACAATTCAGCCATTCGTTCCAGCCTGTATCCACTTTTGTGACCTTAAACGCCCATTTTTTGATGGTCGACAGCTTATAAAAAATGTACTTCAGATTTTTTTAGTTTGTTTGCTGTACATCTTGTCACATAGCAGCTTTTCGACATTGTTTTGTTTTTTGTAATAAGTCAGAAATGACAAGGAGGCAGCTTCACACAATACAAAGTCAATGGAGACCTGGTGTGGGCGTGGTTTCAGATTATGATGCGTGTCGCTCTGTCTCCATTGGTGGATTTTGTGTGAGTGACAGGTTGCCCTGTGACTCCAGAAGTGTTTCACTCTGATATACGTCACAATAGGTGAAGAAAAGACGAGCAAAACGTTTCTGTTTCATGCCGCTTGTGAAGTTCACATTGTGAATTTAATGAAAGTATCTGCTACCTAACCACTTGCAGAAGTGACTGTCTATCATTTCCTCTTTAATCAGAAATGACTCATAAAAGTTTTTGCTCTCGCAGGTCTTGGTTTCGCACGGATGCCGGAGTCGATCAAACGGATGCTAAACCAGTTTCTGATGATTTCCAGTACAACATGAACTTTGGCAGTCTGGGAAAATGTGTGATCATCAACAACAAGAACTTCCACAGTAAAACAGGTGAGAGTTGGGAAGCACACAGTTTCACGGTTCAGTTCAGGCGTTTGTTTGTCCTCATATTAATCTCTTTTAAACAGCAATGTCAGTTCGTAATGGGACGGACGAGGATGCAAAGATTGTGATGACGACCTTCTCACAGCTAGGCTTCAGAGTCAGTACTTTAAATGATCTAACTGTCTCAGAGATGAAGGATTTGTTAACTAGAGGTACGTTTTGTAATTGATTGATTAGAATAATAATTGAATGGCTCGTAAACTCACGACGTCTTCCATCCTCAGTGTCTCAGGAGGATCACAGTAAGTCGGCCATGTTTGTGTGTGTGTTGTTGAGTCATGGAGACGAAGAGGTGATTTATGGCACGGATGGTGTTGTACCACTGAAGACACTGTTTGAGCTCTTCAGAGGAGATCACTGCTCTTCACTGGTGGGAAAACCCAAGCTTTTCTTCATTCAGGTGAGATTAATGATAGTACATGCTCAAAATGCTCATCTTGCCGACGGTGTTATTTTTGGTATAACTGGTATTATAACGTGTCATCTGAGGATGAAGAAGATGTACACTGCTGTTCAAAAGTTTGGGAAGCTCTTCTGCTCACCAAGGCGGCATTTATTTGATTAAAAATAGAAGAAAAAAACAATTCTCAGCTGATCAAAATACCATCATATGTAGCTACGCACATACAACGAGCGCATTTAGTCAAGAACACATTTAGCCATCATAAAAGCCAACCAATCAGGTTTTCAACGGACCCCTATGCCTTTAGGTTCGGTGATAAAAATGTCTGAACGCATAGCGGATCAGGAGTACATTATTTTTTTTTGTTTTTGGTCCGGACCAAGTGGTTATGGGAAGGGGCGGGACATTTCCCAAACACACTAGAAGCGCTCGACCAATCACAACACACTGATCCAGCCGACCAATCAGAGCACAGTGTGCTTTTCAGAAGGAGGGGCTTCATAGAGAAAGGAAGTAAACAGAGCGTTACTGACAGACTGGGAAGAGAGGAGCCGCAACAATGGAGAATATGAGGAAAATAATCAACATTCAAGCAGGAAAACATGTTCTAGTAGAGCCTGAAAACAACATCAAGACTCTGTAAAAGGGTATAAGAGGTCCTCTTTAAAGTCCCCCTGTAGTCAATAATTTTATCTCTTAAAACTCATCTTTGATCTCCAAAATGACATTTAAATGTTTTTTCTTTGAAAAACATTTCTTTGTGTCTTAAAACATCTTGAATGTAGCTCGACACCCTTGCCTCATTTAGTATAGTTCTATGGATATGCAAATGAGCCCCGCCTCCACTCACTCACTCACTCAGAGATCCACTCGTTGACGATCACACGTTGATCTGATTGGTTACAAGGTAGTTTGTGTCGTCAGAAACACCAGCGATTTCAAACCGTGTTTTTGAGGTTCACTGCATACTCAGCGATGCTGTCGACTTCTGACTTTACACATGATTTGTCTAAAAACACCACATTAAAAGCTGGATTTTTACTTAAGAGTGTTGCTTTAGTTGCTCTTTCACAGATGTGTTGATCCTGTGTGTGTCTCCAGGCTTGTCGAGGCACAGAACTGGACTCTGGCATTGAAATAGATGGTGAGAGTGACACGGAATCGAAGAGAATTCCTGTGGAGGCTGATTTTCTGTATGCGTACTCCACGGCACCAGGTATCTAATGTCTCGCTCAATGCAGTTTCCTCACAGAACCAAATGCACTCGCCTTCAAACGTGTGTTTTCTGCCTCTCCTCAGGGTATTACTCCTGGAGGAACGTCGCTCAGGGTTCCTGGTTCATCTCCTCACTCTGTGAGATGCTGTCAAGATACGGCAAGCAACTGGAGATCATGCAGATCATGACACGTGTCAACCACAAGGTGGCGCTCAACTTCGAATCCAACTGCAATATGCCAGGGTTCGGTGGCAAGAAACAGATGCCTTGCGTTGTATCTATGCTCACCAAAGAACTCCACTTCCCTAAATAATTCATCTTTGTTTTACTGATTGAGTTGCAATGGGATAAGAACACTTTTTAATTCATTTTTATTGTATGTACAGTCAAAAAATGTATTCAGACACCATCAACATTTCACACATTATCACAGTTTATTCACTATCGTTTAGAAAATGGTAATGAAATATAACAATAACTCAGAGTTATTAAATCAGTTGATATTTCACTGGTTTTGTCCGTCCTTCTGTTAGACTCTCACACATGAATTATGTTGAATATCTGTCAGCTGTTAAATTTAACCACACAATTACATAATACCAATTTAGCTCAACCAGTTACCAAACAACATAAAATATGTCACAGTTTACTTTATTTTGCTATCCTCACTTACATAAATGAACTATAGTGTCCTGCACACACTAGTAAAAAAAATGTATATCTGGTGTCTGAATAATTTTTGGTTTGACTGTAGTGGTTTAGTGACAGACTACAGTCAAACACTGGATTTTAATGTACTATTATCTGATCAGGAGTATTTGACATTAATATCTAGTCTTTTTAATTATGGTGTGGGAAATGTTTACAGTGTTGGTTTTGACAGAGCTCTTTTTTAATCTTTATATGCACATGTAGGAGGTCTGTCATTATTAAAGCCTCATCTGAATGTTTGCATTGTTTAATCTATGAAAGTTCACAGTTGTCAGGTTTCATGCAATAAAGATTATTTTACAGGAAGAAGATGTGAATATAAACAGCACAATTTTAATGGTGATAAATAAACATTTTACTTTGGTATTTAATTTGTGTGCGTTGTTTAATTAGCTTTGAGTTGAGCAAATACTGAAGACGAGAAGAGAAATTTGAAAAAGAAGATAAAGAGGTTGTGTGTGTGTGTGTGTGTGTGTGTGTGTGTGTGTGTGTGTGTGTGTGTGTGTGTGTGTGTGTGTGTGTGTGTGTGTGTGTGTGTGTAGGATCAAATCATCATATACTGATTTCTGAAGGATCATGTGACACTGAAGACTGGAGTAATGATGCTGAAAATTCAGTTTTAATCACAGGAATAAATTACACTTTACTATATATTCACATAGAAAACAGCTGATTTAAACTAACATTTCACAATATTACAGATTTGATCAAATGGAGCATTAGTCAGCAAAAGAGACTTCTTTTTTTAAAATATTTTAAAAAATAAAAAATCTATTTAATCTGGGAATTCTGATCTAAAAACCTAAATTAGGTTTAAATTAATACATAACACAACCAAAAACAAAACAAAAAAACTGACCACAGTGTTTCTTTCAAAAACAACTTTTGAAAGGTAGTGTATAAAGTCTACATATGAAACGACATAATTCTACACAGGAACTACAGGATCTCTAATCTGCTGAGAGTGAGTGGAGGCGGGGCTCATTTGCATATGTAGAAACTACAAAATTCAACAGTTAATGTTAAATTCTATTAAAAAAATATTCATGCCATTATTTTAGAAAACATTCTCACTTCACAGCATGCAGTTTGCAGTTTGTTGTTCCAAGCTGATTGACATAATCCCTCTGCAAACTGCTTGAGAACAATAGAAACAGTCTTTCTTCACCACTAGGTGGCGCGATGTTCTAGATCAGCTGAAAAACAAGGTTTATTCCTGAGAAATGCAACAGAAAGCAGAACTAGTCCCCGAAACCTTATTTCTGTTTCAGTCTTGTTTCAGGTCTCCGTCAAGCTGTTTCCTTTTCGTGTTGTTTGATTCAAAAGTACATATACAGAGGAAAACCTGGATGATTTAAGAAAGAAAGTGGGTTTTAGAAATGCTTTTTGGGCAATTATAGTACTATATATGCAACTATATACTCTAGTAAAGACTATATGAGTCCAATGCATTATTTAAATGGGGTTTGTGTGGCTAGAGTTTGTGTGTTGCATCATATGCTGGGAGTTGCTTGCAGGGCTTGGCAGCAGAGATAAGATATGAGACTGTGTGTGTGTGTGTGTGTGTGTGTGTGGATGAGGATAGTATTTCACGGCTATTCCTTTAAATAACAAATTGCATTGCCTCTCTCATCTCTAGAGCTCATGATTTTTTGGAAATGTCATTCCAGCTACAGTGATGAACTGAACTAATATGTGAACTTACACAAAAAAACATACAAAATGCGAATGCAATTTTGAATACAGCAATACGCAACATCTGCTGCACATACATATGTGATATATATTACAACTGAACTCTCAGGAACATGAAACTTTGGGCATTTTTTTATTCAGAAACAACCAGCACATCTGCACGTTGCAGCTTCGCCTTTAAGAAGCAATAACGAAACAACGAGGAAGTGAAAATGAAATCGACTTTCGCATTTCTGCCTGCAGCCAATAAGCAGACCAGCTCAAAAACTACTATGGCAAAGACTTAGCTCATGAATATTAAGTAGGCCCAAAGACGTTGCTTAGGTTAAACTCTCTGGAGCGTCCAGTAAATGTGAATTTCAAACTGCTTGATTCACTTATATGTAGTATTGTGATATAAACAATACATTCAGTTTTATGTGTGACAGGGAATATTTAATACAATAAGGTGTCAGTGATGTTAATGAAAAAATAATAGCAATATACACAATATATTTTTTCGCAATTTTTGTAATATTCATGAGCAATATAATATGTATTTTCCTTGTGTGGTGATACACAAATATTTATATTATTTGAACTATTAATTTTCCCAGTTTATTTTTGGTAAAAGAAACCAATTTACAAACAAATCCGCTTTTCAGCCAATCGGTGTGTGAACGTCTCGCTACGTAATGAATATTCATGTATCAAGCTTACCCCATGACATCATTCCCTCCCGCCCACTCCATATGCCATCCAATCAGCTCGCGAACGGCTCGCCATGTCGTTAATATTAATGAGGCACTTCTACACCATAGTAGGATTTGTAAACACGAAGTAAGCGCACAGCACACACTCACACACACGCACACTGGGGATTTCCACCCAAGCGCTTGTTTCCTTCACTTGTTTTGCTTTCGATCTGAAGAGCGAAATCAAACACATTTGACTTTTCGTTTTGTTATCGAGAACTACAAATTGTCAAGACTCCTCACAGACTATTTGCTTTTATTCCTGGAGTGATTTCCACGCGTCGCAGGTAATAAATCGCGTTTCCGCATGTATTTATGGGGGCTCGTATGAATATAAGTGCATGTTTATGTTGTAGGCCACGTAGAGTTGCTGGGTTGAGTGTAAAATCGAAAGTCAAAGGGTGTTTGGATCCAATGGGAAACAAGGAATGTTTATTTTCACTTTTGAGTTGACTTGACAACACTAACACACTTATTTAAGGAGGTTGAAGTCTTCTTGTTCAGGGTACTGTAAGAATGATTGGGCCACATTGGACGCCACAATGTCATTTTACAGTAAGTACAGTGCAGACCAAATGAATAACGTGTGTTTTATTATCAAATTATGTTGTTGAGAAGTTTGTATGGACTTGTGGATATTGTTATTGACTTACATGGGCAAGTACAGGGTGTAACATTGGCACTGCAATGGAAAGAGTCTGTCATGAACTGGTGCACCAATATCTGTATCCAAATTCTGCATGATAAGCTGGTAAATATAGCTTGATATTCACATAACGTTTTAAACACAGGTTTCTTTAAGAAATAATTCTCATAATCTAATGCTTTCCATGTATGTTGGCACTAGATGATGGCAAAAAATCTAAATATAGGCAGAAAGAGTGAAATATCTAATACAAGTGAGCTAAAAATCACTAACATCAGCTGATATGAGACCAATATTTCATCATGCTTCCCTAGTTATTGAGTTATGGTTTTGTGTGGTTTAATAGATTGTGTTTTAACAATGTTGCATCATTATTCTGTTTCTCATGTTAGTATGCAGTGAAATCCATGCATGTTGTTGTTCTATGCCTTTGTTCACTCTCACGTCTTAATGGGCCATAAAAGCTCAAAGTCTGAGCGACAAACGGATGATTTTAAAGAGTGAGTTTTCATTGTGATTAACTATAAACCTTTTTATGAGCTCAAATTGGCTAATCTGTAACTTGATTTGCACATTCAAGCATCAAGAAACATCAAGCAGTTCTGATGTCTGTCATCATGCATGATCAATATTACAGGTTTAGCCACATGCACTCGTTCTTAGATAAACTCTCTCTCTCTCTCTCTCTCTCTCTCTCTCTCTCTCTCACACACACACACAAGCACACACACACTTCAGCGTCCTCTGTTTGTGTTGTCATTCGGGGCCTGACTCATGGAGCAAAAACCAATAATCTCATAATCATTTTGTTTTCTGTAACTTTCAGTAAATTGTGATTCAGACTGTCTCCTCTGGTGGTTTGTTTTCAGAAATGGGGTTAAAGTTTGTCATCTTGCTTCCTGGAAAGTCATGAAGGAATGTACAACCTGTTGAAGGAGGAAAAGTTGCTGTCAAACTTAGACAAATACCAGATCTCTCTCTCTCTCTCTCTCTTTCTCTTTCTCTAGGACAGCATGCCAGTAGAGAGAATGCGTATGAGGCCGTGGTTGGAAGAGCAGATAAACTCGTGTAAAATACCTGGCCTCAAATGGGTCAACAAGGTACTGTGACTGTGCTAGTCTTTTTATAGCATTGATTTGCGAAACTACAATCGCCATGAGCATGATGCTATTATTTGTGAAGCGTTTTGTCATTTTAAAGTGCACATACGCAGGGTGTGTCTTGGTCCATGATATGTTTTGCATGTTCTTTGCCTGCAGGAGAAGAGAATATTCCAGATACCATGGATGCATGCTGCGCGACACGGCTGGGACGTGGAGAAAGATGCTCCTCTCTTCCGAAACTGGGCCATACATACAGGTGCAGTCAGCATGAAAATCTGCCACATATGCATGTAAACATAAACACGCTCATACAGACAGAACGTTTGTGTGACAATCTCATTCTCTGAACAAAATAGTGTGCTTACCTGTTTAAAACTCAGTCACAATGTGAGGATGCTGTTTTGCATTTGCCAAGACGAGCTGTTGTTGTTGGCATTTTGGTTGTTTGGGCGTTTTGATTGGTTGCTGGGGTTTCTAGTTGATTTCTAGGGTTTTCTGGGAGGATGCTAGAGTTTTACTAGTTGAGTTAGGGTTAAGGTTTTTGGTTTAACTAGATGGTTAATGAGGTGTTCTTGGAGGATGCTAGGGTTTTACTAGTTGGTTAATGGGGTGTACTGGGAGGATGCTAGGGTTTTACTAGTTGGTTGATGGGGTGTACTGGGAGGATGCTAGGGTTTTAATAGTTGAGTTAGGGTTAAGGTTTTTGGTTTAACTAGATGGTTAATGAGGTGTTCTTGGAGGATGCTAGGGTTTTACTAGTTGGTTAATGGGGTGTACTGGGGGGATGCTAGGGTTTTACTAGTTGGTTAATGGGGTGTACTGGGGGGATGCTAGGGTTTTACTAGTTGGTTGATGGGGTGTACTGGGAGGATGCTAGGGTTTTACTAGTTGGTTGATGGGGTGTACTGGGAGGATGCTAGGGTTTTACTAGTTGGTTAATGGGGTGTACTGGGGGGATGCTAGCGTTTTACTAGTTGGTTGATGGGGTGTACTGGGAGGATGCTAGGGTTTTACTAGTTGGTTGATGGGGTGTACTGGGAGGATGCTAGGGTTTTAATAGTTGAGTTAGGGTTAAGGTTTTTGGTTTAACTAGATGGTTAATGAGGTGTTCTTGGTGGATGCTAGGGTTTTACTAGTTGGTTGATGGGGTGTACTGGGAGGATGCTAGGGTTTTACTAGTTGGTTGATGGGGTGTACTGGGAGGATGCTAGGGTTTTACTAGTTGGTTGATGGGGTGTACTGGGGGGATGCTAGGGTTTTACTAGTTGGTTGATGGGGTGTACTGGGAGGATGCTAGGGTTTTACTAGTTTGTTGATGGGGTGTACTGGGAGGATGCTAGGGTTTTACTAGTTGAGTTAGGGTTAAGGTTTTTGGTTTAACTAGATGGTTAATGAGGTGTTCTTGGTGGATGCTAGGGTTTTACTAGTTGGTTGATGGGGTGTACTGGGAGGAAGCTAGGGTTTTACTAGTTGGTTAATGGGGTGTACTGGGGGGATGCTAGGGTTTTACTAGTTGAGTTGATGGGGTGTACTGGGAGGATGCTAGGGTTTTACTAGTTGGTTGATGGGGTGTACTGGGGGGATGCTAGGGTTTTACTAGTTGGTTAATGGGGTGTACTGGGAGGATGCTAGGGTTTTACTAGTTGGTTGATGGGGTGTACTGGGGGGATGCTAGGGTTTTACTAGTTGGTGGATGGGTAGTACTGGGAGGATGCTAGGGTTTTACTAGTTGGTTAATGAGGTGTTCTTGGTGGATGCTAGGGTTTTACTAGTTGGTTGATGGGGTGTACTGGGAGGATGCTAGGGTTTTACTAGTTGGTTGATGGGGTGTACTGGGGGGATGCTAGGGTTTTACTAGTTGGTTAATGGGGTGTACTGGGAGGATGCTATGGTTTTACTAGTTGGTTGATGGGGTGTACTGGGGGATGCTAGGGTTTTACTAGTTGGTGGATGGGTAGTACTGGGAGGATGCTAGGGTTTTACTAGTTGGTTAATGAGGTGTTCTTGGTGGATGCTAGGGTTTTACTAGTTGGTTGATGGGGTGTACTGGGAGGATGCTAGGGTTTTACTAGTTGGTTAATGGGGTGTACTGGGGGGGTGCTAGGGTTTTACTAGTTGGTTGATGGGGTGTACTGGGGGGATGCTAGGGTTTTACTAGTTGGTTGATGGGGTGTACTGGGAGGATGCTATGGTTTTACTAGTTGGTTAATGGGGTGTACTGGGGGGATGCTAGGGTTTTACTAGTTGGTGGATGGGGTGTACTGGGAGGATGCTAGGGTTTTACTAGTTGGTTAATGGGGTGTACTGGGAGGATGCTATGGTTTTACTAGTTGGTTAATGGGGTGTACTGGGGGGATGCTAGGGTTTTACTAGTTGGTGGATGGGGTGTACTGGGAGGATGCTAGGGTTTTACTAGTTGGTTAATGGGGTGTACTGGGGGGATGCTAGAGTTTTACTAGTTGGTTGATGGGGTGTACTGGGGGGATGCTAGAGTTTTACTTGTTGGTTGATCGGGTGTACTGGGGGGATGCTAGGGTTTTACTAGTTGGTTAATGGGGTGTACTGGGAGGATGCTATGGTTTTACTAGTTGGTTGATGGGGTGTACTGGGGGGATGCTAGGGTTTTACTAGTTGGTGGATGGGTAGTACTGGGAGGATGCTAGGGTTTTACTAGTTGGTTAATGGGGTGTACTGGGGGGATGCTAGAGTTTTACTAGTTGGTTGATGGGGTGTACTTGGGGGATGCTAGAGTTTTACTTGTTGGTTGATGGGGTGTACTGGGGGGGTGCTAGGGTTTTACTAGTTGGTTGATGGGGTGTACTGGGAGGATGCTAGGGTTTTACTAGTTGGTTGATGGGGTGTACTGGGAGGATGCTAGGGTTTTACTAGTTGGTTGATGGGGTGTACTGGGAGGATGCTAGGGTTTTACTAGTTGGTGGATGGGTAGTACTGGGAGGATGCTAGGGTTTTACTAGTTGGTTAATGGGGTGTACTGGGGGATGCTAGAGTTTTACTAGTTGGTTGATGGGGTGTACTGGGGGGATGCTAGAGTTTTACTTGTTGGTTGATGGGGTGTACTGGGGGATGCTAGAGTTTTACTAGTTGGTTGATGGGGTGTACTGGGGGGATGCTAGGGTTTTACTAGTTGGTTGATGGGGTGTACTGGGAGGATGCTAGGGTTTTACTAGTTGGTTGATGGGGTGCACTGGGAGGATGCTAGGGTTTTACTAGTTGGTTGATGGGGTGTACTGGGTGGATGCTAGGGTTTTACTAGTTGGTTGATGGGGTGTACTGGGAGGATGCTAGGGTTTTACTAGTTGGTTGATGGGGTGTACTGGGGAGATTCTAGGGTTTTACTAGTTGGTTGATGGGGTGTACTGGGGATGCTAGGGTTTTACTAGTTGGTTGATGGGGTGTACTGGGAGGAAGCTAGGGTTTTACTAATTGGTTGATTGGGTGTACTGGGAGGATGCTATGGTTTTACTATGTGGTTGATGGGGTGTACTGGGAGGATGCTAGGGTTTTACTAGTTGGTTGATGGGATGTACTGGGAGGATGCTATGGTTTTACTAGTTGGTTGATGGGGTGTACTGGGAGGATGCTATGGTTTTACTAGTTGGTTGATGGGGTGTACTGTGGGGATGCTAGGGTTTTACTAGTTGGTGGATGGGGTGTACTGGGAGGATGCTAGGGTTTTACTAGGTAGTTAATGGGGTGTACTGGGGGATGCTAGGGTTTTACTAGTTGGTTGATGGGGTGTACTGGGAGGATGCTAGGGTTTTACTAGTTGGTTGATGAGGTGTACTGGGGGGATGCTATGGTTTTACTAGTTGGTTAATGCGGTGTTCTTGGAGGATGCTAGGGTTTTACTATGTGGTTGATGGGGTGTACTGGGAGGATGCTAGGGTTTTACTAGTTGGTTGATGGGGTGTACTGGGAGGATGCTAGGGTTTTACTAGTTGGTTGATGGGGTGTACTGGGAGGATGCTATGGTTTTACTATGTGGTTGATGGGGTGTACTGGGAGGATGCTAGGGTTTTACTAGTTGGTTGATGGGGTGTACTGGGAGGATGCTAGGGTTTTACTAGTTGGTTGATGGGGTGTACTGGGAGGATGCTATGGTTTTACTAGTTGGTTGATGGGGTGTACTGTGGGGATGCTAGGGTTTTACTAGTTGGTGGATGGGGTGTACTGGGAGGATGCTAGGGTTTTACTAGTTGGGTTAGGGCAGGGGTAGGCAAGTTCGGTCCTAGAGAGCCGCTGTCCGGCAGAGTTTGGCTCCAACACTGAAAAAAACCTATTAGTAGTAATCCTGAAGACATTGATTAGCTTGTTCAGGTGTGATTGATTAGGGTTGGAACTAAATTCCACAGGACAGTGGCTCTCTAGGACCGAACTTGCCTACCCCTTGTTTAGGGTTAAGGTTTTTGGTTGTACTTGTTCGTTGATGGTGTGTACTGGGAGGACACTTATTTTCCAAATCCAAAAAGTCCAACACTATATGAGAAATATATATGATATTCCCATTCTTTTATATAGTTTGAGTTTCTTCTACATTGGTGTTTTCATAACTAATAAAGGCAATACAAATATAAAAAGCTGAAATGATCAAGAAATATCATTCTATATTATAAGTGTATCTGGTTTTCCACTGCCATTTCTTTAGGTAAATATCAACCAGGTGACAAACCGGACCCCAAAACATGGAAGGCAAACTTCCGCTGTGCTATGAACTCCCTGCCTGACATAGAAGAGGTGAAGGACAAAAGCATCAAAAAGGGAACAAACGCCTTCAGAGTTTACAAGATGCTCTCAGCGTCTGAGAGGCACTCAAAGAGAGGTCAGTCGATAACACACATCTAGCAACGTTTACATGGACACCTTTTGTTTCAATACGATTGATGAATCCGAATATAGTGTTTACATGACCGCTAAAGAAAGTGATCGGGTTTATATGTGCGTTTATGTGTCACAAGCTTCAAATCAGAATTGATTTTTTGACATGTGTTTCCTGTAGTTTGCATTAATTATTCGCCTACATTACTTATTTTCTTTGTTTTAAAGAGTAGACTTTATATTTATTTATTTCGGGTCCTGATTAGGAGATTATGAGCACAAGAACCGTTGTGCCGTGCTGCGGGACGAGAGTCCGAAACAAGGACTGTTGATTTGACCAATTCATTCCGATTTATGTGGTTACATGTATTTTTCAATTTTTTATTCTGACTGTGCTACTAGTCCGATTACAATGGGATTATTAGGGTCCATGTAAACACTGCTACTGACTTCATCACAGAGATGCACCTTCATTTTATTCTGACATGCCTGGACATGATGATGTGGAGTTTAAAGCATTCAAAGCATGATCTGTTTGTTTAATCAAACCCAAGAGTGGTATTTCACTGAGATACTATTGTTTTTATCAGTATGTTGCGTTATATTTATTTATATATTTTCTGTTTTAATTTTAGTTAAAGTTTTGGTATTTTTGTTGTGTGTTTTTTTAAAGATTTGTATTAGTTTGTTTTTAGACAATATTTAAAGTTTTTATTAATTATTATTTCAGTTTAGTTATTTTAGTAGAACTTAAACTACAAGAAAATAAGAAATGTTGCAACTATTTGAAGTTTTTTTTTTTTACATTTTAATTTATTTGTTAAAATTTAAAATTTAAATTTCAAGTGACACTTTTTTCATGGTTTTAGTGCTAGTTACCTATAATAATTCTGGTATGATCCCACTTAGTCAGCCCAAGTAACTGTAACTGATGTGTCTCACAAAAGCTGAGAAGAATATATATTCATGTAATGAATTTTTTTTTAGAAAGAAGTAAATGTATTTTTCTTGATGAATTTTTCTACATTATTTCCAGGACAATATAATACATTTTCCTTCAACTTATCACTACTGTAATGCAAACATTATATATATACACATATAGTAGCGGTCAAAAGTTTGGAAACATTACTATTTTTTATATTTGTGAAAGAAGTCTCTTATGCTTCAAGCCTGCATATATTTCATCGAAAATACAGAAAAACAGTACTATTGTGAAAAATGATTTCAACTTAAAATAATGGTTTTCTATTCTAATATACTTTAAAATATAATTTATTTCTGTGATCCAAAGCTGAATTTTCAGCATCGTTACTTCAGCCTTCAATGTTAGATAATCCTTCAGAAATAATTTTCATAACCTGATTTATTATCAATGTTGGAAACAGCAGCTTAATATTTTTTTAAAACCTGTGATACTTTTTCAGGGTTAATTGATGAATAAAAAGTTAAAAAGAACAGCATAACTTTTTACCTTAATTTGAGACTTTTTAACTCATTTAGGACTATGCTAACGAGGATACTCGCCAATAACAGACATTTTGACATTATTTTGCGTTTTTGTCCCATTTTGCGTGAAAAGTTCTCTTTCGCGTCTTATCTCGTTTGAATGGTTTAAAATAGGGCTGGGCGGATCGATCCTGAAGTATCGATACTTTCGATACTGACGTGGTATCGAAAAGGATCGATCCTCACATCAAAATATCGATCCAAATGTGTTTTTTTTGTGTTTTTTATTGTGTTTTTAATGTAATTTTTATTAATTTAGAACGCAATTCAGTGCGCAAAAAAAGCTTCTAAGTTGAAAAATAAGCGAATGTTAGCGAATAATTGTGTAGGGTAGAACTATTTCTCCTAGTCATCTGGATACAAGACGAAACTAATCAATCCCAGAGAGCGTTCGAAGCTGGTGCTTCTGTCTCAGTGCGTTTGGGAAACGAAGCCTTGATGACAGAGAAACAATCGAGTGTTATTTCGCAATAAACAAATTAAAAGTTTACATAACGGTTCAACATGTTGACGTAAGTAAGATTTGTATAATGAAATTAATATTTTTATTCAACAAGGACCGATGCATTAAATTGATCCAAAGTGACAGTCAAGGGTTTTACACTGTTTACTAAAAAAATCTATTTCATATAAATGCTGTTCTTTCAACTTTGTTCATCATGATACATTTTATGCAAAATGATTTGGTTTCCACAAAAACATAAAACTGTTTTCATTGATAATAATAAGAAATGTTTCTTGAGCAGTAAATCAGCATATTAAAATGAATTCTCATCATGAAGACTGGAGTAATGATGCTGAAAATTCAGCTTTGATCACAGGAATAAATGACAGAATAGCCCATGTTAAATTGTAATATTATTACAGTTTTTACTGTATTTTTGATCAAATAAATGCAGAAGAGAATTAAAAATCTTTCAGACCCCAAACTTTTGAACAGTAGGCTCGTGTACAATAGTGCATTTACTATAATTAGGGTAGTTTGGTAAAAGTCACTGATTAATTACAGGCGAGTTGAGGGCACAAATCACAAAATATTTAGTGGTCATGAAAACGTATTCAGATTTAGCATATTAATGATGCATTCACCTCATAACTCATGACACACTGCTCTAGCACAGGAAAGTGCATGTAAGTTCAATTTTAAAATTAAAAAGTATTGGTATCGATATCGGCGATACTGGCCCTGTATTTACTTGCTATCGGATCGATACCGAATTTTGCAGTATCGCCCACCTCTAGTTTAAAAGCATTTGAATTAATCATATAGTGTAACACCAAAAAAACTTAATCACAAGGTAATTAACTGTTTCATTTTGACAGCCCTAATTTATGTGTATATATTTGTTGTACCGCTTTATGTATATTTAAATCAAAACATCATTAATGAGAATCCAATGAGGATAATGAGAATTAAAGATAATGAAACGTTTGCATCGTAGTAATACTATATATCATTTACTACAATTTATATAGAATTTAGTTACTTAAACATCTTAATGGCCCTAAAATTGCTTAATTATCATATATTTATAATTTCAATAATATATGATATAATATATGAACATTTTTATGATTTCCTATTTGATTTTGGGGTGAAAAAGGACATAAAATGTTGAAATGTTCTTGACAGGTTTCATGATTTGCATGCATTGATGTAGCTGTGTGTGTCTGTGTTTCTCAAAGGAAAGAAGCGAGCAGTTGAAAAAGAAGAAAAGATAAAGGTATGGACTCTCACTTTAGTGTGTTTATTGTTGTGTGTGCAGTCAGAAAAGCTGTAATGATAAAGGTTATTAGATGAGCCGACACAGATGTGTGTGTGCTGTGTGTTAACCAGTGTCCCGAGGCTTCCAGTTGGGAAAACAGCAACGGCTCTTCCCCAGTGGCCGTCAAGCGGGAGGAGGATTACTATTGCACAGGTACAGTAGGAGAACTGAATATCCTGATCCACCCTGCACACCTGTGCCACGGTCATGTGACCTAATTCAGGTGGAACCTGTTCTCTACAGGACAGCGAGCAAGAAGCTAGGATCTGAAACTGTATCACTGTAACACTCATTTCACATTTTAGGTGTTCGGATTTAAAGATGTTCACACTTTTCTACACAACCAGGTATTGATTCTCTAATGTTGATTGACCGATAAATGACACCATTTTGATGAGTGTCTTAAAAACAGGACTTATTGACACTAATTCAACCAAGTTAAAGGGATAGTTCACCCAAAAATGCTAAATCTGTCATCATTTACTCACCATCAAGTTGTTCAAAACCTGTATAAGTTTCTTTCTTCCATTGAACACAAAAGAAGATATTTTGAAGAATGTTGGGAATCAAACAGTTGCTGAAATGTATGGAGAAAAAATTACTATGGAAGTCAATCGGGACCAGAAACCATTTGGTTACCGACATTCTTCAAAATATCTTCTTTTGTTTTCACAAGAAGAAAGAACTTCATGCAGGTTTGGAACAAATGAAATGACAGAATTTGCATTTTTGTGTGAACTATCCCTTTAAATTAGTATTAAAAGTCATTCTTTTTAAAGAAAAAACTTAAAATACCCCTGAAACACTTGTGAATTTGCTTGATGTGTATTTATATAATATTATTACATTAATATTATTATTATATAATAATATTTTTGTATCACTTTTTTCAAATATTTTGTTGTTATAATTATAAATAATAATAATCTAAAAATATTTGATACAAAATACAAATAATAATAATAATAATTATTATTATTATTAAATAATAATAATGATATAAAAATATTATATACGAAAATACAAAGAATTATTATTAAAATAATAATAATAATAACACAGGTGTTGGATTTTAGGGTTATTTTAAGTTGACATGAATTTGAATAAAACAAAACAATAATATAATATAATAGGGTTAATATAATATAATATAATATAATATAATATAATATAATATAATATAATATAATATAATATAATATAATATAATATAATATAATATAATAACCCTTTCAAATTCAAAACAGCCCCGAAACAAAAGACTTGAAGGGTTTGATGTGTATTTGATATTTTTATTAATTAATCATAATAATAATAATAACAATAATAACTTTGTATATATTGATTAAATATATGTATCAAATGTAATTTAAAATATTTTATTAAAATGTATTATTACTATTACAAATAAGTCTGTTAAATGTGATCTCTCTTAGGGTTATTTTATGTTTCTTTAAAAAAAAATAAAGCATGACTTGTGCTCTGAGAGAATATGAAAAGATCCTTGAAAACACAACAGCATTTTGTTCAGTGTTTCTCAGTCACTTGTTGCAAATACCCAGAATGCTTCAGGCTTGTCTTGATTTTGCAGTGCCTCTCCTGTCCTAGTTCACATACTGTACATTATAAAACACACGCATCACTTCACAGCTCTTTGACTTTTTCTCGCATTTCTCCAAAATCAAACACCTCATACACTTGAACTTCCTATGGCACTGAGTTCGAGCTGTAGAATAAAAGTAAGATTTATAATTCTCACGCCAACAGCCAACATTTTTCAAGAGCCACTATAAAACCAAACCAATCTCTGTTACCTTAAATTATATGTTTATCTCTGTAAAGCTGCTTTGAAACAATCTACATTGTTAAAAGCGCTATATAAATGAGGATGACTTGACTTGACTTGACAGCCGTATTCATAAACATAAACAGTGTCTTGCATTATTAAAGAGCTTTTATGATTTGCCTTCAATATTGAAATTGTATGAATGGCTGGTGTTATTGGCAGATTGGGTTAATGCTCGGCTCATATTTCCCCCCATAATCAAAGGAAAAAATGACATTATATTATGCTTTAAAAAACAAACAAACATATTTTAGGATTATTTTGACTTTTTTTTCATGCCAATTTTCCCCACCAAATCCCCATACAGAAATTTCATTAATTTTCATTGATGTAAATCGTTCTATCTAGACCAATATTATTTTAGTTTTTATTTGAGTTTTACCATTATTTTAATGAATTTTCTTTTCATGTTAATTCAAATTTTATTTTCATGATGTGCTTTGTCATTAAATACTGCTATTTATGTTTAATTCAGTTTGAGTTACTTTTAGTTATTTCCACTTAATAATATTTATGTTTCAATATATATTAATATTTCAATATTTCAGTTTATTGCCAAGACACCAATTTTTTCATATAGTAATCTTCAACAAATATTTATATTTTATTTTGTTTTTAGATTTTTTTTTAGATTTTTGTTCAAATAAAATCAACATGAATTATATTCAGATGACACATGCAATTAATGCAAAACATTCATTTTTAAATTTTTTTTGTTGTTGAAATAATATGACCTGAACATGTTCGTGACAGGTTTTCACAAGATTCGTTCTTTGATATGTAGGATGGGATTTGATCACATGACACCTATCATTCTGTTATGAACCTGTTTATCCAGATCTCCTTGTTTCTGTGTTTATTCACGTCCACTGCTCGCCCTCAAACTCAGCAATGCACACTATTAGGGTAAAAGGTGAGCTTAGTGCGTGTTTGTTTTTGTAAGTCAGCTTTGATATGAGGTTTGTGATACACATTGAATTGGCAAAGCAAAAACGAACAGCAACGTAATTCATTTACAAAAAGCCTTTCAGCTGGTTAATTTGTTTTTAACCTGGTTTCCACTGCATCATTTCATAATGGAATCATGGGAAATAGAGCTACATGTGTCCTCAGTGAAAAATGAAAAATGACACAGATATGGCTCCTTTTAAGAAACACGCTCACTTCCCACTTCACTGTTCTCCATATTCACTCTCTCTTCCCTCTTCTCGTTCCTCAGAGGCTGATGGGCGGGACGACCACCTGATCATCAACGATCTTCCAGACGTGTGTCAGACCATCGAGGTGATGACGGAAAACGAGGATCAGGCCGTGACCTCCAGCGACCTCTGGCCCCTGCAGATCTCCCCCGTCTCCTCGTACGGAGGTTGGTTTGACGCATACAACCGCATCCCTTTAGTACGGAAGCTCGTTTCCGCCACGGTATATAAAAAAAAAAAAAGATAATTGCAACTTTTTATCTCTCAATTCTGACTGTTTTTCTCAGAATTTAGAGATATAAACTTGCAATTGCGAGTTTATACTCACAATTGACGGAAAAAGATATAAAACAACTGTATATCTCGCAATTTTAACTTTATAACTTGCAATTTTGACTTTATAACTTGCAATAGCGAAAAAAGTCCTAATTGAACGTTTATATTTTGCAATTCGGACTTTTAACTTACAATTGAGGGAAAAAGATATAAAACAACTTTATATCTCGCAATTTGGACTTTATAACCTGCAATGCGGACTTTATAACTTGCAATAGCGAAAAGAGTCCAAATTGAACGTTTATATTTTGCAATTCGGACTTTTAACTTACAATTGAGGGAAAAAGTCTGAATTGTGAGATAAATTTGCAAGTTAAAAGTCCGAATTTGCAAAATATAAACGTTCAATTTGGACTTTTTTCGCAATTGCAAGTTAAAAAGTCCGCATTGCGAGATATAAAGTTATTTTATAGCTCATAAATCTGACTTTTTTTTCTCAGAACTGTTTATATCATGGAATTTTGCCTTTTTTTCCGCAAGAAATAAATAAAGTCGCAATTACGAGATATAAACTTGCAAATTGCAAATTTATATCCCACAAATCTGACTTTTTTTCCACAATTGTAAGTCCCATTACAAAAATTGCGAAATATAAAGTTGTTTTATTCAGATTTTTTCCCCCCTCAGAACTGTGAGTTTATATCATGCAATTCTGACTTTTTTTGACAATTGCAAATTGCGAGATATAAAGTCGCAATTCTGAGAAATAAAGTTGCAATTGCGAGATAAAAAGTTGCAATTCTGAGAAAAAAAGTCAGATTGCAGATATATATTGTGAATTATGAAATATAAAGTCACAATTCTTAGAAATAAACTCGCAATTCTGACTTTATAAATTGCAGTTGCGAGTTTATATCTCAGAATTTAGAGAAAAAAAGTCAGAATTGTGAAATTAAAAATGTAACTGAGATTTTTTTCATATTTTTATTCCACAGTGGAAACAAGCTTCCATAATTTAGCCTTGACTATATTCATATTAATCCAGCATGGTCTTCAGAGCCTCACAGCTTTTCAAATTTTCTGAAGTATCTCCACTTTTTAATCAATAGGAATATCCAAACCCTGTTTGCTTTTCAGTGCGTAGCCTGTGTGCGTACAGTATGTGCTCTTGTGTGCGTTTAATCGCAATTGAGTTTTGATTTCGATTTTGGCTTCCAACAGTTATTAAACAATTATTGTCCATTTGTTTCACTGTTACTCTTCCTGTAAACCCCAAACTTAACGTACAAATCAGTAAAATCATGTAACGTGACTTTCGCAAAATGGGACGTGCGTGATATTAAAAAAAAAGCGTGAAGCTCGCGCCGTTCCTCGGGTAGCTTTCTCTGTGCGCACTTCGAGAGCATCGTGTATTTGAGCTTCAGCTGCGTGCCTAAACGGTCAAATACACACCCAAATATTTGAATATTACGATTTTTTGCGTAGACACCGTTGGTGTGTCTTAAGTGAACACAAACAGTTAGAATGTGTATCAGTATATTAGATCCGTACATCTCTTAAAGTGACAGCAGCCTAATAAACCTGCTGCCGTCTGTGTCATTATAGTTAATCAAACTAGAAAATACACCGAGAAAATCACTCACTCACGACTGAATAACTTTAGTAGCTTTAATAAGAATCAAAGCCAGTTTAATTCTTACACTGAAGACTATGCATTTGTATTTTACATTTGATTATTTAATTTCTCTAATAGTTTGTTAGCTGAATACTTATAGATAAAGAAACTTAAAGCACAGTTTGATTCATTTGTATATTGTATTTGTCCTATTGTTTGTAATTTGCCTTTTTTATTGTATTACTGACTGTTTACTTATTTTTTTAAATAATTTTTTGTGGACTTTTTTTAAACTTACATTAGTATTCTATTGAAATTGATATCAAGAATTGTGAAATTTCGCTGGTATCTAAAATTTCGAGGTCATTGCAACCTTATTTCCAGCAAATATATACTTGATATAAACCGCTATCGGTAAATAAATTACTCGTATGAGGTTTGGCCATGTGACCCACTCATTATTACAATATTGACAAAAATAATCGTGATAATCAAATAATTTTTTTTTTTGCCATAATCTAGTTGTGTTTGTGAACAAACAAACAAGCATTAGAAACATTCTCAGATCAAGATGCATTTATTTGAGAAGAAAATTGACTGAAGAAAAGTCTGAAATAAATTTACTTAAAAGTAAATTTTCAGATATTTGTTTTTGTTTTAAGGCGTAAACTAACTTTATTTTAATCAATATTTCAGAAAACAAGACTCAATATCTTAGGTCACTGTACTTTTAAATTGTACAAGTAAATGTATCTTGATTTAAGAACGTTTAGATATTTGTACTGGTAAACAAGACTAGAAATACTAAGGAAGCAAATCGTTTATTGCAAAGTAAATACGTTTTTTTTTTAGTAAATAAAGGTACTTCATTCTTACTCAGTAAAATTTCTAAATCAAGATGCATTTACTTGAGAAACAAAATTACATGTTTAGCCTTGTTTTCTGAAAAACTCACTTAATTCTGATAGATTTGACAAAATATCTGCCAATTGGGTCAGAAAAATAATCTTATTTTCCCTTTGAATTTTAAAAGTTTATTTTGCCCCCATTGGCAGATATTTATTCTTGTTTTAAAACATTGAATTTTAAATTTTTGTTTCTCAAGTAAATGTATCTGTATTTTAACAATGTTTAGATATTTTCACTGGAAAAGTAAGCAAATATTTTTTTGCAGTGTAACTGCTCTCCTTATTTGAGAAAAAGTTTTTCATTTTAAATGCAAGATGTACTTGAGCCTCATCTTGAATGATGTTGTGAGGCGTTGAGACGTGTGCTGGCCGTGTGTGTTGGTCGTGTTGTTCAATGTCCATTAGAGATCAGGCCCTCGTCTCAAGGACACGCGTCTGCGTCACGCCAGCCGTACTTCTGTACTGTAACTGAGTTAATATATAACGCTGAGGCGAGAACACACCTGCATGTGCTCCTCATTCATTATGTTATCGAAGTCTGAGTCCAGTTATACACTTTGCAAGTGTTTACAGATGTGCAAGTTAATTCAATTCGATTGCTAATGAGTGGTATTTGCTTGTGCAATGCATTTGCAAAGATGTTTTTCATGTTCATGCACTTAGTGCATTGCAATGTGTGATGCACTAAAGTGTTTAAAGGGTTAATTCACCCAAAAATTTAAATTGTGTCATTATTTACTAATATAGGAATATTCGAAACATGAATATATTTTTGATTCAATCTGAGAGATTTCAGTCCATCCACTGACAGCTACGCAACTACAACTTTGAGTAGGGTTGGGAATCGAATACTTGAGGTTAGGAATCGGATACTTGTTATAAAATTAAAAATTCGATTCTTCTTATCGATTCCTTTTCTGAGCATTTCAATTTTTGTGCTGCAGCATATGTGTGTGTAACTATATTGGGCAAGTCTTAAAGTGACAGCAACCTAATATTCCGGCTGCCGTCTCTATAATAACACTAATCAAACAACAAAAGACTGAGGAAATTCATTCGTTCTTGACTGAATAACTATATTTATAATGTATATTTTATTTATAAAGTGCAGTGTTATTTTATATTTGATTACAATTTCTGTTCCTGAACACCTAAAAATCGTAAAACACTGTTTATTTCAATGGTATCTTTGTTCAGTTGCATCTATTTATTGCGATTGCTAATTTTTTATTTGTTCTTTTTTAAATTACTGAGTTTTTACTTGTCTTTAATAATGCTTGATATTTATATTAGTTAGGCTATTTTTAAACCACAGGCAAACGTTCCTTGCGTAAGTGTTATTTAAAGTTTTTTTTTCTTTCATGGTATTCAGCTACAGTTAAATGTTTTGCAATAAGTTATAACTAAATGTTTTTTTACCTTACTGGAATTGAAATTAGGAATCGATAAGAATCGTAATCGATAAGCAGAATCGAAATATATATCTGAATCGTTAAAATTCAAACTATACCCAAGCATGAATCGTAAAACTAATCCATATGAAATTGACCGGTTTAGTCCAAACTTCCTGAAGAGACTCGATCACTTTATATGATGAACAGAATTAATTTAGATTTGATTGGATGGTTGTGGTTTGCTATTGGCTGATCTCATGTGATTGACAGGTTGCCCCGCCCACATCATCAGAGAAGAGATGCTTCAAGATAATTAACACAATAATGATGTGCACGGATATATCATTTATTACAAATACAGCAATATTCCATACATTTATTTATTTATTTATTTTTTGATGTCATGGTGACTTTAATACTCTTGATTAGTCAGTCCCTAACTGTAAATGAGTAATAGTAATAGTTATACCTATTATTTAGCACACTCTTTCTGACTATAGCACAGACTCGCTCTGAAAAGAGATCCAAGACCACAACACTGATAGATCCAAGCTTAAAATCACAGCATTTCCTTCTATAAGTGTTGCAGTTTTATCCTTTTCCCTGTGGGAGCTAGTTACCAGTAAGGAATGCAAATGACTTCCTAGAGTAGTTAAAAAAATACTTTATAATGTCCTTTATCTTTGACCGTGTTGATTGTGAGATGAACTCTCTTAGGGCTTGGCTAATGAAAACTTGTTTTAGTGGCGTGAAAGTTACCGTACACTATCTCTTGTCGGTGTGTTTGCACACGGACGGGAATGTTGACTCATGTCCTGTTGTTCCGTGTTTTTCAATCAACAATCCTTTTTTTTTTTTTCTCAGATGTGCCTGGGGCTCAAAGCGTATGGTTTTACGGGATGAAATGTCTTGCTCAAGTGTTGAGATATTTATGGTAAATAGAAACACAATGCCAGACTTTCTTCTGATAATTATGATTTATATTGTCCAGTATCTCCACAACACTTGGTGCAATTTAAAAAGGCCATATTATACCCTTTTACAGAGTCTTGATGTTGTTTCAGGCTCTACTAGAGCAGTTTTTCCTGCTTGAATGTTGATTATTTTCCTCATATTCTCCATTGTTGCGGCTCCTCTCTTCCCAGTCTGTCAGTAACGCTCTGTTTACTTCCTGTCTCTATGAAGCCCCTCCTTCTGAAAAGCACACTGTGCTCTGATTGGTCGGCTGGATCAGCATGTTGTGATTGGTCGAGCGCTTCGAGTGTGTTTGGGAAATGTCCTGCCCCTTCCCATAACCACCAGTTTAACACACTACTAACTAACTCAACCAGGCCCCGCCCCTTTATTCTGCGTATGAATTATTATAATGAGGAATATTGTGACGCGTTCGTTCCCGGGAGAAACTCAAGACTACAATGGAGGCGTTTCAGGAGTTCAGAAACACTGACACTGATATAGAGAAGAACTGTGTGACTTTGCAGAGATTTTTCATGTTTAACTTTTAACTTTCATGCTCAAACAGAAACATTACACATTAAAAAAAAATAAAGCAGAATAGCTCCACCTTAAATCTAAAACATTAGAAATAATGACTGTCCCTGAGGATACTGTATCTCTCAGTTAGTAATCAAACCTTATATCCATGATTTACAAACAGTTGAGTTTTTTTTCTTTTTCCCATGCTTTCTTTTATCCACCCATTCCCGATAACCAGTCGGTCAGGAAATCCCTGATAAATCAGTCTGATTTCTTTTCTTTTGTCTTCCAGCGGAGAGCGATACAGACAGCGCCAGCGAGGAAGACTCCAAAGAGGTATGTGCAAAAAAACTATAAAAAAAAAAAAAAAATTCTATTTGTGGAGCGGAGCAGATTTAGACACAGAAGACCATTGTGTTCGCTTACGAAATCGCTGAACCTAACGGAGAGAGTGCTTTTACTGGGTGTGTACAAGCAATTTCTAGAATCCTTTTGTGTACATGTTTCTTGGTATAATTCAACAGCTTCAGGGGTTTTGAAGAACTGAATTGTGGTTAAAGGCCAAAACATACTTTGTGATCTATTGTGTCGTATATCTGAGTGAAACGCTTCTGGAACAAGATCAAATGTGGGCGGGGCTTGATTTTGATTGGATGGTTGTGGTTTGCTATTGGCTGATCTCATGTGAGTGACAGGTTGCTCCGCCCACATCATCAGAGAAGAGATGCTGCGAGAGGAACTTATTCTGATTCGAGATTACGAGACATGAATTTAAAAAAAAAAAGGATCAATCATTTTTCTATTATTCCTTAAAAGAGTAGTTCACTTCAGAATAAAAACAACATTCAATATTCATGTCTTTCTTTCTTCAGTGGAAAAGAAATGACGGTTTTTGAGGAAAACACTCCAGGATTTTCTCCATATAGTGACTTCAATGGAGTCCAACGGGTCGAAGGTCCAGATGTGAGTTTCAGTGCAGCTTCAAAGTCTCGACACGATCCAGCCGAGGAATAAGAGTCTGATCTACACAAACCAGCGCACATTTATAACTAAACAAACATTTATATACTTTTAACCACTAATGCTGGTCTTGCACGAGCTGTGATGCGACACACGTCACGTGATCGGGTTGAAAGGTCACGCGTGACGCCGGCGGAAGAACAGATCTAGTGTTTACAGAGCGAACGTGTCCAACTAAGTCAAGCAGCCTTTACAAATAAATAAATAAATAAATAAAAGTTAAAAGAGTTTTTTGCTCTAGCCTACATTTACCACCTGACCTTTCAACGTGATTACACAATGCATGAAGTTGTGGACGTGCAAGACCAGCATTAGTGGTTAAAAGTATATACATGTATATTTAGTTATAAATGTGCACTGGTTTGTCTAGATCAGACTCTTATTCCTCGGCTGGATCGTGTCGAGACTTTGAAGCTCCACTGAAACTCACATTTGGGCCTTGAACCGTTTGGGTCCCATTGAAGTCCATTATATGGAGAAAATCCTGGAATGTTTTCCTCAAAAACCTTCATTTCTTTTCGACTGAAGAAAGAAAGACATGGACATCTTGGATGACATATGGGTGAGTAAATTATAAGCCAAAGTTTTTTTAAAAGTGAACTAATCCTTTAAGCGTACAGTAAATGCGAGCTGCATTCTCAGCACTGCCACAAGAGGCACTATCATGTAAACTCTGTGTCTTTCAGTTTAACTACTGTAAATGCAACACAGTTTGAGGAGAATCTTGCTGAGCAAGTTAATGTTTACATGTTTGTAGATTATCGGTTTGACGACAGACATTTAAGGAAAGCTCTATCGCCCTCTGGTACTGAATACACAGCAACTCGTGCCACAAATTTGCATTTGCATATGTGCATAGAGGATGTTTGTGAGTCTGTGAAAGGGTTTTTGTGCCCTTTGAAGGAAGTTTTCACAGGCTTTTTGCAACTCTAAGGCGTTAAATTTAAAGCCCTGTCAGTGCTTGTTCATCTGTTGCTCTGTATAATATAACTGGAAAGCCTGAGCACTCGTTCACACGGTCTTTCTGCACGATCAGTGTGTGATACTGTGATGCTCTGAGCGAGCGATGGCACAGCTGTTTTTGAGTAAACTAGTCTCAGGGGTCATTTCCTCAGTGTAATGTTTTATAATTAGTCTGGTAGAAGCATGCCAGATCTATATAAATCAACTGTACCTAACTATGTAAATCTATTTTGGTGCTTACCAACAAACAATATATACAAGCATTTTAACCGTTAGCCTTTTTTTTAGGTTAGTGATAGAAAGATGATGCAGAAAACCCTTGTTATATTTTGCAAAACATTTATTGTAAAAGTGCATTTTATGCATAACATAACTTTGCAATGTTTTGCATTGTGAATGCATTCAAAAAATCATTAATTATGTGCAGTTTCATATACAGTAGTGGGCAAAAGTGAGCGGATATTTGTTTTTAATGACCCTATAAGTTTGATTAAAACATTAAAATTAAGGAAAATTTTTATATTTTTTTAATATTTTAAATATGAGGGTAGAACAAAACAATAAACCTGGTTAAGGTATTTATCTGACTCAGTTATAGGGCGAACTACAGCTACATATGTAAGCTTGTTTCTGCCACAGAATAAAACATTTTAAAACATAATTGCGATGTTTTATCTCACAATTACGAGTTTATATCTCGCAATTCTGAATTTATATCTCAGGATTGCAAGATATAAAGTCAGAATTGCG
>NW_027508724.1:317500-387500 GCF_051911475.1 Siphateles boraxobius
CGGCGGCCCACGAGAACCGCGCCAGCGTCATCATGAAAACCCCAGACATGTCCAAATCCTCCGTCAAGAGTTGCTGAGACCAAACCTGAGCTGGAGAACACTATCATCCATTTGAATAAAGGACCTATGAGCTCACGGGACACACATGGACCATCCCATGGGAGGTGAAGCGCATCCTCCCAAACAGGAAGTGACACGTGAGCTTAAATTCAGGGAGATTTTGAGTCCGTAAGCCATTCTGAATGTGTAAATAGGAGGGATCGCCGCCTAATTGCCTTTAGCCGCCCGAGCACCTTATGGAGACGAATCAGTGACTTAAGTAGCTCGCATTCAAGACGTTTTACGAGGAAAAGCATATGCACATAAACTGCATAATATTAACTTATCTTAAGACCTTCAGTGCGAGCCAATATATTTTTATACCTTTATGCAATGGTGTTTTACATTATAAGCCCTGTGATGTAAGAAATTCTGTGTGAATTTGTGGTTTTTATGACGAAACAAAGCACTTGTTTTTATGATTTTTGTTTTTAAAAATGTAATCTTTTTAATGTGTCTCTTTCTACTGTACGTGAAAGTAAAAAGATGCGTGGTTATATATATATATATATATATATATATATATATATATATATATATATATGTCCTGCTTGTCTTGTGTCCGTCTACAGCTGTGTATTCAAGTCCCGGATAATGTGTGCGATCTTTATACACATTACAAGGGCTTCTGTAATGATTTCCTCAAGATTATGGTGTATAAAAATCATGAGATCATGAGAATAAATGACAGACTACACTGTTTGGGTCAGAGTTGGGTTGTTTGCTGTGTTGTCTGTACTGAAGACATTAAAGAGAATCACTTGGTCCAGTGGTGTGCACCAAAAGGGTCAAAAAAAAGAAGAGTTCCTTGTTTTTTTCTTCTTTTTATCGTTTATTTCCTTGGCATTCTATGAAAAGATGTTGATACAATTATCAATATAAAAAATGCTGGGTTGTTTTAACCGAACTTTGGGTCAAATATGGACAAACACAGCCGTTGGGTTAAATTTTTTCACATTTAATTTTTAACCCAACATTTGGGTTTGTCCATATTTGACCCAAAATTGGGTTAAAACAACCCAGCATTTTTTAAACGAAAATAGGGAAATTATTATAATATTTCTAAATATTGTTTACTTTACCAAAAAAAAAAAACGTGAGAATAAAGAACGAAATTTTGAGGAATTCATGTTTAGTTTTGTAGATGTTGTAAACAATTAACAGTTGTATTATTATTAACTAAGATTAAGAAATACAGTAACAAATGTGTAACTAACTGTAACTGTAAACTGTAACAAATACAGTAACAAATGTGTTGCTCATGGTTCGTTCATGTTAGTTAATACATGAATAATAAACAGATGAATCTTATTGTAAAGTATTACTATGAAATAAAATATAGGCTTTAAATTCCTTACAATTTAGAGTTGGACATTTCACTTCACTAGATGTATTTCCTCAAGCTAATAACACTTGCCTTGGATAAAAACGAATGACATTGTCAGACTCAGAATGCGGCTTAAATCGAGTTATAATTGTATTTTAGTTAAGCATAACTTGCATACTGCCGCAACTTGTACAGTAGCATGTTAGGATAAATGTAACTTTTCCATATTAGCTTAACGCTCCTGCTGCTCCTGTAGTGTGAGACTCGCGACACTGCTGCGCATGCGCTGCAGAGCAAACTCCGCCCACTTCCTCTCCGCCAAATGTTTCCGCCCCCCAAAAAATGTACATAATATATTTTTTTTGTATTATTATTGTAAGTGGCAATAGTGTATAAGTGTATTGTTATCTATTATAGTATTGCTAATAATAATAAAAAAGAATATTTACAATTAGGCCTATCAGAGAGGGGCAGAATACATTTTGAGACAATTTACCATGGTTGTTTTACTCAAATCTGCTTTTGATTAGTTTGGATGTTGGAAAGCAATTGAATTAGTTTCTCATGTCTCTTGCTTCTTTTATTCCTTATTGTTCTGTATATCCGAGTGAAACGCTTCTGGAACAAGAACAAATGTGGGCGGGGCTTGATTTTGTCTGCGTGGAATTGATTGGATGGTTTTGGTTTGCTATTGGTGGATCTCATGTGAGTGACAGGTTGCCCCGCCCTCGTCATCAGAGAAGAGAAGAGATGCTGCGAGAGGAAGATATTCTGATTCAAGATTATTACAATAATGTGCACGTATACATTATTTATAATAAATACTATAATATTCCATAAAATAAATTTTCTCGCATCTTTAGTTTTGACATCTGCATCAACTCTCATGATGAATAAATAATGACTAGTGGTTTATCTCGAACTCATCAGTTACTTTCAGATCTGTGATTAACAGATGTAAATACACAAAATGTGTGCTAAATCCTGCTTTAAACTTCACAAAAGCATTTTTTACCGTGCTTTCAAAATGTCATCCTGGTATTCAGTGGCCATCATAAAATTTAGAAAATCACGTTTTTGTGTAATCATGATAAGGGGGGAAAATCTAGTCAAACGCGGGTAAATAAATGTAACCATTTATAAAAAAAAATAAAAAAAAGAATTAAATGGATTCAATAAATACCTAAAAGGAAGGCCCTATTTGTTTTCTTTATTAGTTTAGTTTGTTTCATACATGATTTATACACTAGTACATTTTCACAGTGAATTATTTGTATGTTGTTGTTGTTTTTGTGCTGTTTCTTCTTCAATCTAAGTCTCTAAGTCTGTGTGTTTTTTGTTTTTGTTTCAATTTATATTTCACTTAAACAGAAGCAGCACAACTCTACACGATTCAAGCCAGATCATCATGTGTTTAACACAGGTGTAATTTCCCCTCAGTAACTGAAGAATGAATGTGGAGTGATGTCTCGTTATTTAGCAGGTTTTAACAGTTGAATGAGGGCATAAAGTTAAGGTTATTGCACAACCCAGTGGCGGACTAAACATACTTCAGTTTGTTTTTAATATTTCTGCGTTATTAGTTTTCAGACACTAGAGGTCAGTAGTGTACAGATCATAATACTGTATAGACTAGAGCAAAATGAAGGCCAAATGTTTTCAGGCCAAGAGTTCAACGAAAGAGTTTTTTGTACATGAACAGTAGAAATGAGATTGTAAATATGTTCGTGACCATGAACGGAAACATCTTAGACAAAACAGAGGCCTATAATGACAACAGCGAGCTCAAGTTATCAGCTTTAGATAACTTTCAGCTCGGTTTGAAAAGGACTTCCAGTTCTGTTGGGGTTCATTTGAGTTCAAATCGACGTCAGACACCAATTTGCATGTTAATTAATCCTTGAATGGAAGGTAACAGATTCTGCTCGTTGTGCATAATGGAGGGGTTTAAGAATCCCCTGAACTCGTTTAAATTGTAGAGTTTAATAGTATACATCATAATAATACTGTGACTTAGTATGACCAAGTGATTAGTCAAAGGGCAATCAGTCTGACATTCACTTGTAACTTAAAGTCTGTGGTGAAAATCAAGCTTTTAAAGTTGTTTATATGTCTATGTGGTGTTTTTAATATGCTTTAAGACAAACCATGTGTAAATTCATAAGTCGACAGCATTGCTGAGTATTTTCTCCTTAAAACTGCAGTGAACCAAAGACAGTCTCAAAAACACGCTTTGAAATCGCTGGTGTTTCTGACGTCACAAACTACCTTGTAACCAATCAGATCAACGTGTGATCGTCAACGAGTGGATCTCTGAGTGAGTGAGTGAGTGGAGGCGGAGCTCATTTGCATATTCATAGAACTGTGTGTACTAAATGAGGCAAGGGTGTCTTTCCATTTTTTCAAGGAAAAAACATTTAAATATGTCGTTTTCTTGATCAAAGATGAGTTTAAGGGATAAGGTTATTGACTACAAGGCGAATTTAAAGAAAGAAATGTGATGACTAACTTTAAAGACTAGTCTTGGCAGTTTATGCAACCGGACCCGGTTTATTATCAGGGTGTGGGAGATTAATTTTGCAGTGTAGACAGCTTTAGTGATTATAATAGGAGTTTTGTGTGTGTGTGTGTGTGTGTGTGTGTGTGTGTGTGTGTGTGTGTGTGTGTGCATAGCTCACATTAGACTGAAGTCATGTACAAGCAGTGCTCTTTATTTACATCGCATTTATTTACATTATGTATTCTATGGGTTAGTTTGCCTGTACGAGATTAGCAGTAAGCTAGATCAACTTTAGCATAACATACTGATCATATTCTAACATTTCATCATGTTGAGCTATATAACATTGATTAGTTTTATGTAGATTTGCTCCCCTGTCTAATAAAGCTCATGCTAGAGCGGTGTCTCTGTAGAGTCGAAGTTAGTCGCGGACGCTAGTTTGAAAACGCCACGCTGATATTGATCTTCATTTTATTTCTCCTTTTGTCCCAAAGTCTGTTTGCCATGATCCAGAATGTTTGAACGAAACAACAACAGCGTGGGCGTGCCGCTAGACGTAACGCTGTTGTCCACGTCTGTCGCCATGGTTACTATGGCAGTACGAGCGGAAACCAGGAATAACGTCATTGACAGGCGACGTTTGAACACGGACGAGACATTATTTAAAATTGGGAATTTCTCTGAAATTAAAAATCTTTGAGAACTTTTGGGATATTGTAAGTACACAACTGCAGGAGATATATCACACCATGCGTGCAAGTGATTTTGGGATATTTTATTACAAAAATCTTACATATTGTAGCTTTAAGCTGTGTAAATAAACATGCATATCAGATGCAGCTTCTGTTCCACCTTTGCAGTGTAAAGATGGCTTTTGTTAATGCTGAAAACAATATGATTGGTTACAGACTAGTCTATATATTAATTTCTGACATATGCACATTAACTTCCCGACCCCCTAAGGCTATTTTGTGATATCTGTTTGTTTATATATACTATATATTATATATTATAACTAATATTGATGACAGGCCATTGAATCATTATAAAGTAGTGTTCACCCGAGGTGGTAATGCGGCCTTGACGCAAAGCAGAGTGCATTATTTGTGTATCTGTAATAATTCGCTCTTGTGTGTAGGACTAATTTCTTACGCATCTAATCCCAAGACTTGTTTGCTAATTACAAAATATCATTTTAGAGGCTTAATTTTTCTTCTTCTTCATCATTTTAGTAATAGAGGCTTGAGCCACTGATAGCAGACTGATACAGTTATTAATGCAGTTATGAGAGAGAGAGAGAGAGAGAGAGAGAGAGAGAGAGAGAGAGATTAAGTGTATGTGAATTACCTGGAGAAGTGTCTCTACTAATGGTGAAACTGTAAGTTTTTCTGCTTCAAGAACAGTGCCGTTATTCCCTCGCTAATGAGAAATTTCATGTAGCTTTTAAGTGTTTTTTAATGTAGCTTTTAAGTTGCTAAACTATTTTACTGATAAAAGCATCAGAGCAGCACGTTTCTGTGTGAGTGTGTGGCCGTACTGTATGTGTGTGTGTTTGAGCGGGAGAAAGAGAGTAAGTTTAATAAAATGTAATCTTCCAAAACATGGCAATTATTAGTCGTTTTTTGTCCTATTGTATACTATATTTATTTGCTGGGTCAGTGTCGTTGTGGGTTTTGGTTCTTTTACTGTTGTCGGCTGAAAGGACCTTTGAAATAACTGAAATCATTTGGCGAAGTGATATGAAACTGTAATGCGGTCAAAACCTGCCGGAACTACTTTAGTCCTGCGTTTCCCTGAAAATAATTGCACACCTTAGAACGTTCCTCAACCAATCAGATTCAAGCATTCAGAAGCCAAGGAGAGACCGCAATGTTTATTTTTTAACATATTTATCGATTTACCATCTTTACGTCTACAAATCGATTTACCATCTTTTTCAAACATCTGACAATAGTAACAGTGCAATTAGAATATTTATATATATATATATGTATATATGCAAGAAAAAATAGAAAAGAAAAAAAGTCCTCATGAAGTATCCGTTTGTGGACTCTCTCTCTCTCTCTCTCTCTCTCTCTGCATCACACGCCCATTGTGCCGGAGAGTTTCCCCGAATCATCAGATGATCGAGTCTCTTCTTCTCTCCGTCAGTTCGGCTTCAGCTTCATCATGTCTCGCGTCGCGTTGAACATCAGCGTCGCGTTTCTCCTCCTTCTGTCCCGAAGCTGCGTCGCGAACCGCAAACTCCTGGTGTTTCTCATCGATGGATTCCGTTATGATTACATGGACGATTTACAAAACCTGTCCGGATTCAGAGCGATCGTGGAAAACGGTGTGAAAGTGGATTATCTCACTCCAGATTTCCCCAGTCTGTCCTATCCAAACTATTACTCTCTCATGACAGGTGAGTCTTACCAACTTTTTATTTATTTTTCCAACACATGCAATCATAAATAGCCTAAGTTACTTCGCTAACACTTTACAATAAGGTTCATACGTTAATTAGCATGAACTAATAATGAACTGCTCGTGTACATCTTTGTTCATGTTAATTTTACTAATACTTTACTAAAATCTTGTTAACATTAACATTAGTTAATGCACTGTGAACTAACATGAACAAAGCTGTATTTTTATTAACTAATACAGTAACAAATGTAGGTCTATTGCTCATGGTAAGTTCATTAGTTAAAACATTAACTAATGTTAACTAATGAACCTTTTTGTAAAGTGTTACCCATACTTCCTAGTTGATATGTTAACATCTTGTGCTGCATTCTTTCATGTTTTATAGTAAAGTAATTAGTTCATGTCTTTTTCAAACAGTGTTTACCTTTATAATGTAGTAAGATGAGATATTATGAACTCTTGGAGCTTTTAATGATTCCCATATGTGTTTGTGAAGCCCTCACATGCACACATAATCATGGCACACCTCGGCACAGGCTTCACCACATAATGCAATCCTCCTGTGAGAGTTTATACAGCCTTATAACGGTGTAAAGGTCATTAGAGGAACTCTCTCTGTCTGAGATCTGCTGTTGATTATTGTTTGAATGGGTTATTGATAACAGAGATCAGTCCTTCCTCTCTCCACAATAACCACAGAAACACAGCTCATACATCATACATCATGTCAGAAAGTAAACTAGCAGATGGAAATGTCGGAGTACATTATTTTTAATTTTTAAAATGTACTAATTGGTCTGACCAAAATTGTCTTTTTTGTTTGTTTATTTTTTTAACTCTCTCTCTCTCTCTCTCTCTCTCTCTCTCTCTCTCTCTCTCTCCCTCCCTCTCTCTCTCTCTCTCTCCCTCTCTCTCTCTCTCTCTCTCTCTCTCCCTCCCTCCCTCCCTCTCTCTCTCTCTCTCCCTCTCTCCCTCTCTCTCTCTCTCTCTCTATCTCTCTCTCTCTCCCTCTCTCTTTCTCTCCCTCTCTCTCTCCCCCTCTCTCTCTCTCTCTCTCTCTCTCTCCCTCTCTCTCTCTCTCCCTCTCTCTCTCTCCCTCCCTCCCCCCATCTCTCTCCCTCTCTCTCTCTCTCTCTCCCTCTCTCTCTCTCTCCCTCTCTCTCTCTCTCTCTCTCTCCCTCTCTCTCTCTCTCTCTCTCTCTCTCTCCCTCCCTCTCTCTCTCTCTCTCTCTCTCTCTCTCTCCCTCTCTCCCTCTCTCTCTCTTTATCTCTCTCTCTCCCTCTCACTCTCTCTCTCTCTCCCTCTCTCCCTCTCTCTCTCTGTCTCTCTCTCTCTCTCTCTCCCTCCCTCTCTCTCTCTCTCCCTCTCTCTCTCTCTCCCTCTCTCTCTCTCTCTCTCCCTCTCTCTCTCTCTCTCTCTCTCCCTCTCTCTCTCTCTCTCTCTCTCTCTCTCTCCCTCCCTCTCTCTCTCTCTCTCTCTCTCTCTCTCCCTCTCTCCCTCTCTCTCTCTTTATCTCTCTCTCTCCCTCTCACTCTCTCTCTCTCTCCCTCTCTCCCTCTCTCTCTCTTTATCTCTCTCTCTCCCTCTCACTCTCTCACTCTCTCTCTCTCTCCCTCTCTCCCTCTCTCTCTCTGTCTCTCTCTCTCTCCTTCTCTCTCTCTATATATATATTTTTTTATTTGTAAGTCTATTCTATTAATGAATATAATATATACTTAGACTATGGAAACACAAGAATTATGAACATTTAGTAATTGTCACGTTTTAAGTTCTGTTCATGTTTGAGTTTTTTAAATTATTTTTTAAATTTTTTATTAATATTCATTTACCAACATATACATAACAATATGCACACATAAAAAAAAAAAATCAAAACAGTTTTGTTATGGGGAAGCTTATAAACCATCGCTGAATTTACATTTATGAATGTGAAATTTTGCCAAAAGAATTAATACATTTATACTGAAGTACATATTTTCTTAACTTTGGCTTCTATAAAAGCAAAATACAGCATTCTTCCACAATAAGGCAAAGTCTTTATAAATATGGTGAACAATACCAACAGACGTGCAAAAGAGTTTCTGGATGGTCTTCACAAAAAGAACATTTTATATTGATGTCTCTTTTAAATTTAACCATATAATGATGGATTAGCAGGGTAATATCTGTGAATTATTCTGAACGACACCTTGTTCACTATCAAGTATTTGTGAGGAATCATCCAAACCTTTTTTCAGTCAATGTCATTTACAAAATCGGTTCCAATAAAATGTAACGTTTGGAATGGAAACAATTTCTTTCTGAAATAAAGCATGAATGTTCTTATTATTTCGAGGAAGTTGGGAAAAGCAGGGTTTTCCAACGCGTGATTCATCCACATGGGAGAGGGATGGAGACAGAAGAAGTGAAAGTCTGCCAGTATATCTAAAAAGCATTGCTTATGCCGGATGGAATGGCGTCAAATAAAATTGCAAATTCTCTTGGGGTAACTGGCATGTTATACGTTGATAAAAACTCTCTATAGGAGAAAAGTCACCCCTCTCCAATAAAAAGCTGGTCCCAATTCTCAAAAAAGTGTTCATGTTTCAGTTTCTCAGTTAAACTTTTAATCTGTGAATCACATTCTGTCATATTAAAGGGATAGTTCACCCAAAAATGTAAATTCTGTCAGTATTTACTCTCCCTCATGTTGTTCAACCCTGTAAGAACTTCGTTCATCTTCGGGACACGAATTAAGATATTTGTGATTAAATCTGAGAGCTGGATCACTCCTCCATAGGCTTCTAAGGGATTGAAAGTCGAAAAGTTATTAAAGACATCGTTAAAAGAGTACAAGTGACTACAGTGGCTCAATCTTAAGTTTATCAAGCGACGAGAATACTTTTTGTGCGCAAAAATAACGACTTTATTTCAACTCTTCATTTCCTTCTCTGTGGGCGTCGAGTGAGTTCACTAGTGTAACAGCGCAGCGCTTCTGTGTTGTACGTCACACGCATCACATGACCAGCGTCGGCCAATAGTGAGCCTGCATGTGACGTAGCACTACGCTATTACACTACGCTATCACACTACGCTATCACACTACGCTATCACACTACGCTATCAGACTCGAGGCCCACAGAGAAGGAAATGAATAGTTGAAATAAAGTCATTATTTTTGCGCACAAAAAGTATTCTCGTCGCTTGATAAACTTAAGATTGAGCCACTGTAGTCACTTGGACTATTTTAACGATGTCTTTAATAACTTTTCGGGGAACAAGTGTCAATCCCTTAGAAGCCTATGGAGGAGTGATCCAGCTCTCAGATTTAATCACAAATATCTTAATTCGTGTTCTGAAGATGAACGAAGGTCTTACGGGGTTGAACAACATGAGGGAGAGTAATTACTGACAGAATTTACATTTTTGGGTGAACTATCCCTTTAAATTCATTCGTGAAGGAAAATTTAAACTTTTAATTTGCTTTAATGCTCTTGTTGACTCAGTGAATATAGTTCTGTGTTGCTGAATCACATGATGATACTGTGTTGTCTCAGGGTTGCCAACTCCACGGTTTTCCCGCAAAACTGGGCTACTTTTGATCCCGTGGTTTAAAGGGATAGTGTCACGGTATGCGGATATGAACCCAAACGCAGACAGTAATAAATAAAACACGGATTTATTAAACAGACAGAAAACAAAGACCCACGAGGGGGCAAACGAACGTTGACAAGACTCGACTAATAAACTTGACAATAACATAAGACTAGAACTAACAGGCAGGATACAAACTCTGATCACGGGAATACAGAGCTCACAGAACCGGATGACAAGATACAAAACGAACAAACACCGAGTAATAAACACAAGGACCTTAAATAAGGGACATCATCACCAGGGCACAGGTGACACCGATGAACAATCAAGACTAACGAGGAGAACAAGGGGGCGTGTAAACAACACAAGACAATGCAAACACATAGCCCAAAACACAGGCCGTGTGTTTGCACACACAACATGAGAACAAATCCTGACAGATAGTTCACCCAAAAAAGAAAATTCGGTCATTAATAACTCATCCTCATGTTGTTCCAAACCCGTAAGACTTTCATTCATCTTCTTTATTTACAAAATATTAATCTCCGACTCGCGTTCACGCAACAGAATCCGCTCTCGTGAATGAGCATTGGAGATGAATATTTTGTAAATAAAGTGATAAATTATGTTTTTTCGCGCTCACATTGCGGTTAAACCACTGGAGTCACATGGGTTACTTTAATAATGTCTTTATTTCCTTTCTGGGGCTTGAAAGTGGTAGTTGCGTAGCCTGTCAATGGAGGGACAGAAAACTCTCAGATTTCATCAAAATAATCTTCATTTGTGTTCTGAAGGTGTTCATGTGTTCCTAATGTTTGATTACTACTATAGTGATTAGTTGAATAGTGTGTAAATCATGCAGTCAGTGTAAAATGTGTATTTAGTTATGTGAGTGGCATATTTTGAGTTGAGATGTTGTGTTTGGGCCGAGCTCCAGCACACACACTTTGACCCGCAGCGTTCACAATCCCAGTCGACGCTTTAACGCTTTGCTGATGCTGATGTTTTGTTAGAGCACATTCCCCTCACACAAAGCTTCAGGAGATCGTCTGCTCCAGCTTTAACAGAGAAACCAAACGCTGACAGCAGAGCCGTGCAATGAATCGCTCTTAGAATAACATTCATTAATGCCATTAAACAAGTAACATTTAGTTTGAATGAAATTAATGCTTTTGTTTAGCAAGGATGCATTATACTGGTCAAACTGAGGGTTCTTGGTCTATTTCAAATAATTAAATGCTTTTCTTTTGAACTTTCAGTGCATCAATTAAAAATGTATCAGTTTCCACTGAAATATGAAGCAGTGCAACTGTTTTCAACATTGATAATAATCATAAATGTTTCCTGATCAGCAAATCATCATATTATAGTGATTTCTGAAGGATCATGTGACACTGAAGACTGGAGTAATGATGCTGAAAATTCAACTTTTATCACAGGAATAAATTACACTTTACTATATTCACATAGAAAACAGAAATGTTAAACTGGAATAATATTTCACAAGAATCTTTTGCATTTTTGATCAAATAAATGCAGCCTTGGTGAGCAGAAGAGACTTCATAATTCAGATTTAAACGTGCATGAACTACTTTTTGAGCAGCGTCATATAATATTTGTGATTTATTAACGGAAGTTCTTTGGGCTGTAACTTCCAGTGTTGGCCAAAGGTTCTTGACACTTTGATGGTTTTATTATTATTATTGTGCATTTTATTTATAGGCGCCTTTCTTGACACTCAAGGTCACCATACATCATCAACAAGACAATAACAATATTTAAGTAAAAACAATGAAATATAATATAATTGTGGTCAGAGGGAGTAAGCTATTCTAAACAGATATGTTTTGAGTTTGGATTTATGAGAAATGTGAGAGGGAATCAGTATATAGTGTGATCTTTTAACATTTTATTGCTAACACTTATGGTATAAACTTAATTGGGTTGATATAATCCCTCTATATTTGTGACAATATCTTGCAATTTTGCTTGAGTCACACACAGACTTCAACATTCAGCATGCAAACCACAACAATAGTAACACGTTTTTTAAAATTAATTTAATTAATAAGACCATTACAATTTTATTTGCTGTCTCTCGTCAGTATAACCCCAATAACGATAGCAAATACAATTATAATGGTAAAATAAAGCCAAAAATAGTAAAACAAAGCAATTAATTTATTCATGGCGCAATGCACTCTGGGAGTACACATCCTCAGATCACAGATAGAATTAAGTTGACAAAACTTAAATAGATTAAGTAAGAAGAACTTGATGTGATTAAGTTATGCTAACTTAATTAAATTAAGGCAGCGTGTTTGCACAATTTAATTAAGTAAACTGAACTAATTTGTTTTTACGGTGTATATGAAGGGGTGAGATTATGAATGACTTTAAAAGTGTGAAGTATTTTATAGTTGATACGGTAAGTGATGGAGCTTGTAAGATGTGTGTGATGTGATGTGCATGAGTGATAATACGTGCAGCTGAGTTTTGGACCAGTTGTAGTTTATGGAGGGTTTTTTGCGGGAGGCCAAACAAAAGAGGAATTGCAGTAATCTAAACAAGAGGTGTCATGACTCAACGGATCACAGGAAGCAATAGCAGGTAAATAACTCTTTATTAAATGAAGAGGAAGTCCAAACAGAAATGGTGTGGAAATGGTGACACAGGGACATCGATGGTCAGCGAGGTGAATCCCAAGTGGTGCGGTGAAGACAGACGAAGAACAATCCACAAGCGGTGATAATCCACAACCGACGATAATCCACAATCAAGACGAACTTCACAGGAACACACGACGAGAGACTCAGGAACACAAGACTGGAACACCGACAAATCCAACAACGATCTGACAATGGAGATGAGAAAACTGTGAGAATTTATAGTGAAATGAGATCGGCTGCAGCTGGTGATGATATGATGATCAGCTGGAGCGAATCCAAGAATGACACTCAATCACACCCACAACACACGTGCTTTCATGCAACAACAACAACACGAGACGAGAAGGAAGCAATGAATTAGTATACTGTGACAAGAGGTGACTAAACCGTGAACAAGAATGGCAGTGGAGTGAGGCGTAAGGGAAGTAGACGGTTGATGTTTCGAAAATGGTAATAAGCAGATGGGGTAACATTATTAACATGAGACGTAAAAGATCTCAGAGACACAAACTCTTAACCTGAGGAGAGGGGAGATGAAGCAGTGGGAATAGAAAAATATAGAGTTTGTTTAATGTTGATCTTGTACCTATAAGGAGAAATTCGGTTTTATTGCTATTTAATTTGAGGAAGTTTGAAGTGAACCAGGATTTTATGTCAAGAAGAAAATTGGTAAGGGTTTTGAATTAGGTTTGGTTGAAAGATAGAGCTGGGTGTCATCAGCGTAGTGTAAGGCGGGTGCCGAAAAGTCTGGGCCACCCCTGGTGGAAACAAAAGACTCTCCTGAGAATTAACATTTGATCCCTCCCTTGCATAATTATATAACAGCAGCGTCTGAAACACAGCACAATGTAACTCACACCTCACACCTCACTTGAACAATCTCCCCCTTCTCCTGCTTACCTGAAACTCACTGAAAACCCATGAAATGTTAAATGTGTACAAATAAGTAACTATGCATGTTTGGTATCATTTAAAGTGTCTCAATGCGCCTGATAAAATGGTCTCATTCTCCCAAGCCTTAATGGAAAGCTAAAAGAAGTTACAAAATATGAGAAGTGGTGCGTCCCTCTAAGGTGTTCCCTCCCCCAGATCCTCCATTGTGATCTCACAGTTGTGAGCCCCTCACTAGGGGACCAAATCTAATTATAATCACAGACACCACCATTTGGTAAGCAAATTGAATTATCTGGGTTTATAAGGAAAATTGGCAAAAGGTTCTGGGAGTCTGTAGGTTGACTGCCCACACAATCGCTGTGTGTAATTTTAATTGCCAGGTAATATTTTCTACAAATTCCTCGATTTCTGGAATGATATGATTAACGGATGATTTTATTCTCATGAATTGGATTTTGAATTATTGCTTCATTACCTGGTCAATAAATTGTAAACGTTTGATTTTACTCTGATTGACTCTTAGTTTGTTCTCTCAAGTAGATTATCGGACTCGTATGCTCCCGCAAGCCTGGGTCAGATTGGCGACGGCTAATACTTTGTCACTAGTTCAAGTGTACTTGCTTTGTAGTAACGGGGCATTCCGTTTAGTGGTAGCTAACGTGCTACTTGACCAACCTAAATTTGGGTACGTCTATTTTACCTCTGTCTTAATTTAATGTAACTTTAGATAAGTGTACGTGAGAAATCACGGGCTTGGCCAATCTAAACTATTATGAGGGAAGTATTGTTGGTCAACTCATACCTATAATAGGCCCAAAACCTCTACTAAAGTATAACGATTAAATTAAGTTTAAGTGTGTGTAATTCAATGGGACTAAAAGAAAAGTATCTCTGATTGTGTTTTGGGTGAATCCGACCCTCTGAGATATTAGTCAAAAACCCCTGTTTAGTGACGAAACTGACGAGATTGTAAACTTGAGACCCGCAGAAGATGCGAGGACCTCTATGCGGCATAGTTTCCTAATCTGAACAGGTAAAACATAATTAAAGAGATTCAAAAGAATAATCAATCATTCGCTCACTTTTAATAATATCCAGATATTATTAAAACCCTTTTCATTTATGGAGTCAGATGAAATAACGAGTCAATACATATGAGAAAATGTGTTCCATTTAATCTTGTTGTGTTGCGTAAAAGGAAAGACAGTAACCCGCAGAGACCTTCACCTGTATTATTGGAAACTCCCATTGGACCAATAGACAGGCTTACAGTAGCAATGGAAGTGAATCTGATATTTATGGAAGATGTAACATAATGAAGCTAAATAATGAACGGCAGAGGCCCCAGGACAGAGCCCTGAGGCACTCCTGTGATGATAGCGACTCAATGGGAGGTGAATGATTTTAACTGAATGAACTATGCTGTATATTATAGCCGGTTTGGTGTTATTAAAGGAGTGCGATTGTTTGTTTAATGTTTGGATTTCTTGGAAACGCTGACCCTGCTCTCTGCACTGTGAACTTCTGTAGAGTCAGCGCTTCAGTTTAACATTACACTCAAACATTGGTTAGTCCTGCGCAGGCAGTCAGGGATCATTACCATTAACATCTCAGAGCTCATTTAAAATTAAACTAGAAATTAAAGAATGCTTGCTAATGTAAAACTCTAGGTTTTTGCCAAGGCCTTGCTATGTGGTTACTATAGCGTGTTTTGGGTGATGTGGACTCCCTTTTAGTGTGTTTATGGGAATTTGTTGGCTTTTTTAAATCAGATCCATTGGAACCTCCTATTTTTCCATTAATTTCTCCCATAGAGATTTCAAAATATTCTTTGTTAAAGCATTATAAAACATGAACCTCGCCTGCAAGGAGAATCACACTTTGAGAATTACAAACTTTGATTTGAAGAAAAAAAAAAGTATTTGTAACTGGGACAAAAATGCACAAGTACAAGACTGTGCTAAACGGCTTCAGTGAGGGAAAGAACTACAATCCCATGAAGCATTGCGAATGAAATAATCGAATTAAAAAAGAAATACAAAACTCATTTAAACACGCTGAATAAAAACAATCTATTTCAAGTTTATTTCACAATATGCATATATATTCAAATATTTAACTATTTCTAGAGTGTACAGAGACTGAATCGATTATTTTTTTTGTTTAACTTTTTTCGACTCTCTGATTGTTGGAATTTGCTGTACAGCATTATGGGTAATGTCGTTTTACCACCATTAATTCTGCCTTTAAAAAAATTATTTTAAAGCTAAGTTGATGTACAGCGAGCTTAAAAATACCATCGCTTATCAACCTTGTGGCAGTAGAGCTGACTTAAAAGTTTTATGAGTTATCGCACAGAACAAAAATGATCCATTGTTGTTACAGAAAATTCCTTGATAGCTATCCAAACATTGAAACATATGTGAGAGCTGTGGAGTTTCCTGAGCTAGGAAATATATATATGAGCAATGCAGAGCTCTTTAATCACATGCTCTGTATAGAAAAGTTGTGTTCCATATGACGCTCTATGCACTTATACACTATGTACTTATACACTGTGCACTTATACACTATGCACTTATAAACTATGTACTTATACACTGCACTTATACACTATGTACTTATACACTATGTACTAATTCACTTATACACTATGTACTTATACACTATGCACTTAATCACTATGTACTTATACACTATGCACTTATACACTATACACTTATACACTATGCACTTATTCACTATGCACTTATAGACTAGGTACTATGCACTTATACACTATGCACTTATACACTATACACTTATACACTATGCACTTATTCACTATGCACTTATAGACTAGGTACTTATACACTATGCACTTATACACTATGTACTATGCACTTATACACTATGCACTTTTACACTATGCACTTATACACTATGCACTTTTACACTATGCACTTATACACTATGCACTTATACACTATGCACTTATACACTATGTACTATGCACTTATACACTATGCACTTTTACACTATGCACTTATACACTATGCACTTTTACACTATGCACTTATACACTATGCACTTATACACTATGCACTTATAAACTATGTACTTATACAATATGCACTTATACACTATGTACTATGCACTTATACACTGCACTTATACACTATGCACTTATACACTACGCACTTATACACTATGCACTTTTACACTATGCACTTATACACTATGCACTTATACACTATGCACTTATAAACTATGTACTTATACAATATGCACTTGTACACTATGTACTATGCACTTATACACTGCACTTATACACTATGCACTTATACACTACGCACTTATACACTATGCACTTATACACTATGCAATTATACACTAAGCACTTATACACTATGCACTTTTACACTATGCACTTATACACTATGCACTTATACACTATGCACTTATACACTATGCACTTATACACTATGCACTTTTACACTATGCACTTATACACAATGCACTTTTACACTGCACTTATACACTATGCACTTATACACTATGCACTTATACACTATGCACTTATACACTATGCACTTTTACACTATGCACTTATACACTATGCACTTATACACTATGCACTTATACACTATGCACTTTTACACTATGCACTTTTACACTATGCACTTATACACCATGCACTTATACACTATGCACTTATACACTATGCACTTTTACACTATGCACTTATACACTATGCACTTATACACTACACACTTATACACTATGCACTTATACACTATGCACTTATACACTATGCACTTATACACTATGCACTTTTACACTGCACTTATACACTATGCACTTTTACACTGCACTTATACACTATGCACTTATACACTATGCACTTATACACTATGCACTTATACACTATGCACTTTTACACTATGCACTTATACACTATGCACTTATACACTATGCACTTATACACTATGCACTTTTACACTATGCACTTTTACACTATGCACTTATACACCATGCACTTATACACTATGCACTTATACACTATGCACTTTTACACTATGCACTTATACACTATGCACTTATACACTACGCACTTATACACTATGCACTTATACACTATGTACTTATACACTACGCACTTATACACTATGCACTTATACACTATGCACTTATACACTATGCACTTATACACTGTGCACTTATACACTATGCACTTTTACACTATGCACTTATACACTGTGCACTTATACACTACACACTTATACACTATGCACTTATACACTGTGCACTTATACACTATGCACTTTTACACTATGCACTTATACACTGTGCACTTATACACTACACACTTATACACTATGCACTTATACACTATGCACTTATACACTATGTACTTATACACTACGCACTTATACACTGTGCACTTATACACTATGCACTTATACACTAAGCACTTATACACTATGCACTTTTACACTATGCACTTATACACTATGCACTTATACACTATGCACTTATACACTATGCACTTTTACACTATGCACTTATACACTATGCACTTATACACTATTCACTTATACACTATGCACTTATACACTATGCACTTTTACACTATGCACTTATACACTATGCACTTTTACACTATGCACTTATACACTATGCACTTATACACTATGCACTTTTACACTATGCACTATTACACTATGCACTTATACACTATGCACTTATACACTATGCACTTTTACACTATGCACTTATACACTATGCACTTTTACACTATGCACTTATAAACTATGTACTTATACAATATGCACTTGTACACTATGTACTATGTACTTATTTTATAAGGCTATTTTGTTATTTAACATCAGCTTCCCTCCTCATTTACAGGACGCTACTGTGAGGTGCACCAGATGACTGGGAATTACATGTGGGATAAAGACACCATGAAGGAATTCCTGATCGGAACCAATCCGGACAGCCGTTTACCCCTGTGGTGGGACGGGTCCGAGCCGCTGTGGGTCACCATGCAGAAACTAGGGAAGAGAGTCTACATGTACTACTGGCCAGGTCAGTGTGCTATCAATAGAGTACAATGTGGGACCAGGGTTATTAAAATTAACTAAAACTATATATATAGTACAGTACAGTAATCAACATTTGAAGTGGATCAAAATCTTTTATCAAAGTTATGCATGAATTTTGAACAATACCCGTTCTTGTCTTAGGACAACTTTGATGGACTTTGATTCACTTCAAATGTTGACTACTGTATATATATACAGTAGTCAACAATACATTTGAAGTGAATCAAAGTCCATCAAAGTTGTCCTAAGACAAGAACGGGTGTTGTTCAAAATAAATGTTTTTACTTACCATAAAATAAATGTTAACCCGATTTTCAATTTTTTTAACTCTTAAAACTGAAATAAAAATAAATAAAAATCTATATAGGCATATTAAAAAAATTACAAAAACACAAAACTAAATTAATAAAACTTTAACAGAAACAGAATATATAAAAAATAAATAAAAAATAATTCAAGTTATTAATAAAAACTATAATAGTATCTCAGTTATTGATAAGTAAATGGGTCAGTGAAAGTGAAGTGTTTATACTTCGGGTGGTCAAAGTAAATATTATATGAGATATTTTGTCTGTTTGTTTGTGAAGTGCTTTGAGATGCTACTTTTAAACGCGCTATAGAAAATAATGTTTATTATTTTGGTATGTTTTAATATAAGGTTTGCAACCCCTGATTTGTGTGATATTGACTTGTTGGTTTGTAGTTATTTTTATATTGTAAAAATTGAGAAAGTAGGTGATTAATAAAGAAGATGCATGTAAATGGAGATTTGTTTACTTGCTGCTATTCTGTTGAAAGGGTCTTAATAATGTCACTTCCTATTTATCACAAGCTTATGAAATGTTTATTTTTTAATAGCCAAACATCTAGACATGCGAAGTTATATGCGACTACAAAATCGGGTTTAACTGCAAAATAAACTGCCGTTCAAAAGTTTGGGGTTGGTAAAATATTATGTTTTTGAAATAATTATCCTTCAGAAATAATTCTAATATGATGATTTGATGCTCAAGAAACATTTCTCATTATTATTAATGTTGAACACAGTTCATATTTTTTGTGGAAACCGTGACACATTTTATTTTTCAGGATTCTTTGATGAATCGAAAGTTCAAAAGAACAACATTTATTTGAAATAAAATCTTTTGTAACACTATTAATGTCTTTACTGTCACTTTTGATCAATTTAAAGCATTATTGCTGATAAAAGTATTAAAATTGTTACTGACCCCAACCTTGTAGTGTCATTTAATTAGTGTTTCTCCTTTCAGAGCTGCTCCTGTTGCTCCTTTACATCAAAACAACGTTTTCAAGCAAAGCTTTCAAAAGATCTCTCTTTGATCTCTCTCAAATGCTTATTAACACATTAATATGCATATAATCAACATATTATCACGTGTGTTCAGGTTGTGAAGTGACGATTCTTGGAGTCAGACCATCGTTCTGTGAGGAATACGTGTACAATCCTTCAGAGAAGAACCTGACCGACTCCATGGAGAACGCTCTCAATATGTTAAAGTAAGAGCACAAGCCTCTCCAGAAACCATTAAACACGAGCTATCCTGCTTTTCTCCATCTTCATCTCTCTTCAGTGTGTGATGTTGCTGTTTAAACATGAAAAATCTCTCAAAGTCACACAGTTGTTCTCTATATCAGTGTTTCTGAACTCCTGAAACGCCTCCATTGTAGTCTTGAGTTTCTCCCGGGAACGAACACGTCACAATATTCCTCATTATAATAATTCATACGCAGAATAAAGGGGCGGGGCCTGATTGAGTTAGTTAGTAGTGTGTTAAACTGGTGGTTATGGGAAGGGGCGGGACATTTCCCAAACACACTCGAAGCGCTCGACCAATCACAACACACTGATCCAGCCGACCAATCAGAGCACAGTGTGCTTTTCAGAAGGAGGGGCTTCATAGAGACAGGAAGTAAACAGAGCGTTACTGACAGACTGGGAAGAGAGGAGCCGCAACAATGGAGAATATGAGGAAAATAATCAACATTCAAGCAGGAAAACCTGTTCTAGTAGAGCCTGAAAACAACATCAAGGCATAATAGGCATACGTTTCTTAGCTTTTAATATGAATAAGTCAGCCTTAAGGTTATGAATAAGCTGTTCCAAAGCAATGAATAAATTCGCATTTAGGAGATATAAGCATTCAAAACTTGGTAAAGTTTTAAAAAGTTAGTTTTTAAGTTTTTTAAAACTTGCTAAAATGGATCACGGATTTTTATGACATCACCAGCTTCTTCTTCTCATCACATCTTCTGTCCAATCAAATACTCTCTAGAATAAAAAGCTCCGCCCCCTTTGCTATAAACACCACCTGGCCAAAGCGAGCATTGACAGCCACGGGCAACTGTACGTTGGTTAAGAATGAAATAGCTAGAATTTATTCACAACTCTACTATTGAATCAAACGTACCATCAGCGCTCGGATTCACTTCAATGGTGTTGCCTAGTGCGACTCGCAGTCTGTGAGGTAAACTTAATGCTATTGGCTACTTTGAAAAGGGGGAGGAGCCATTCAATATGTCCCGCCTTATCTTCCCGTCTCGACTTTAAGTGTGTTTGTTATTATCAGATGGTTTGATTTGAATGTTTCCAACAGGAGCAATAAAGCAGACATGGCTGGTATTTATTATGAGAAGATTGATGTGGAAGGGCATCACTTTGGTCCTCGATCTCCTGAAATACAGCGTGCGGTTCGCTCCCTGGATCAGGCCTTCCAGTTCCTCAACCAGAAAATCAAGGTATTTTTAACAAGGGTGAAACAATGAAAGAACACTTTCTAACTTCTGAAACACATTTGTTTGTTTGTCAGGAGAAGAAAATGAGAGATGATATAAACGTGGTGCTGTTCTCGGATCACGGCATGACGGAGCTCGAGTGGATGGAGAAAGTTATCGAACTGGATAACTTCATTGACATGTCGTACGTTATTAAAATGATGGACAGGGGGCCGGTGGTCAATCTGTGGCCCAAACAAGACAAGTTTGAGGAGGTGAGCTCAAACTATCTGTGTGTTTCACATCAGACGCATGTTTACTCGTGACAACAAGGACAAAAACAGCCCTTGCTTTAAAAAACAACAACAGGGTTCTTAAGTTTTATGAAAAGCTTGGAGTGAAATCACATGCGGTTAGGGGAGGAGCCCTAATGGAGCCCCGCCCCCGCACATCCCCCCACCCCCAATTTTACCCATTGTTCATAATTAACCAGCACAACTTGAAATTATAAAAATTGGTAAATCTGATAAATGACAGATCAATTAAACACACCCAATATACTCTTTAATGTTATATTTCAAAATTACAAATATACAAAAATTACAAAAATATAACAAATTGCTCCAAACAGTTTGGAAAAACAAATCTTTTTGCTTTTTCCCTGACATCTTTGAAAAATACAAATGCAAAGGCAATGATTAATGTATGTTTTGACAGGATATTAAATATTACCCAGAGCACACTGCTTTAATCCATGTAGCCTTAATGTAACTAGAAAACCTATTAATACTTATATAATTTATAATAAAATGAAGAAATAGGTCTTCATTCCTTCCCATACCCACTAACATTTCCCTTAGTTTCAGATAACGTAAGCTAGCCAAACTGAGCCGAAGCTTCTGGCCTGGTTGCAAAGTAGTTGTAGAGTTTTTGACTCCATCAATAATAATGTATACGATGTGATATATATATTAAATATTCAAGCCTAAAAATGTTAGACGAGCTTTCTTCCAACTTCCCTTCTCCATCACGACGTGTGTTCGCGCGATGTTGTTGGTTACCTAGTAACGAACGTACGGTGGCCGAGAATGTTCCGTCAACTTCCGTGTGTTCGCGCATCTGTTGCCTAGTAACGAACGCAATCTGGCCGCGATACGTGCTGGCGGCAGGAAACTTCACTTTGTGTGACTGCGCCTCGTATATAACGTTATATATAAAGCTTGCAGGACTTGGTTGGCATTGCTTTTTCAGCGTGAGAAATACACGGTGTGGCGTGTGAGAGTGAGACTTGAGAAACCTGCGTTAGATTAAACTGGGAAGGGTTACAGCACTTGCATATTGTTGTCCTATTCAGTCCCTCCTGAAAAACGCGATCATGCGATCGCATAATTCAATGCATTATCAGTCCGCATATTCATGCAGGGGGCCGTTTTTTTCTCAAATACGCCACACTTCCGCCGCAGAAATTGCAGATTTCCGCGCAAAATATTTTTGGGTTTTGCATGATTTCGTAATCCTTGCATTTTTGTTGCCAAAAAGTCAGATATATCTTAGCAGAAAGTTGAAAAATGTTGCGTTTACGTCACACAAGAGCAGCCATTTCACCCTGTTGCCATGGGAACGTTATGAAGTGATGATGTAATTACGCGGCGTGAACATCATCGAAAAGCTGTAAAACAGGAAGCACACTTTTTATTTTTTTATATTTTATTTGTTAATTTTTACAGAAGTTGTAGCATATTCCTTTTGTAAAGCTACAGAACGTGTTTGACTAATCAGTGTTTTGTAAGTTTGAGCCGTGTGTTAATTAAAGCGATAGTTCACCCAAAAATGTAAATTCTGTCAGTAATTACTCTCCCTCATGTTGTTCAACCCCGTAAGATCTTCGTTCATCTTCGGGACACAAATTAAGATATTTGTGATTAAATCTGAGAGCTGGATCACTCCTCCATAGGCTTCTAAGGGATTGAAACTTGTTCCCCGAAATGTTATTAAAGACATCGTTAAAATAGTCCAAGTGACTACAGTGGCTCAATCTTAAGTTTATCAAGCGACGAGAATACTTTTTGTGCGCAAAAACAAACAAAAATAACGACTTTATTTCAACTATTCATTTCCTTCTCTGTGGGCCTCGAGTCTGATAGCGTAGTGTAATAGCCTAGTGTGATAGCGTAGTGTGATAGCGTAGTGTAATAGCCTAGTGTGATAGCGTAGTGTAATAGCCTAGTGTGATAGCGTAGTGTAATAGCCTAGTGTGATAACGTAGTGTAATAGCCTAGTGTGATAGCGTAGTGTGATAGCGTAGTGTGATAGCGTAGTGTGATAGCCTAGTGTGATAGCGTAGTGTAATAGCGTAGTGTGATAGCGTAGTGTGATAACGTAGTGTGATAGCGTAGTGTGATAGCCTAGTGTGATAGCGTAGTGTGATAGCGTAGTGTGATAGCGTAGTGTGATAGCGTAGTGTGATAGCGTAGTGTGATAGCGTAGTGTGATAGCCTAGTGTGATAGCGTAGTGTAATAGCGTAGTGTGATAGCGTAGTGTGATAACGTAGTGTGATAGCGTAGTGTGATAGCCTAGTGTGATAGCGTAGTGTGATAGCGTAGTGTGATAGCGTAGTGTGATAACGTAGTGTGATAGCGTAGTGTGATAGCCTAGTGTGATAGCGTAGTGTGATAGCGTAGTGTGATAGCCTAGTGTGATAGCGTAGTGTGATAGCATAGTGTGATAACGTAGTGTGATAGCGTAGTGTGATAGCCTAGTGTGATAGCGTAGTGTGATAGCGTAGTGTGATAGCCTAGTGTGATAGCGTAGTGTGATAGCGTAGTGTGATAGCGTAGTGTGATAACGTAGTGTGATAGCGTAGTGTGATAACGTAGTGTGATAGCGTAGTGTAATAGCGTAGTGTGATAGCGTAGTGTGATAGCGTAGTGTGATAGCGTAGTGTGATAGCGTAGTGTGATAGCGTAGTGTAATAGCGTAGAGCTACGTCACACGGAGGCTCACTATTGGCCGACGCTGGTCATGTGTGTGATGCGTGTGACGTACAACACAGAAGCGCTGCGCTGTTACACTAGTGAACTCACTCGAGGCCCACAGAGAAGGACATGAAGAGTTGAAATAAAGTCGTTATTTTTGTTTGTTTTGCGCACAAAAAGTATTCTCATCGCTTGATAAACTTAAGATTGAGCCACTGTAGTCACTTGGAGTATTTTAACGATGTCTTTAATAACTTTTCGGGGAACAAGTGTCAATCCCTTAAGAAGAACTATCCCTTTAAGGTCTGAAATAAAACAAGATGAGATCTAAATATTCCAGCACTTTCTGTGATGTACGCTTGCTTATCATAGGAAGTAATAAGAAATGACTCTACATTAAGGCAGTAGATAGCGAGAACAGGGTGTTGGGAATCACTTTTCTTTCTCTTTTTCATCAAACCGCAGTTTTTGCAGGTTCCAGCAATTTCATTGCATAAAATTGCATAAATATCCCGCATATTCCATCGCATTTTTTAAGAAAACGTGCCGCATGATAAAGGATTTTTGCCCGCAACAATCACAAAAAAACTTTACATTTTTCTGGAAGGACTGATTATTGTTAGTTTCACTGCTATTGCTCTCCTCATTTGTAAGTTGCTTTGGATAAAAGCGTCTGCTAAATGATTAAATGTAATTTTGAGGGGTAAAAATACTCTTGGAGTCAGAATTCATTGCTGTGAAAAAGGCAGATCTGTACATCAACCTATTCGGATTTAAACTGGAACTTTTATCAGAATATAAATCTACATTGATGCAGAAAAACTACAAATAGTGGAGATACTCAGTCCTGAATCTCATGAAACCCGTCAACAGTACGTCACATTTCAGCACAAATAACAGATTATACTTTGTAAATTAAAAATAAAACCTAAAAATGATTTTTAATGAAAATTCACACAAAAATCTTGTTCTCATTACTATACTGTTAAAAAATAATTAAATTGTAAAATATTTATACATGGTATTTGTTGAACTGCATGTAATTTTCTAAAATAAAATTATATTTAATATGAATTAATAAAATATAATTATTATTATTTTACAAAACTCATGAAAGTCTCATTCCTGCTACTTTACTGTAAATAAAAAAACATTTGAATTGTAAAATATTTATAAAATAAAATTATAATATAATAATAATTACTATATTATAAAACACTCACAAATCTTGTTTTAATTACTATACTGTGAAAGGGGAATAGTAAAATATTTATACATGATGGTATGTGTTGAACTGCGTTTAATTTCTAAAATAAAATTATAATATAATAATTATTATTATATTACAAAACACTCACAAATCTTGTTCTCATTACTATACTGTGAAAAAGGGAATATATTATTTAATTTATAAAATATGTATACATGGTGATTGGTGGTATTTGTTGAACTGCATTTAATTATTATAATATCATATAAAATAATATAATATTACACAACTTACTTAAATAGTAAAATATTTATACGTGGTGGAATTTCATTAATATAATAAAATAATATATTTTTTAAATCACTATTCAAAATAATGTGAAGTACAAGAGCTCAAAACGTTTCGGTGTTTAAAATGAACTTCAGTGGTTTAAACTGACTGTGTGTGTGTGTGTGTGTGTGTGTGTGTGTGTGTGTGTGTATGCGCGCTTGTGTGTGTGTGTGTGTGTGTGTGTGTGCGCGCTTGTGTGTGTGTGTGTGTGTGTTACTCAGATATATAACAAAATATCAAATAATATAATATAACACAACTATCACAAAAATCGTATTCTCATTACTACATTGGGAAAAAAAGAATATATAATTTAAATAATAAAATAATTATTCATGGCGGAATTTCATTAAAATAATATAATATAATATAATATTTTTTAAATCACTATTCAAAATAATGTGAAATACAAGAGCTCAAAATATTTCAGTGTTTAGTATGAACTTCAGTGGCTTAAACTGACTGTGTGTGTGTGTGTGTGTGTGTGTGTGTGTGTGTGTGTGTCTCAGATATATCAGAACCTGAGCGCAGTGAACAACATGAATGTTTATAAGAAGCAGGAGATCCCGGAGCGCTTCCACTACAGGAACGGGAGGTTCGTGTCGACGCTGACGCTCGTGGCCGAGCCGGGATGGTTCATCACTGAGGTTTCTGACATCATTCTGTCCACAGTGTGCCTCTTTACAGGCTTGTTATATATATATATATAGTGAACACACACATGCTAAAGTTGACTAAAAAGAGGAATAAAAAATCATCTTTTGGAAATTAATCTTAATGCCCTAATTAAAAAAATGAGGAAAAATCCAACCTTTAAGGACACCAGTTTTCTTTGTGAATGAATAATGTATCGTAAATAAATAAATGTTCTTCATTAAAATACAGGGTGCAAAAGTCAGGACACCCCTATGTTAAATTCCCATAGAGACAGCAGAATTTTATTTTTAAAGGCCAGTTATTTCATGGATCCGGGATAATATGCATCCTGATAAACTTCCCTTGGCCTTTGGAATTAAAATATCCCACATCATCACATTCCCTTCACCATACCTAGAGATCGGCATGGCGTTATTTCAGTTAGGCTAATAGCTGGTTTGATTAGCATTGAGAGATGATCTTATGGAATATTCCCCATGCCGATCTGCAAATTTGAGCCTGATATCTCAGTAAATGATCTTTCAGTGAGAGTGTGTTCGAATGCAGTACCGAACGCTTCCACTAGAGGAAACTCGTCTCACATTCATTTCCAATGCGTCATTTTGAACATTTTTAAGTGTGATTGTTTTTTCAGGACCATTAAACCTGTTCAAATCATATCCATGATTAATGTGTGTGTTCACACAGCAAGTGCCAAAACCTTTACCAAGTTTTGCACCATTCCGATGAAGAAAGAAATTTCTAAAAAACTAAACGGACCGAAGAGCACCAGAGTGTCGTATGTTGCTTTTGTACAATACAACCTCTGACAGGAATGTCTTTAGTCATGAGTGATTCAGTCTTGTATATAAAGCGCCATTTTGCCCAGAAACAACAGTGTTCCTCTTGTGTGCTTGCCTGAGATAACAGATTATCTCACTGATGCGTCATCGACACCCCTCCATGACCCTGAGCTGGAGAAGAGATAAAACACACACATCCACACACTGACTTCTGCATGTCTTCCCAGAATAAAGCCAAACTGCCCTTCTGGAGGAACGGCACGAGAGAAGCGGAGGGATGGCAGCACGGATGGCACGGATACGACAACGAGTTTGTGGACATGAGGGGATTTTTTCTGGCACAAGGACCAGGTGAAGCTCAGCAGAACACACCTTTAGGCCGTGTGTCCACCAAAGCGTGTTTAGTCGGCTGAAAACGCTGGACGCTCTGCTGAAAACGCCTAGCTGTGGGCGCTTGAGAGCGTTTTGGCAGCGTTGCGTTTTTTCAGTTGAGACGATTCGTTGCTATGATACCGAATATCCGCAGCACAGTTTACTTGTAACTGATTTCGCAGATAATTTTGTTTCATACTAAAAATTTATTTTTCATCCATTTTGTTCGGTTAGCTCTGCTGGTTGACGTCGTTGTACAGAAAGAATGTTGTGACAGTAGGTCATGTGGTATTTGTCCCGCCCCTCCTCCACTGTGATTGGACGGCTGTGTAAAAAGTGACAGTGATGAGCACAGCGTTTTACGCAAAGTTGAACATTTTTCAACTCTCGGCGACCAGTAAAAAACGCCGGGCGCTCAGCGCTTGAGCGTTAAATACACGCTCAGCGCCTCGTTACGCTCATGGCGTTTAAAGCTACACTGTGTGATTTTTACCCCCATCTAGCGGTGAAAAGGTATATGACCATCCAGTGAATATTAGTTTCTGTTCCTCTCAATTCCGATTTCGTTTTAACTCCTACGGTGGCCAATGTAGTCCAAGATTAGCATGGCTTCCAGTTCGACCTCGTCCATGAGTGAAAGGTGAAGCTTAAATTAACCGTATGTCCCTCTTTGGCTAATGTACTTTCAAGATGGAGGGGCAACATGGCGACCGACATTAGAACCCCCCACCCGTATGTATTTTCAATGGCATATTATACACTCACGAGAATACTTTATTACTTGAACGAAGTAAATATACATTAATGAGCACATATATTTTTGAAAGAACTTAGTGTTTTTAGCTAAGAATAAACTAAAAAAGTTACACAGTGTAGCTTTAAAAAACGCGGCGCTCCCATTTAAAGCAATTGGAATTTTACGCCAGCTGCGTGAAAAAAACGCTTTGGTTGACACACGGCCCTAATCTGCATAATAATGTCGTTAGTAATAATACATAATAATGTATTTAAATAAAATATAAAAAAATAAAATAAATGCAATTTTACAATTAAATTAAAATAATTAAAATATAAAAGTATTTATTTTAAATAAAATATAAAAAATAGTGCTGTGTGTGTGCGCGCGCGTCTATTATATAAACAAACATTTATGCGATTAATAGTGATTAATCGATTTGACTTTTATATTTTAATTATTTTAATTTAATTGTATTATTGCACTTATTTTATTTACATAAAATTTTGTGTTTAACACAAACTTTTATGTTAGATGCAATTAATTGTGATTAATCGATTTGATAGCACTAAAAACAAATTATTTTTATTACAATTTTTAAATATAAATAATATACACTACCATTTATTTTTTTGAAGAAATTAATACTTTTATTCAGCAAGGATGCATTAAATTGATCAAAAGTGACAGTAAATACTCTGTATAATAATATTGTTAATGATAAAAAAAATAACTATAAAACTGTTATTGATGTATTTAATTAAAATATTTTAAATGCAATTAAAATATTTTAAATATAAAATAGAAGTATTCATTTAAAATCAAATATAAAAAAATATATATTTTCAAGTTTTAACCTTTTTTTATTTTTATTTTTTTTTACAATTTAACCATGAAAATGTTTACCTTTTTTTGGAGGAAATTAATTTTTATTCAGCTAGGATGCAAAAGTTAATCAAAGTTAACGTTTATAAGATTCTATTTCTTATCAATTTTGTACTTTCTATTCATCAAAGAATCTGTATCACAGTTTCCACATAAATATGCGTCAGCACAACTGTGATAATAATCATAAATGTTTCTTGAGCATCAAAACATCATATTATACTGATTTCTGAAGGATCATGTGACACTGAAGACTGGAGTAATAATGCTGAAAATTCAGTTTTGATCACAGGAATAAATTACACTTTACTATATATTCACATAGAAAACAGCTAGTTTACATTCTAATAATATTTTCACAATTTTACTGCATTTTTTATCAAATAAAAGCAGCCCTGGTGAGCAGAAGAGACTTTTAAATGCCAGTGTGTATTTTTATAATTTAATTATTTTATATTGTTAGTGTAACATAATCATTTTCTAACTCTTGTAACTCATCAAATGATCATTTAGATGTTTCTCTCTCTCTCTAGACTTCAAGAGGAACTTCCGCACGGGTCCCATTCGAACAGTAGATGTGTATAATGTGTTGTGTAAGACGCTGGGGATTGAAGCGCAGCCGAACAACGGCTCCTGGTCTCGGGTCGAGTGTATGATGAAGAGCTCGGCTTCTGCCGTTCGAGTCGCTTCGACCTCCGTATGCCTGATGATGATGATAATGATGAGGATGCACTAGAATATCTGGAAACACAACATCAGATACAGATAACTTTGATTTTATGCCTGTGTGCCATAGGCTCAGATAAAGGCCAAGAATACCTGTTTTTGCTGCACTGCCTCTATTTTTGAGTTGAAGAAATTATGTTGTTGGATAAACCAATTTGCAAATTTTCACTGAAATTTGACCTGAGGTCAAAGATTTATATTTTAAGTAAAATATGAGCTTTTATTATGTAATTTCATTCATTTTCTCCACCTATTGTTTCCGTTTTTACACATTGATTTTAGTTTTATTTTATTTTCTGAGTACTGTAAAATGGCTAGGGTGTCCTCTCTGTGCTGTTTTGAATGTAAGACATTGTATTGTTATTATTTGTTTAATTTCTATAACATTATAGGGTTTTAACATTATATAATATTATACATAGATTATCCATTTTCCTTTAGAACAGGGTTTGTACTCATTTCTTTCACAATAAAATATTTTCTCAAGACTCAAAGTTTTTGTTATTCTACTACTACATCTGTTCTTTCATATTCTACTCAGTATATGATGTTTTATTGTGATTTACTCGGGGACTCTTATTCTGTATTATGTGCTTTTACAGCAGCGTTTGACAACGGCAAACTGTGAGCTCTCTCGCCACCTGCCGGTCTGTCTGTGAACTTCAATGAGCTCGGTTTAATGTTAATCATTTCACATAATATTCTCAACTTTATTTTCACCTCTTTGCTACTTTATTTATTTATAAAATAATTTTAAATATGAGTTTCTCTTAAGATTTTAGTTTATATTTTTGAAGACTTGACTTTGAATGAACTGAACACATTGACGATGTCGTTCTGTTATAAGCATTATAAGCGTGCGCTGCAGTTTACGCGCTCTTTAAAGCAAGATGGATTCTGATTGGCTGTCAATGCCATAGGTCAATGCTTGTATCGTTTATCAGCGGGAAAAATCGTTATGATTCCGTTTGTTACAATATACGTTCTTTGTTGTGGTGTAGACTGCTATTCTTTTATATTTAAAACGATTTTAGATCTATATATTTTTAGACAGAAATTATTTGAACGAACATTTGATGCGTTATTTATTTATTATCTTATGCTTTTAAGTTGGTGAAGAATAATGTTCAAGATGGACAGAAGGTGGCGCAAAAGACCTTTTATTTAAGTCTTTAAAATCGAACTGGTTGTTGCAAACATAGACTAGTAGAGAGTTATTAACTAGTTTATTATTATATTATTATTAATAGAGAATAGGGCGTCAATTTGAGTAGGCTAATATTAATTAACAGCACTTACTATAGGGTCAGGGTTTGGTTAAGTTGCATCGTGTAATTATGCATAGTTTACTTTATTACCACAATAAGCAAGTATTAATGAAAGCATTTTTTTAGTAAACAAAACACACCACAGACCACAGTTTTCTTTTCAGATTTATACCATTGTATTGTAAGCACTTTTTTCGTATATTCGTATATTTCGTATATTAAAATAATTATTTTAAAGAATTTATTAGTAGTCATTTTTTATTATGTATCGGTGTGTCCGCAAAAAACAAGCAACCAGACACAAAGTATGTTATTAACCAGCCTGGGTCATGGATTTATAAAAACGATTTCAGTTTAAGTCATTTCAATGTTGTTTTGATCCATTGTGTGTGATTTATGGCCTACTCGAGTTTCCATAGTCGCTGTTGTATTCACATCCTACTACGGCAAAGATTTGTCTTATGAATATTAATCAGATAAAGCTGACGTTGCTTGGTAACCTTTCGCTAGCTTCGAGTCACTGTCGAATTATTATTCATAAGGAAATTCTTACCCGCTCATTCGCCAACAGACTACCGCCTACGCACCAACGGCCAATCATTCTGCGCCATTCAGAAACGTCATTTTGCGTAATTAATATTCATTCAAACTCCCTTTTCCATAGTAGATCTCGCAGATTCGCCACTCGAGAGGCAGCTGGGGATCAAAGCAGGACTGAGATTGCGATGGATTGACAATAAGTTATTTATGTCTCACATTTTAGACAAATCGCGGTGGATACAATGATAATATTTGAGAGTGTTTACTTCTTTATCTCGCGTTTAAGGCTTTAGTGTTAAAGCCGTCGCGCGATGATGCCTCTCCGTTGTTTGTATTCACGTCATCGGAGCTAAACGCTCCTCGAGATGTTTTGATAAATTTAAATGATGATATTTGTTTTTGACGGCCTTTTTGTGTGCACTTGATCGGAACATTTATGGTGGATTTGAATAAGCAGCCTTTTAAGCTGACCCCGCTCGGTGATCTGATCTGACTGATCATAATTTCAGGTGCTCATACTGTCATTTTAAACCGTTTAGATGCAACAGTTGCACGTGTATTTCTCGTGTTAAGCGGCTCCGGATCATCTTGTGTGAATTGAATGCCCATATTGTGATGAGTGTGAACTCGAGCATGCGACCTGTCTATTGCTGTGCGCACGTGAGGACATGTCATTCCCAGCATTCCCATCATTCCCATCATCAGCAGCATCATGCGTCCTGATGGCCGAAGCTCCAGCACCAGCAGCGGGTCTGCGGTCCTCGTCTACCCGTCTCTGGTCGTCGGTATCTCGGTTGCGGTGCTCCTGCTCTCACAGCTCGGCTCCGGAGGACTCACTCTCACCTCGTTTTTCCTCAAACTCTTTATTTACGTGTCCTTCGCCCTGTTGTGTTTTCTGCTGGGGAGTTTCGTGCTGCTGGTGAGGAAAAGCCCCTTGAAGATCAGCAGATTCGACACCACTAAGAGACAGTCATCGAAGCTCGCGGATCTATTCAATAAGTTAATGGTAAGGATGATGATGATGATGATGATGATGATGTCACATCACAACATCTCTACAATAACATCTACAGACAAACAACAATCCACACTTTCACTGTGATTGATTCAAATAATGTATGTGACTAGATCGATAGATATATACATGGATGTATGGATAGATGGATAAATGAATGAATAGATAAATAGATGATGGATGGATTGATGGAACCAATTGATGGATGGATAAATGAAATAATGGATAGATGGATTGGATGATAGATAGATAGATGGATAGATAGATACATGGATGGATAGATAGAACAATAGGTAGATGGATAAATGAATGGATAGATAGATGATGGATAGATTGATAGATGAAGCGCATGAATAAAAGCATAATAAAAAATGTAACGCTAGTGTGTGTGTCTGTGTATATATATATATATAAACACACACTGACACACAGTTCTATTGTGTGTGTGTATATATATATTCATATATTAAAATAATAAACTAAAAAAAATAATAATTTAATTTTAAATAAATTATGACATTTTTATTTAGAAATAAATAATACATAAAATCAAATGAATTGCCAGATATATTGTGGTTCACTCACTCACACAGTAAACAAAACAAGAACACAAATATTGAACTATAAAGATTAAGTATCTCCAAAGGTACATATTACACGATCAGAAAACCCACATCCTTTTCGTTGTGATGGTGCTGTCGATCTCAACCTAATAACAGTTGTTCTAATAATAGCCCTGAAATGGGTTTGTACAGTGTATATCCCACACAGGATCCTTGCAGGACGTGTAACTGTTACTTAATATAATCGTGCTCTTGTGAGTTTGTCGTGAGTGACTGATGGTGTTTCTGGATCCGCAGGGCCGGTTCTGTGTTCCTCTGCTGGACTCGGCCCAGACCAGGAGAGTCGTCGTTTCTCTCAATGTGGACAAAGCCCTTAAAGAAGGTGAGTAGTCTTATGCTGCGTCTCAATTCACCTAAAATACTCATTTTGTTGAGGAAAAGTATTTAACGGTACTTTTGACTGTGTAGCAGAAGCTTTGGGACACACTATCACGTCATACGATTGCATCTTTAACGGTTTCTCTCTGTCGCATCTTATCCCAATAAACTGGCCTGTCAATCATCTTATCAAATATTAAATCCGTAACATTTAACTTAATTTAATTTCCCACTGTAATCGGAGAGAAATGCTGAAGCTCGTTGATCTGCGGAGATTCTCCTCATGTAAAGATGCATTTAAAATTGAATAGCCAAACGGATCTTTATAAAAGTCCACATTTTTATTGCAGATGAAATATAACCGGATAACATTAAATAAATATATTTCTATCATGTTAAACTTTGATTAGTCACTCAAAGCTGTATCTAAACCTCTCACCGTCAGTCGCGCATATCCGCCATGTTTGTAGTTTTTAAACACTTTTTACTTGTGTTTGTAGTTCCAAAGTGCAGTGGATTGTGGGTAATATTAGCTATTATAATCCACACTTTTTGAAAATCCACCGGGAATAGACTTCTGATACACTCTTTTCAACATACTCTGCTTTGGGACACACTTATTCTAATCTCACACACTGTTTAGGATGGATAGTGTGAACATCGAGACGCTGGGCTTGTGACATCAGTGTGAGTGACTCATAACTAGTTCTTGTTTAATCGGTGATTGCTGTAAAAGTCGGTTCTTTCTATATGGTGTTTGTCATAAGCATCTCATCTGTAGCTTCGTTCTCTGGAGGGACGATCAGTTTAATAGTTTAATAGGGCAAAGAGGCCGTAAAGCGTGTCAGTCTGGCAGAGGATCATGGGAGATATCAGTCCTGTCTGTCGCAATGATGCTAGACTGAAAAACAAGCGCTTATCTTTGCTGATGATGAAATCCTCGTTTGCTGTGAAACTGTAGGACGTCATGAGCGTGAAATGGGTGTGAAATTAAAAGGCACAAAAGATGGAACCATTTTATATATATATATATATATATATTTAAAAAATATATTTATATATAAAAAAATGGTTCCATCTTTTGTTCCATTCATTTTATATATATATGTATATATGTGTATGTATATATATAGGTTTTCTCTGACCTATATTCGGTTGAATAATTTAACATCCCATAATGACAAAGTGCCATTTAAACGAAGTATCGTGTGAATGCAAAAGGATTTTCTTTACACAAAAATGACAACTTTGTCATCATTTAAACACCTTTGATCACAAAAGGTAATATTTTTTTGAAGAATGTTCAGCTGATAATTTATTAACTGTAAAATCAAGCTACAAAAAAAGAAGAAATACTATAAAAGCCCATATGCTAATAAATATTAACATTAAAAATAGTTTGCGTTTGTGTTTTTTTTTTTGTTGAGTATCATATTTGGCTTTCATGGCTCATATATTCTGAAAATCATTTAAGTTAAAATTTCATTAATAAATCAAATATATGCACTTAATTATTTTGTTTTTATATAATATTTTTTGTGCAATTACCCATAATCAGCCGTGTAATTATTTCCCAAGTCCAATGATCATTTGTGTTAATGTTCATGTCTAGAGCTGAAAAATCTCAATATTCTTCAGCCTTTTTTTATTGATACTCAATATATATCTTGAATTTTACGTATTTACTTTTTGGTTGCGCCAAGTTTGATGTTGGTGACATCAAACACCATTTGTTATTGTGTCCCTTAAAGCTACAATGTGTATTTTTTTTCGCCGCTAAGGGTCGCTCGCTAACCTCTTACAATAACAAAGGCGTAGGTTGATGACGCATAAGCGGAATTATAGAACATGTCGTCATGTTGATGGATCTAGTAATGTTTATGGATGAGTGAATACATTGATGTTTTTAGCATGACCGTGGTGTGAAGCGGCGCGTATGCTAATGAGAGACAGATATCAGCGCCACACGCGAGTCGCGCGGATATGAAGGAATAAGGACGCAAGTGCTGTATTAATACTCACACAGGTAATAGCTATTGCTACTCACACAGGTCACTTTATTAAACGAATGAAGCATGTGAGGAAACGCAGCGCGGTCTACACTATCACACTAAACTGTATTTGAGTGTTGAAAGTTATGTTATTCTATGTGTTAGCTTGTCTGTACGAGATTAGCAGTAAACTAGATTAACATTAGCATAACATACTAATCGTATTCTAACATTTCATCATGTTGAGCTATATAACATTGATTATTTTTTGTACATTTGCTCCCCTGTCTAATAAAGCTCATGCAAGAGCGGCGTCTCTGTCGAGTCGAAGTTAGTCGCGGACGCTAGCTCGAAAACGCCACGCTGATATTGATCCTCGTTTTATTTCTCCTTTTGTCCCAAAGTCTGCTTGCCATGATCCAGAATGTTTGAACGAAACAACAACAGCGTGGGCGCGCCGCTAGACGTAACGCAGTTGTCCACGTCTGTCGCCATGGTTACTATTGCAGTACGAGCGGAAAACAGGGATAACGCTGATATTACGTCATTGACAGGCGACGAGTGAACATGGACGAGACATTATGTAAAACGGGAATTTCTCTGAAATTAAAATTCGTTGGGAACTTTTGGGATATTGTAAGTACACAACTGCAGGAAATATATCACACCGTGCGTGCAAGTGATTTTTGGATATTAGATTACAAAAATCTTACATATTGTACCTTTAATGAACATGACAAATAAAGTTTAAACGTGAAGTTTAAATGAGATTTGAGATCTCCTGTGGGAAAGGAAGGGAAAGATATTTAGTGTGAAACACAATTTCAGTCGGTTCCTCACATAAAGCTATTAAATAACTGCAGAAGGAAAGCACTATATAGTCGCTACGTGCTTTCATAGTTTGAGATATATCTCCTAAACTGAAAAAGGTGAGATTTGTGATGGGAGTGAGTAAATGACAAACATTTTTATTTTGAGTTGAACTGTTCCTTTAAATAGTCTGTGTTATTGTTTAGAGGTGAATATTGCTCAGCACACATCAGCGTCAGAGGTATTTTTTTCACCTTTGACCTCTGTCGGTCACAAGACCTCTGTGTTCCTGCTCTCAGACTGTATTTCTCTGCTAAATCTCTAAGCTTTAGAGCCCGGGAGCCGATCAGTTTCAGATCTCAGTTCGAGTCCTACAGCAGTCTCAAAAGTGAGCCGATTATAGACTTAAAATGTCTGAATGTCATTCTATTAGAATTAGATATTAAAATATCAAATCAATTCTGAATGCCATAATATGCCCCTAAAATTCAAGGTATCAGGGCCAAAAATGCCCCTTTTGTCTCATATTTATGTAATATGATTGGCCTTTAGTTAAGTAATATCACACCAGTGCTGTTTCTGTCCTGAATAGCAGGATTGTAAATGTGATATTGATTTTATACAACAGTTCAATAAATAAGAAGTTAATATTGTATTATATTTTAGACACAATATTGTCTGTTTTTGCTCAGTTTTGCCAATGATAATATTACCTATAAAGCCAGAGCTGAACTTTTGTGCGTCTTCGAGCCACACAGCGGTGTTTCACTTCTGAATGAATCCGCGGTTTGAGAGAATCAATCGGACGAACGAATGATTCTTAAAGAGAGTCATTTACTTCATTCCTGAATGAATCAGCCGTTTGAACGAATCAATCGGGTGACCCAATGATTCACAAATAGAGTCATTTACTTCATTCTTGAATGAATACGCCATTTGAACAAATCAATCGGACGAACAAATGATTCTTAAAGAGAGTCATTTACTTCATTCCTGAATGAATACACCATTTGAACAAATCAATCGGACGAACGAATGATTCTTAAATAGAGTCATTTACTTCATTCCCGAATGAATACGCCATTTGAACAAATCAATCGGACGAACAAATGATTCTAAAAGAGAGTCATTTACTTCATTCTTGAATGAATACACCATTTGAACAAATCAAACGAACGAACAAATGATTCTTAAAGAGAGTTATTTACTTCATTCCTGAATGAATACGTCATTTGAACAAATCAATCGGACGAACGAATGATTCTTAAAGAGAGTAATTTACTTCATTCCTGAATGAATCAGCCGTTTGAACGAATCAATCGGGTGACCCAATGATTCACAAATAAGAGTAATTTACTTCATTCCTGAATGAATACGCCATTTGAACAAATCAATCGGACGAACGAATGATTCTTAAAGAGAGTCATTTACTTCATTCCTGAATGAATACACCATTTGAACAAATCAATCGGACGAACAAATGATTCTTAAAGAGAGTCATTTACTTCATTCTTGAATGAATACACCATTTGAACAAATCAAACGAACGAACAAACGATTCTTAAAGAGAGTTATTTATTTCATTCCTGAATACACCATTTGAACAAATCAAACGAACGAACAAATGATTCTTAAAGAGAGTCATTTACTTCATTCCTGAATGAATACACCATTTGAACAAATCAAACGAACGAACAAATGATTCATAAAGAGAGTCATTTACTTAATTCCAGAATGAATTAGCCGTTTGAACGAATCAATCGGGTGACCCAATGATTCACAAACAGTCATTAGCTGTTTCTCAGTGTCAAGGATACTTCCTTGACAGGATTGATCCTTCTAAGTCATTTCCTTCAGAGGCTAGGCGAGGCTTCTCTTTAGCATTCGGAGAACACGTAAATGGAACAGGCTAGCAAGTGCACGTCATTGCTTCACAGTCATTACGTCAGTGAAAAGGTCCGCTTTTGGCGCTGCAAAAATTCCAAAAGATCAAAAAGTTGTGATGTACACTACCGTTCAGAAGTTTGGGGCCAGTTCGATTTTAAAGGCTTTTAAAAGAATTCTCTTCTGCTAACCATGTTAAATTACTTTGTACAACTTAACTAGTTATTTATAAAAGAAATGCCGGTGACGGCAACCAAGCTAACAATTGTTAAATGACAGGTCCGGTTCAGTTAGCCATCAATAACGTAATTTGTATATATTTGTATAGTTTGTAATATCGAATGAATGATTCAATGACTTACTCATTTAGAGATTTTTCACCACCTACTGGCAGTTTCTTAATCAGAGAATTATTTCATAAAATATAAAAACATTCTTATTTTGTGTGTAGTTTGCTTAAATATGAAAATTCTGGTTTACATGTACTCATCCTCATGTCGTTTCAAACCTCTATGACTTTCTTTCTTTTGCGGAACAAAAAAAATATATTTTGAAGAATGTTGGTAATCAAACAGTTTTGGTCTGCAAATATAACGATAAAAAAAAAATATGATGGCTATTGTAGCCTAAAAGTTTAAGTGAAATAAATTCCATGTCAAAAACGAATAAATTATTTCTTTCTAAACCCCCTTTTTTTAATGTATATTTGATGATTTTCTCATTTAACACAATAATGACGTTAAATTATCTTTTAAAGGTAATTTCTCAGCCAAATGTGTTGTGCTATTAATTTGCGATTAATTTTGATAAATTCATGCCCTAAAAAACAACAACAACATATATACTGTGTGTGTATATATATATATATATATATATATATATATATAAAATAAAAATAACATTTAAATGCATAAATTATTATTATTATTATTATTGTTATTAATAATATACTTCTAATGCAGACACATTCACATATTTGTAAGTGCGACTTAAGTGTCCAGATACTGTCTGTGCTAAAAATAATAAAGCTCTAAGATGCCAGTCGCCATTATTTTGTGTGTAAGAGTGTATCTAATCTCTCTCTCTGTCTCTTGTGTTGCTGTTTAGCTTTGCTATAGGCTTGAAGAAACAGTCGCTGTCATTTTCCTGTTTGTCTTATTATCTGTCTCTATGTTGGAGTGTGTGGGTGGAATGACATTATAACACACAAACCACTAACTGCATCTATCAAACATGCCTTTTACCTCAACACACACACACACACACACACACACACACACACACACACACACACACACACACACACACACACACACACACGTTTGTTTTTCTGTAATTGTGGGAACTTCCCATTCTTTTCCAACTTTCAGTTCTATTGTTCATATACTGAGCTAATGATACTTTCTATTTTTACATAATCACAGCATTAAAACAGGGAAAGTTTTGTATGAGCGTTAAGACATAAGCTTTTTTGTAGATGATTTCCGTTTTTTTTTCAGGTTGTTGTTTATATGCATTCATAAGCATTTTTGTAGATTTTTCTAATACTTCACAAAGCTTTTTTGTCTGCGTTCGGAAGACTTCATTTGATTAATTGTTCTGCGATGCTTCATATTACAGTAATTTGCTATATTTTACTTAGTAGTTAATTGTTTCATGTGTTTATTGTAATTCACATTTTCTTTTTATATTTACTTTTAAGTGCTGTCAAATCGATTAATCGCATCCAACATAAAACTCTTTAAATATATAGTATAATATGTATGTGTGAATGATATATAATATCGTAATTAATCGATTTGACAGCGCTATTTAATTTATATATAAATAATGTATATATATATATTTATAAGTAAAACATATGCATGTTTTAAATAGTATACAATGTTTTATATATTTGGAAACAATTGGGATGAAAGTTATTACATTTTTAGCAGTTTATATGTAAACAATACTCTTATTTTATTCTGTTTTTGTTGAGATGACATTTATCAATATTACAAGAAACAAGACCGAAACATAATAAATGGCCTCTGTGGGCCTTCTTTATATTTTTACAAAGTTATTATTATTTTCTTCTCCTTTTTTCTGTTTGGTGCCTTTTTGTTTTTCGCAGATAAATCAGCAGTGCGATTTGAATCGAATCGTGAACTTAAGAATCGCTTTGAATCGAATCGTGAACTTAAGAATCGCTTTGAATCGAATCGTGAACTTAAGAATCGTTTTGAATCGAATCGTGAACTTAAGAATCGTTTTGAATCGAATCGTGAAGTTAAGAATCGTTTTGAATCGAATCGTGAACTTAAGAATCGTTTTGAATCGAATCGTGATATACCAGAAGAGTCCCACCCCAGCACTTTATAAATGTCACACTCTCTTAGACCATGTTTTTAGCACCTCTGTCTGATCACATGACCAGGAACCGCTGCTTGTACATGACAGCTAATAGCGTTAACATGAATGAGGAATTCAGCCTCAGGGTGTTTCTGAAAGGCTCATAATGAATCGTGCGAGCGAATGAGATCATGATTATAATGAGCTTGCTTACACGGTTTGATCCCCTTAGAGCTTGTTACACTGGAGCCCCTGTTACCAACACAGAGCTGACGCACAGCGCTGGTGAGCACCAGACACGACGGGGTCTCCGTCACAGAGGGTCCTTCATACTGACTGTAGAGTGTTTCTCTCCAATACACGCACACTGTGTTCTGCTGCTCGCAAACTGCTAGTGTGGCTAGTGATTGAGTGTTCTTGGTGATTGAAAAATCAACCACGCCAAAAGAGCCACCCCTCAAGTTCTCAAAGGTTTTAAATGTGTTGCTGTTCTAGGTGGTTGCTAGGGTGTTGCTATGTAGCTTTTAACAATTTCAGGGTGTTCTGGGTGGTTGCAAGGTGTCTGCATACCATTTTAAGTCAAAAGAGCCCACCCTCAAATTCTCAGAGGTTTTAAATGATTCAATGCTGTTGCTAGGGTGTTTTAGGTGGTTGCTAGGATGTTTGCTAGGTAGCTTTTTACAATTTCTGGATGGTTGCTAGGTGACTGCATACTAGTCCAAGTCAAAAGGGCCCAACCCACAAGTTCTCAGAGGTTTTAAATGTGTTGCTATGCAGTTGCTAGGGTGTTCTATGTGGTTGCTAAGGTCTTGCTTGGCGGTTTCTAATAATTCTGGATTGTTTTGGGTGGTTTCTAGGAGACTGCATACTGAGACTGCATACTAGTCCAAGTCAAGAGGGCATACCCTCAAGTTCTCAGAGAGTTTAAATGTGTTGCCATGCAGTTGCTAGGGTGTTCTAGGTGGGTTCTAAGGTGTTGCTTGGTGGTTTCTAATGATTCTGAATTGCTCTGGGTGGTTTTTAGGTGACTGCATACCAGTTCAAGTTAAAATAGCCCACCCTCAAGTTTACAGAGGTTTTAAATGTGTTGCTAGGGTGTCCTAAGTGGTTGCTAGGGTGTTACTAGGCGGTTTCTAAGGTTTATATGGTGTTCTGGGTGGCTGCTAATTAATAGTCCAAGGCAAAAAGCCCACTCTCAAGTTCTCAGAGAATTTAAATGTGTTGCCATGCAGTTGCTAGGGTGTTCTAGGTGGTTTCTAAGGTGTTGCTTGGTGGTTTCTAATGATTCTGAATTGCTCTGGGTGGGTTTTAGGTGACTGCATACCATTTCAAGTTAAAATAGCCCACTCTCAAGTTCTCAGAGGTTTTAAATGTTTTGCTATGCGGTTTCTAGTGTGTTCTAGGTGGTCGCTAGGGCGTTGCTAGGCACTTTCTAATGATTCTGGGGTGTTCTGGATGGTTTATAGGTGACAAAATACTAGTCCAAGTTAAAAGAGCCAACCCTCAAGTTGTGAGAGGATTGAAGTGTGTTGCTATGAATTTGCTAGGATGTTCTAGGTGGTTACTAGGGTGTTGCTAGCGGGTTTCAAAGTGGTTTACCTTCACTCAATGTAGATGTGTGTTCCACAGTTTAAAGGTCCCGTTCTTCATGTTTTTTGAAGCTTTGATTGTGTTTACAGTGTGCAATATAACATGTGTTCATGTTTCGCGTGTAAAAAAACAGTATTTTTCACACAATTTACTTATCTGTATACCGCTGTTTTCACTGTCCAAAAAACGGGCCGATGACTTCCCTGTTCTATGAAGTCCCTCGTTCAGAAATACGTAACGAGTTCTGATTGTGCCAGCGGTTCCTGTGTTGTGATTCGACAGCAGCTTATCGCACGTTGCCCGGAAAGGTCAAGCCTCTTACAGTTACAATTTCGTACATATGACTAGTGTAGCATAATAGCTTCGCAATGAATAGTAAACAAACATGGCTTTACTACAGTAAGTAACGTTACATAAACATAGAACAATGATTCGCGTTGCTGCAGCTAAACGACCATGTGGTTAAACAGTAAACATTAGATATAATCAACACATAATTTAAACTGATCATTACAAACACCAACAATCGATGTTGTCTGATTGAATTACTACACTTATTTAAAAGGTTTGTTGGATTAGTTTCAATTCCCATCTAGTTAACAAAGCTAAACAGCGTTGCACTTTGTGTAATTAGTTACAGAAAAGGTTAAACGCACCAACTTAAATAATAAAATAAACTTACCGGTTGTGGTCCATTAACAATGCCTTCTACAGACAAAGAGGGAACTGCTCCATCTTTCAAGAACAATCTTTGTGCGAATCCGGCATTAAACTGATTGAGATTGAGATTGAGGAAGCTGTCCTCGGCAAAATGTGCTGCACATAGTTTTAAAAGAGGATTATATTTTTCGGGAACCGAGTTAAACATAAATTGTAACCATTGATCTCTAAGCACAGCGTCCCTGGGAAGGCCAAACAAAGGTGAATTGACTCCAGCATGAAAATAACAGCGTCTCGACGACATGGCGACAAACACACTCTACAAACGATACTCTTCCTCTTCTCCGTGGGAGCTCAACAAGACCACGCCCCCTTTTTTGCGTATTCCTGTGGGCGGAGATTAGTCAAAAAACTGTTCTAATGACGTCATTAAAAAAGGAGGTAGAGGGATGTAGTCCAAACCGAGCGTTCGTTGTAGGCTTTGAGAGGGGACTTCTGTTAAATAAAATATCTCGCTAGGCATTGAACTTTGAGCTTTATAATGTTGCAGGTATTATTTATGCTCTAACAGCAACATTACACACTAACTAAAGTTTGAACAATGGAATCGCGAACAACGGGACCTTTAATATCATCCTCTGATCACGTTTCTCTGATTTACTAATTAGCTGCTTAAAGGTGCAGTGTGTGATTTTTAGCGACATCTAGCGGTTCAGATGCGAGTTACACTGAGGGCTCAGCCCACCGCTCACCCCTCCCTTTTGAAGAAGCTACGGTGGCTAACATGGGACAAACATATCGTTGTCTGAGACAAAAGAAGAATAGCCAGAGTAAGCCAAGAGTGTGTAACATTGTCACTGCTTCTGTACCACAGTCCATTATAAACCACACCATGGATAAAGTTTACAAAGCCATAGTCAGGTGAGGATCAAGGGTCTTAATATATAATATAATAATAGTAATCAGCTGATTGTCTCACAAACGTAACCAGCACATTTCCCCCCACATAGCAAACCCATAATACAGCGAGGGAGAAGAACCACATGAAACTATGCAACTATACATATTGTTTCTAACAGGAAAGTAAAAGTTTAGCTGGCTCAATATGAGCTGTTACTGTGGCTGAGCTGGTTAAAGCGTAAAGCCTTGTTTATACTGGACGCGTCGGCATGAGCCCAAAGGTGCGCGCGGCAAAAATAACGTGATTGTAACAGCGCGCGCGCCTCGCATCCCCTAGACACCATTTAATACACACAATAGGCTTTTTTTCTCTGATTTTGAAAACTCTTCGCAATCGACTTAAAATGCTTCCAAGATCGACGGGTTGGTGATTCCTGTAACGTTACTGTTTTACGCTCAATGACAAGAGTGCTAATCAGCTGTCTCACGAACGTGCAGCACATTTATCCCCACATAGCAAAGCCATAACACAGCGAGGGAGAAGAACTAAGTTACATGAAACAATCCAACTACATATTTACACCACTGACAAGGGAAAACTCACTACTCACGGTGTTTATGGCTAGCTTCTAGCTTTCTGCGGCTTCTCTTTCAAGGTAGTGACGGAACGCGCTCTGTAACGCTGTTTGTTCGCTGTCGGCTACGGTAGAAACATGACGTCACAATATGTCGACCTTCATAGAAGGGGATTCCCGCGGTTATGTAGATATAAATGCCTCATTCTAAGGTAATAAAAACATTACGGTTTATTAAGTAAGTTCTTTATACACCACTGACAACATAGTTTTGGATGTCATATTGCATTTCTGTTAATAGATACTCAAATTTTTTACACATTGCACCTTTAACCACATTACTGACCCAAGATCAGGTGTCATAAATAATAATAATAATATTTCCAACAGCTTCATTTGACACACAAATAGAAACGAGAAGTTGGGAGCATTGCATTGTGGGAAACCGTAGCTCTATTATATAGTGCCGAACGTACTGTATTATGTCAATACAGATTCCATGCATTCAGAATACTTTACATACTATAGTCTATACATAATATACACTGCAGTAATATAAAGAGTAGCATGCGATTCTCTGTTGCATGTGAATCAGACTCTCCAGCATGTTTGGTGATGATGTGATAATGAATACATCTGCAGTGCAAACGCTGGTTGTTATCAGACGCCCTGCTGGATGCTTTTTTATTTTTACGCACAGATGACAAAATCTCAGCAGCATTAACGTCACGCGGCGTAAACAAACAGTGTGTTTGGCATCCAGTTTGACTCATATGTGCCGTCAGAATCTGATAAACAGACCAAAAGAGAAACTAGAAAGAGAATGAAAATGGACGCTTTATGTCTGTAGTAGTTTGTTGTTTTCTGGACCACATTGATTCGAGCTTTAAATAATTAAAGACACTGTTTCTCTCATGTTGTATTTATAGCAAAGCTGTGCTTCCTGTGAACAACCTGAATGACTCAACAGTCTCATTTATTTATTTATTTATTGAGATTTAGTTCATGGTTGTTTAGTCCATGATCAGCGAAACCACAATAGCAGTCTTATGATAGACATTATTATTGAGTTTAAATGTTTAAAGGTCAGCGGTTGAGATTTATGGGACATTTACATTGGATGACCAGAAGAAGATTTATAACTCATTTAATTAAAGGTCTTTGGCAGTGAAATTTTTAATGAAATTATATTATAATTGTATTGATATTTTGAACATTTTTTTCCATCAATTTTTTTATCATTATTATTATTTTTAAATATTGCTATTTGTTTATTTTATTTTTGTTTCAGTTTCAGTTTTAGTTCATTTTAGTTTTTATTTATTTCCAGTTAATCATTTTAGAGCTTCGAAACACACTTTCAGTTTATTGTCGAGGCAACATTTGTGATTTTAGTTTAGTTTAAGTTTTTCAACTAATATTTATTTTTTATTTGATTTCAGATTTATTTTAATTTACACATTTTTAAAAATAGTTTAAGTTAATGAAAATTACCCTAGTATGCGATATGTTGCATTAAGACTGGAATAACTTGGTTTTTTTTGGCTGTTTGGCTGTAGGCTGTTCAGAGTGGTTGCTAGGTAATTTAATACTAGTCCAAGTCAAAAGAGCCCACAATTTAAGTTCTCAGAGGTTTTAAGTGTGTTGATGTGCAGTCGCTAGGGTGTTCTCTGTGGTTGCTAGGGTGTTGCTAGGCAGTTTCTAAGAATTTTAGGCTGTTCAGAGTGGTTGCTAGGTAATTTAATACTAGTCCAAGTCAAAAGAGCCCACATTTAAGTTCTCAGAGGTTTTAAGTGTGTTGATGTGCAGTCGCTAGGGTGTTCTCTGTGGTTGCTAGGGTGTTGCTAGGCAGTTTCTAAGAATTTTAGGCTGTTCAGAGTGGTTGCTAGGTAATTTAATACTAGTCCAAGTCAAAAGAGCCCACATTTAAGTTCTCAGAGGTTTTAAGTGTGTTGATGTGCAGTCGCTAGGGTGTTCTCTGTGGTTGCTAGGGTGTTGCTAGGCAGTTTCTAAGAATTTTAGGCTGTTCAGAGTGGTTGCTAGGTAATTTAATACTAGTCCAAGTCAAAAGAGCCCACATTTAAGTTCTCAGAGGTTTTAAGTGTGTTGATGTGCAGTCGCTAGGGTGTTCTCTGTGGTTGCTAGGGTGGTTGTTAGGCAGTTTCTACGGATTTTAGGCTGTTCAGAGTGGTTGCTAGGTAATTTAATACTAGTCCAAGTCAAAAGAGCCCACAATTTAAGTTCTCAGAGGTTTTAAGTGTGTTGATGTGCAGTTGCTAGGGTGTTCTCTGTGGTTGCTAGGGTGTTGCTAGGCAGTTTCTAAGAATTTTAGGCTGTTCAGAGTGGTTGCTAGGTAATTTAATACTAGTCCAAGTCAAAAGAGCCCACATTTAAGTTCTCAGAGGTTTTAAGTGTGTTGATGTGCAGTCGCTAGGGTGTTCTCTGTGGTTGCTAGGGTGGTTGTTAGGCAGTTTCTACGGATTTTAGGCTGTTCAGAGTGGTTGCTAGGTAATTTAATACTAGTCCAAGTCAAAAGAGCCCACCCTTAAGTTCTCAGAGGTTTTAAATGTGTTGCTGTGTAGTCGCTAGGGAGTTCTCTGTGGTTGCTAGTAGGGGTGGGCGATATAGCCTCAAAATTCTATTATGATATTTCAAGAATATTTGCGATAATGATATTTATGACGATATAGAAATTTTTTTGTTGTTGAAAATTTTCTTATTATGTTTATCTCGCCTAAATGTTTGCTCAATCATTGCGTTTTTACAATGTGGTAATTTTGTTGTTAAGAGTTTACACAACACAAGGAAGCTTGATTTCAATCTTTGAATTAAATGTGTGTAGGTCTAACACCAGTATTCAGAAATACTACAGAAACATAATAAAGTAATCAAATGTAAAATAGCACATAATCTTTTAGTTCTGTTTCCTGATTAAATTAAATACATAGGCTAATAATTCTCATTCATTACAATTAAAGCTATCTTTTGTTGTTTTGACGACAACATTAATGACAGACGCATAGCCTATGGCTGCTGTCACTTTTACAGCTAGTGCACGGATCCATTGCTGTTTTCATTATACTGTCTGTCACACTGTCACATGCGTTTTATACATAACCGACTGTGTTTATGAGTATACTTACCAAGACCGGAAGTATTACACAATTTTGCGTTTTCCCCCCATTAAAGCGATATAATCCGCGAAAAATAACTTTAGTTTCTCGCGAGCTGTACTCTATGTATGCACGCAGTGCAACTCTCTCAGAGAGTGCGCGAGTAGCTTACTGGATAGTTTTAAACCGCTTGAATGTTTAAACTGATAAGAATTAAGAAGACTTGAAAATTATAAACTTTAGTTACGATGCACTGATGGCCCGATTGTGCAAGAGACCATTCAGTCATGTCCCGACTCCTAAACGCACGCGACGCGCGTCGGCAGCCCCGCTGAACACTCAAGCTGTTTGTGAAATTGCTAAATTGTCATCGGAGGCTGACAGGCTGCTCTCGCGCTCAGACAGGTGTTGTTGTGCGTGCTAGGGAACGTAAATGCGCCATACGTCATCGCGTCGCTATATCATTGATATCGCGATATGACACTTTTTTTATCATGTAAAAATGTATACCGGTATTATCGTGGACGGTATGATATGGCACACCCCTAGTTGCTAGGGTGTTGCTAGGCAGTTTCTAAGGATTTTAGGTTGATCAGACTGGTTGCTAGGTGATTGAATACTAGTCCAAGTCGAAAGAGCCCACCCTTAAGTTCTCAGAGGTTTTAAAAGTGTTTCTGTGTAGTGGCTGGCTAGGGTGTTGCTAGGCAGTTTCTAAGGATTTTAGGCTGTTCAGAGTAGTTGCTAGGTAATTTAATTCTAGTCCAAGTCAAAAGAGCCCACCCTTAAGTTCTCATAGGTTTTAAAAGTGTTGCTGTGCATTTGCTAGAGTGTTCTAGGTGGTTGCTAGGACGTTGCTAGGCGTTTTTGGGTGGTTGCTAGGTGACTGCATAGTAGTCCAAGTCAAAAGAGCCCACCCTCAAGTTCTCAGAGGTTTTAAATGTGTTGCTGTGCAGTTGCTAGGGTGTTCTAGGTGGTTGCTAGGGTGTTCTAGGTGGTTGCTAGGGCGTTGCTAGGCGTTTTCGGGTGGTTGCTTGGTGACTGCATACTAGTCCAAGTCAAAAAAGCACCTGAGTAATCTGTGCCTGTCTCATTCGCTCTGACAGGATGAGTGTATAAAACTGCATCGAGTCTGTAGCAGGTTTCAGTGACTCTCATGAATCACAGGTCTTGTTAAACAGAATGAATGAAACTCAAGCTGTTTCTGATCTTTCATTCTGACTCAGAGAACTGAAGAGTCTGACACTCCCTCCTGTATCTGAGCACAGCTGGGTGTCAGATTTATGAATTGAGTAAATTAGATTTAATTTCATCCTCATTAGTGATGTTTGCCAAAGCAAGAATCACTTGAACCATTGCTCTGATTAAAATTTTCATTTTTGTATGAACTACTACACTTTTAAGCATGTTCCTCGCTCCCTCGTGACATTCTAGAATTATATAACAAAGTTCTGCAGAACACAAAAGGAAAAGCTAAAGTTCTATTATGTTATCTTGTTGCACTTTTCCATTCAATTACAAAGAATGAATCATTGTTCGAAATTCGAATCAAATTGAGTCTGAGCTTTTTAAGTGAATCGGTTGATTCAGTTCACAATGCAGTTCTTAATGATTCACAATCGGACTGATCTGGTTGTTGAGTTCAGTGACCCATTCGTGATGTTTGGTCACTGGAGGAATATAATCAGTGAATATCGACTTCAATTTTGGTACATTTTCCTCTGTTTTTTTGTTCAGGCTTTTGTTGCTTAGTTAGTCCTTCAATCTGAAATCTTAGTTTATTGAAGAAATATTCGCTATTACCATACCTGTGTAATCTGATTCATAATACATTTTTACGAACAACCTAGCATCTCTGCAGCAAGATTTCTTCATTTTTAATCTTTACTTTATTTTTATCTGTTATATTTCTTTATTTTATTGTATATTTCTTATTATATTTTTATTGTTTTATTTAGTATTGTATTAATTTTTAAAAAAAAAATATTATTATTGTTTAATTTACTATAAATAGTCTTTCTTGCAGTCGACAGTGTGACAGAATTACTCAAGTTCTCAGACTTGTGTATTTTCTGCCGTGTCACTTGACAAGAGGAAGATGCCTGAAGGAAACGGCATGGAAACGGGTTACGCATCACTTCCTGTTGCTCAGCTGGGGAAAGTCAGCACATTTTATGAGGTCACTGTGACTATAAATAGTGCTCCTCAGCCGGGAGGAAAAATGCCTGCAAACCAAGCGTTCAGAAACTTCTTCTGCACAATGGGTGTCACTGTCACTCTCGATCCGTGTGTGTGTGTGTGTGTGTGTGTGTGTGTGTGTTGGGCGCAGGATTTGAGTGTCATAAGAGGACTGTAGTCTGCAGTCGTTGGTAATCCTCTGGTAGTGGCATCACACTCATACCATCTGCCGTTGTGTGTGTGTGTGTGTGTGTGTGTGTGTGTGTATGGCGTCTCGAAGTGTTTGAGAAGTGGCTTGTGTGTTTTTATGTAAGTCATCATTAATGCAAATTTTACAATGCAAATGTTTTCCCCCGATGGAATATTGCAGTGTTTATTACGGTATAAATGATTTATCCGTGCACATCATTATTGTTGTAATAATCTTGAATCAGAATAAGTTCCTCTCGCAGCATCTCTTCTCTTCTCTGATGATGTGGGCGGGGCAACCTGTCACTCACATGAGATCAGCCAATAGCAAACCACAACCATCCAATCAATTCAACACAGACAAAATCAAGCCCCGCCCACATTAAATGTCGAGCATATAATTTTATATAAAAAGTATAATATTTTGTAATTTTGTAAAAATATTAAGTGTGTATATATATATATATATATATATATATATAAATGTGTGTGTGTATATATATATATATATATAAAGTAATATATATATATACACATATATAATATTTTTAAAAAATGTAAAAATATATATTTTAAAATATTGTAAAAAATATAATGCATGTATATGTGTATATATATATATGCATTATATTTTTACAAAATATTAAAATATTATTCATGCATGTATATATATTACATTAAAAAAATCAAAAAAATAATTAATTATAGTCCATTCATTCTGACTGAAATTGCATACAATTTTAGTCTATTAAAATATTTTTGGATGATGGCAATTTGCACAATGATGAGCGTTTTGTCTGAAAAAGCGTTATGATTTTGAATATGGTTGTGAAAATCAGTAAAAAAAAAATAAGAAGCTATTTAAACCAGTAACAACTCTCTCTTTCTTCGCAGTGTTTGACTACAGCTATCGGGACTATATCCTGTCGTGGTACGTCCCGTTGAGCCGAGATGAGGGCCAGCTGTACCAGATGTTGTCGGAGGACTTCTGGGAAATGACCAAACAGCTGCGGATGCGTCTCTCCGAGGTGGACGTGGTCAACCTGGTGTGTAACGACACGGTCAAGACCCTCCACACACACTTCTGCGACCTCAAAGCTGCTAACACACGGTGAGACGCACAACAGACACAACATTGTTTGCAAAATGATGTACATTATCATTCGAGGAAGGTGAAACGGCAGATTCTGTTGACCGGTTTGTTTTCAGCATGCATGATTATCCATTGCAAATCTAAAGGACTAAACATTAGGGCAGGGAATTTACTCAAATTTCACTATTCGATTTACAAACTTGCAATTCAATTCCAAATTGCATCTAAATAGGCTGAATTTAGGTTACACTTTTCCCCATGTGTTAATCTCGATGGCAAAAAGTGTCACATATATATATATATATTTAATAGTTTTTATGAAGGAAAAAAATCTACTATACAGGGAACTCGTACATTATTGTAACATTAAAGGTAAAAATTATAATAACAACTGATCTGTATACATTTAAATTGCGCATTAGGCAGTTTTTACAGTACTAACTTTTAATAACATCATTATTTTACTACTTCAGTTAATTTTTTGAAATATAAACATTTAAACGGTGGTTCAAATATCTTGTGTTCATGACGGATTTACTCAAACATATATTAAATATTGAAGGACAGGTGAAGTTAAAGTAACATGAATATGTAATATAGTGCATAATTTTATCAAAATGCTCTTCTCTAGAGTTATTTTTCCAGCTAACTATCGAGTTTATGGTCATTGAAAAAGGCTTTTCTGTGAAAAAAATAAGACGTTATTGTTTTATTGGCATCTTTCTGCGGTTGAATCGCTGATTGATGGATTACATGAGACATGATTGATTTATGATTGAAGTTATTCTGTATCTTTAAAACATTCCTTCAGATGTTCATTTATGTTTATTTATTTATAGTGGTAAAGAGGACGAGATGATCAGTTCACACTTATTGCTTGAGTTTATGGATAAAACTGACCGGATTTGAAAGCTGAGACTCTGTTTCATATCAAAAGCACAATAATTATTGCGATTATTGGATGCCAGGCGCTAAAAATAATGTTAAGTTTCATTCAACTGAAAAAAGCACAGACTAAAAGATCAAATCTTGAGATTTAACTGTCCATATTGGTTCATGAAAATTAAAAAAGAAATCATTTTCTGTACTGACGGTCCTTTATTTACTTCATTCTCGCTGCACATTAAAGAAAGCTCAGTGTTTCTCGACACAGACGCCACTAAAATAAGTTTTATGAGTTTATGTCTGAGTTTATGGACCGAGTCGCACGTCTAGAGATTCATCATCTCTGCAGCGATTAAATGCCTCATGAATAATATCGAGAGATGTTTAAATCTGTGTAAGGCATGGATGTCACGTTCACTCAATATTTAAAACCTGAAGAATAGTCCAGAAAATCCCTAAATAAAGCACATTCTCTGATGCATTATGTGCAAAAATTACCAGTTTTAAAAGGTTGGGTCGGTGAGATTTTCTTTTCGCCCTTTTTTTGTGAGAGAAATAAATACTTTATTCAGCGTTAAATTGATTAAAAGTGACAGTAAAGACATTTATAACTGTTTTCATCACTGCTAATAATCATAAATGTTTCTTGAGCATCAAATCATCATATTATAGTGATTTCTGAAGGATCATGTGACACTGAAGACTGGAGTAATGATGCTGAAAATTCAGCTTTGATCACAGGAATAAATTACACTTTACTATATTCACATAGAAAACAGATGATTTACATTATAATAATATTTCACTGTTTTTACTGTATTTGTAATCAAATAAATGCAGCTTTGGTGAGCAGAAGAGACTCTTTCACACACATTCAAACTCTGTTAACGCTGTTATCTGGATTGACCGAGCAAAAGCCTTTTTCTTTCTTCTTTACTTTAATAACAGCGAGTTATTAAAAACAATTATCAGTGGGAAATAAGAATGAAAATCCTTTGTGTTTGTTGAAATCTAATAGATTGATTGGATTCACTGATTTCTGGATCGTTGGTGGAAAGGAAGCCAAATTATTAATTTATAAACGCACACACACACACACACACACACACACACACACACACACACACACACACACACACACACACACACACACACACACACACACACACACACACACACACACACACACACACACACACACACACACACACACACACACACACACTCAGGAATTTCAAATCTTTTACTTTTGAGCCTGTAATGTGACCCTTTGTTTTACACAAAACATCACACACTTACACACTTGTCTGCATTATTCCATTACACACATTCTTACACACTCTTTCTCTCTCAGTGTGTGTGTGTGTGTGTGTGTGTGTGTGTGTGTGTGATGGATGTGGATATAGTAATAATGAGCATATTTGCCTGTCGTGTGTGTTTGAATGGGTGTGCGTGTCTGTCTGTGTGTTGGTGTGTGTAAGAGTGTGTGTGTGTGTGTATGATTGATGTGGATGCAGTATTGAGCATATCTCCCCGCCGTGTGTGTGTGTAAGATTGTGTTTGTAAGATTGTGTGTGTTTGATGGATGTGGATGCAGTAATGAGCATATCTGCCCGCCTTCGTGTGTGTGTGTGTGTGTGTGTGTGTGTGTGTGTGTGTGTGTGTGTGTGTCAGCGATCGATCTGCACAGCTCATTAGCTGAGTGGACAGACGTCTTCTGTTGCTTCTCTTTTTCTTCCTCTCATTTGTCTGTCTATTTTTGTAATATTTCCCTCTTCATATATGATTTCACCTTCTGATGTGATCTTTATTTTTCTACATTTTAAATGCTTTAATGGTGTGATTGCATTGAATATTGCATCACTAAATAAATTAAACAAGATATTATTTTCTTTCTCTTGCAGTTTATTTTTTTTAGAGTGCTTTATTGGCGTGATTGTTTTGCACATTGCCAAAGAAGAAAAAAAATTGCATAAAATTAAAATGAAATAAAACGTATAATATACAATTAAAATGAAATTTATTTAGAATGAAAAATTAAATTAAATAAACAAAATAATAACTTCTCTTTTTTTGCTATTTAAATTTTTCCCAGAGTGATTTATTGGCTTGATTGTTTTGGATATTGCCGAAGAGAAAAAAAAACGAAATAAATAAATAATATAAATTAAAAATTATGTAAAATAAAAAGTATGTAAAACCAATAATATAATATAATGTATAATTAGATTTAAAAAAAGTTATAAATATTTCCATATTGATACAAAAGAAAAATAAAGACAATTAAAATAATATCATATTAAATATCATATCATGTCTCATCATATCTCATGTCATATCTCAAATCACATATCATATCACATACAGTATCATATATCACATCTATCATATATAATTGCATATATATCATATAGATCTGAATAACTGCTTGATTGTCATGATTGTTATAATGTAATAGACTCTCTCTCTCTCTGTGTGTGTGTGTGTGTGTGTGTGTGTCCAGGCTGGAGGAAGATCCTCGTGCGTTCCCGCTGCACGCGTGTCTGACGAGTCCTGACGAGGAGTTGTGTTTTCTGCGCTGTTGTGCTCGTCTGCTAATGCTACGCCTGCTCCCCGTACGGGACGCCCGGTCTCGCAGCCTGCGCCTCCTGCTGGTGGAGGTCGTCGCTACTAAAGGTGACCTGCAACTCCTACACGGCCTGAGCTCGTTCTGTGCTTGTCAGAAGAGATGCACCACATGACATTTCTCAGCCGATACCGATAGCCGATTATTCAGAATTATAAAGCGGTTAGTTCCAGTCCTTGATTCTGATTGGTCAATATCTGTGTTTTATTCACAATAAACACGGCTATGGCCGCTTCACCCAACGGTTCTGTGTATCACTACACAACACCCCTAGCAACCACTCTTAGCAACGTAAACATATGTTTGTTCTCATTGATATTGTACATTGAAGCTTATAGCGTCGAGTATTGCGAGAGATCGAGTTAGCGAGTGTTCCTGTATTTACAGTAGATTTAGCATCTTCCATCAGTCAGTCCTGTATTCGTAATAAAAATCTGTTTGAATATCCGCTGCGATATCTTGTCCTTTTAACAGTTCAGGGGTTTTCTGTGTCCTGACACGCTAGTCATTTGTCAGTTGTCTTGCTTCTCCGTGTTCACAACAAGTTTCAGTCCTTTCAATATAAAAGTCTTCTCTATTGACTGACTAACCCATAGAGACAGTCTGTGCCGCCATCTAATGGAGAAATAATGTGTGTAACTTCTGCTGCTGTTCACGGTCAGGATGGGACTATTTTTCCCAGCGGAAGGATTTAGTGATTTAATGAAAGTTGCACTTATACATATTCTTTGGCTTTATAGGACAAATCCGGACAAAAATTACCTTCGAGCTAAATAACACATGGGTACCGAGTCGACCGTTCTCTGGGTTCTCATGATAATCGAATGTACCCAGTTTTAACGTTAGTTTTAGTTTAACCACAGATTAGTGTATGGGGCATCGAATAAGTAAAAATAAAAATAGCTTGTTAACACCACTAACAAGGCTCAAAATAGCCCCGCACCAACACGCTAGCATAATGAGGGTCTCTACCTGCAAACCGAAGCATTGAGAACCGTGTAAGTGTACAGACAGTTTAATAAGAAGATACTTTATAAAGTCAGTACACTTCGCGTATACAAGCAGGAGCCATCTTTGGAAACAGTCTGGACCAGTCGAACCACGAACGCCGTGCTGGTCGATAGTCACAGTTCAGTTCGTGGTTCGACTGGTGCATCGGTGCATCTCTACTTGTCAGTACAACATGACATCAGATTCTTGAGTAGAATTCAGTCAGAATTTGCATAAAACCTTCAAAACATCACATATATAATCAATGAATGCTGGACAGATCTGCCATTTAATGTCCTGTGTGCTGTTAGCTTTCGTTGTTTTATGACACCAGTTTATTACATTTATGCATTTGGCAGACACTTTAATCAAAAGTGACTTATGTTGCATTTTATTAGTTTATGCATTTCCCGAGAATTGAACTCATGACCTCAGCATTGTTTGAGTTGCAGGCATATTATAGTATATTACAAGATATTTCAATTTCAAATAAATGCTGTTCCTTTGGACTTTCTATTCATCATAGAATCTGTATTAGAATCAAAAGCAAATGCAAGAAAATGATATTTCTCTCACACAGAATAGCTTGTGTTTGTCATAACTTTCCCCTGATGTGGTTTAATGAAGTAGATATTTCTATAACACGGCTGAAAGCAGTACATGACTTTGATAAGTAGAAATGATTCGCTTTCATGGTTCAAAATGAGATTTGGTGCTCATGTTGTACGCGCTGGTAAATCCGCCTCTCACAGAACAAAAGATTTCATTCACTGACCGTATCATATCTCGAGAATTAGATTTGAGGAAAGTCTTGTTTTTGGCTCGAGCTTCAGAGTCTCAACTGCACGATTGGATTGGACAGAGCTGTTTGTCAGATGTGTTCGTTCAATGATGCTCTTGTGTAAGAACTCATGAAACATTACTGCAGTTTTTTTTTTACAAATCAGAAAATTGATTCCAGGATCTTTTCTATGAGCACCAGATGTGTGATTGTAATTGCCTTTGATTTGCCATGAAATTACTAATTACATCTATTATTGGAGACAGGCTGCTGGAGAGAGACTAAGGCTGATGACTATAAAATTATGGATAACTGCAGGATATTAAAGTGCCCCTATTATAATTATTTTTAATGTCCTTTCATGCGTGAATGTAAAAGGTAAATGGATTTATTGTGTAGCAATTCTGAACTACTGTAACGAGTCGTTAGTAATTCCACTCTCACTTCCTACATAGGTTTGAAACTAATTTGCATAATGCCAGCCTGTGGTCTTGATTGGCTGAGCAGCGTTTCTTAGCTCCGCCCTCAGACACTAGTTTATCTGAGACTGGAAGAGTTTGGTTCGTGTTGTTCATGTCGAGAAGACGCTGTTTTCTGAGATTGATACGGTAAAACACACGCCATCGTTACTGTTCGTATCACTGTGTGTCAAGAGCTGAGATTCAGATATGATAATGAGCGTTTGCTTTCTGACCAATCAGAGCAGAGCAGCTCTCAGAGAGGCGGGGCTTAGAGACACTGAATCCTTGAAGCGTTTCAGACACTGAGAGGAAAGAGCTGAAGCTGCGGTGGAGATAATGAGGAGAATAAAGTGTTTTTAATCTTGGATGAATGTAAACCTGTTGTAGGAGACTCGAAAATAACATTAGAAGCCTTTAAAATGCTTAATATGGGCATAAAATTATGATTAAGTGATTTCCTTTACTAACAGTTTCATGCTTAAAGTGGTGAAGCTTGTTTGTCGGATCTGTTTATGAGTTTAAATCTAAATTGAAATCTTATTTTTTTACTTTGGTTTTTTAAACTTTGTATGTTAAATTTGCAGATATTATTTTGTATTGTTTCCTTGTATTTTGTTCGTTTCCTTTCATTGTTTTATATTATTTGTACAGCACTAATGGTTCAACTGCTGTTGTGTTTATCGGTGCTTAATAAATTAATAAAAAATGCAAATACATAGAAGCCGTTTCACTCGGATATACAGTACGTCTCAAATCAATAGGGAAGAAAAGACGAGCGCAACTTCCATTTCATGACAACTTTTTAAAGGAACACGGCATCGTTTTTTGAAATTGGGGTTATTCACCGTCTCCCATACATTTAGATAGGTGGGCAAACGCATTTTTGTCTCAGTGCATGCATTGTCTTAGTCTGCCACCGCTAGCTTAGCTTAGCATAATGAAAGGAATCCTTTGTTGCCGGATAGCATGTCGTGAGTAATAGTGATCAAAAAAAAAAAACTAATTACTTCTTGTGGCCTGCGTATTCACAATGAGTACAAACAGCAATGCAGATTAAGACTAGGCGATTTCCTAGGCAGAGATTGATTTGGGACTATAAGCACTGCTACTCGGGCGCACAGTGAATAATAAAAGGGGAGGCGGTGAATAACCCCTGTTTCAAAAAACGGTGGCGTGTTCCTTTAAGATTAGTGTCTTTAAAAATAGCATTTTCTGGCCTGTTGCTTCAGGACGCAGCTGCTAGATTCACTTCTAACCTGTTTTCCTGTGGTTACACTGGGGGAAGTTTTTACATCTGCGTTCTCAGACTGGCAGGTTTTTCAGGGCGAGAGGTCGACAAAAGCCTGATCAGTTTGATTTTACACGCATTATCTTTAGCTCTGTTCCAAAACTTAGTGAGCTGCCTTTACTACTTCTTTCTAAAGCCCGATCCGGGATAAGCGAAGCCTTTGATTTTACTCGAATTTACTGACTTATCTCCCGGATATGATGTCAATAGGCTATTGCTTGGAAATGTCTTGTTGTTATAGGTCTAGCTGTATGATATATCATAAACAGAAGAATGTGCCTTACCGCATCATTATTTTTGTTTTTGCTCTTCTGATGATTTTCCGCTTTCTCGTTCTGCAAATTGTAGTCGCATGGTGTATAGTGATATGACCCAGCACACAAAATACTATCAAAAACATTAGAAAGATGGATAATAAGGTGCACAGGAAACAAAAACCTTGAAAAAATTATAAACGACCCTGCTTCTGACCCTGCTTTTTACTTTACAAATTGCAGACATGGCCGATTCACACGCGATTAAGATCACAGACAACATCTGCAATTATTACAAATGACTAGAGGTCACCAGGTAATACTGATCCCGTGCGAATGGGGCTTAAGACACTGAAAGGAAACCTCAATAAAAGGCTGACGTGAAGCTTTTCATTGGCAGAAACTTCATATCTGTCACATTTGTGAAATGCATGGGATAATTTGACTCTGAATTGATTCCGGTAGATTTTGACATGTTGCCAAGCAAACAGTGCAATGCTTTAAGCAAATACTGCATTGGGTAAAATAGTCCATTTTAATTAAACATTAAAATTCAAGTTCAAATGTATTTTAATTGCACATTTAAAAAAACACCCTCAGTTGACCAAAGTGCTTAACAATGTCAGGATACACAAACAAATAAATAAAAAATAAAAAACACAGTAGAGAATGTCACAGCTTTCATTTTGAGTTGAGTTTTGATACTAGGAATACAGGTGGGCCTTAAGCAACGTATATTATATATTTATATATTAACTTCTGAATTTATGGAAAGGATAACCCCTTGAGATGTAACATCTCATTTTCAAGGGGGTCCTAAAAACACAAACAAAATATACAACACAAGTAACAAAACACAAAACAACTTTACAAAACAAAAATAAAATAAAAAAACAAAAAACTAAATGCTCAACCTGTTTCCCGCACAGTTGCAATGCAGAATCTCAACATCATACAGTATCAACATAGAACCAAATAATAACAACAGAAGATCCTGGAATTTATCTCAAGAAATAAATAAATAAATAAATAAATAAATAAACAATCGAATCAAAAACATGAACAAGTTATTTTAAGATAGGAAAATAAAGATAATCTAAAGCGATTAAGAGAAGTGATAGATCTCAGAGAAACAGGAAGATTATTCCAGTCAAAAGGGGCTTTATACTGAAATATATACTGTATATAGAGTTGGGAAGTAGGATTGTTTTTAATGAATCATTTATTCGGACAGTTCAAATGATTCACTGATTCATTTGAGTGTCTGTGCGGCAGGGTTATTATCCTTAACTTATAAATAACTATTATAAAGCTTGGGAGAGCCAGGACAGTTTTTAATATAACTTCAATTGTATTCGTCTGAAAGAAGAATGCCATATACACCATATTAATAAATCAATTTTAATATATTTGATGGCTTCAGCCTTAGTAAATCATGGCTAATTTTTCAACATCAACACTACTCACTCTCTCTCTCTGTTGTCTCTGCAGTGCTGAAGCCGCTGGTGGACGTGTTGAGCGATCCGGACTACATTAACCGCATGTTGCTCGCTCAGTTGGAGCACAGAGAGCAGGTGAACGAGCATCATAAGAAAGCGTACACGTACGCGCCGTCCTACGAGGAGTTCATCAAACTCATCAGCAGCAGCTCCGACATACAGTTCCTCAAACAGCTCAGGTACCGAACACCACTGTCCTTCTGCGTGTTTTTACTGGGGGTTTGCATACTTCCGGGAGCGAACACGCCACAATATTCCTCATTATAATAATTCATACGCAGAATAAAGGGGCGGGGCCTGGTTGAGTTAGTTAGTAGTGTGTTAAACTGGTGGTTATGGGAAGGGGCGGGACATTTCCCAAACACACTCGAAGCGCTCGACCAATCACAACACACTGATCCAGCCGACCAATCAGAGCACAGTGTGCTCTTCAGAAGGAGGGGCTTCATAGAGACAGGAAGTGTGTTTCCCGTATAACGGCGTAGCTCGCTGCTTCACTATCATAGTACGATCCATCGTTGAAGAAATTAACTAGTCACGACTGTTTCCCGAAATTATATTTTCGCAAATCTGTCGTTTAACCACGATGGTTAATGATGTCACTCGCATTATAACTTATTTTAATTAATCTGTTTAAGATCGAATCAATGCTAGATGTTTTGCTATAAATTACAGCTATGGCATCTGAGGAATATTTCAATTTTTTCTCAGTTATTTTGCTTTATTTCCAGATTCAATCATAGGCTCGTTCTTACACGCTAGAGCACAAAAACAACGCTTGAAATCTCTCGACAAACTAAAAGACGTAAATGACATTCGAAATAAAAGATACAGATTGCACTGAATCTCAGCTTACTTATTTTTCTCCAGATCAGGGTTTATTGAGTCCACGTGTCACGCAAACAAGAAACTGCTTCTAACCGCAGGAGATCTGTCGTTACACACACACACACACACACACACACACACACAACTCTGCGATGCTGTTTGCGAATGTTCATTGGAACGATGGTTTCGGGAAACACAGACTCGTTGAACTGCTAATAATGACTCAACTCATGACCATAATGATGCTTTCAGAAAACACAGTCCAGAGCGTTACTGACAGACTGGGAAGAGAGGAGCCGCAACAATGGAGAATATGAGGAGAATAATCAACATTCAAGCAGGAAAACCTGTTCTAGTAGAGCCTGAAACAACACTTTGCCTCTTTAATGTTACTGTGTGTTTTGATAGCTCCAGTCAGAGTTATCGGGTGACTCACTAAAGCTGTCTGGATTTTGGCCATTTCGCCACATCCAAACCAATTTACTTCAGTCCCGTTGGAAAGCAATTTCTGTTACCTTCACCTCAGACAAATCACTCTTTCAATGGGTGAACTGGAAGTCGCGCTGGCGGCTGTCGTCGTATCGGAGAAGACGTTTGTCATTTGGGGTCTGGATGAATTATCTGGCATTTAAAGGCTCGGAGAAACTTGCATTGATCCGCAGGCGTGGAGGACGATGATAGATCGGACAGGCGGGAACGGAAATAAAAGCATTAGTGATAGTTTTCTTGATGTGTGTTGGACATGTTACAGCATGTCAGGGTTTGATTGTGAGGGTTTTAAGTAAAGAAGTCTGAAGCGTAGCAAGACTTGGAGAAACCCATTAAACGTTTTTTTTTTTTTTTTTTTGCAGTTTTAGAGTCCAACATGTTTTGAAAATATATAAAATATGAATAATTTTTTTTTTTACATTGTACATTTTCATAAACTCAAATTTCTATAACGTTTCATCATTATTAGTTTTAGTATCAATAAGAACACTGAATATATGCATGTCATTTCACAAAAATCTAAATATGCATGAATATAATCATCTTGCATAATTGTTTGTATAATGGTGTAGTTTTATGGCGATCATCATATGAAAATCAAAACGACAAATTCCAGTTTTAGTTCACCAGTTTTACCAGTCAAGCATCACTATTGCTCATTACTTATAGTTAATACTTACTGTTAGTACTATTGATCACACTTTTTTTTTAATTTAACGCTCTGTTTACTTCCTGTTTCTATGAAGCCCCTCCTTCTGAAAAGCACACTGTGCTCTGATTGGTCGGCTGGATCAGCGTGTTGTGATTGGTCGAGCGCTTCAAGTGTGTTTGGGAAATGTCCCGCCCCTTCCCATAACCACCAGTTTAACACACTACTAACTAACTCAACCAGGCTCCGCCCCTTTATTCTGCGTATGAATTATTATAATGAGGAATATTGTGACGTGTTCGTTCCCGGGAGAAACTCAAGACTACAATGGAGGCGTTTCAGGAGTTCAGAAACACTGACACTGATATAGAGAAGAACTGTGTGACTTTGAGAGATTTTTCATGTTTAAACAGCAACATCACACACTGAAGAGAGATGAAATGCTCTGGTTTTGTGTTTCTGCAGGTATCAGATCGTTGTGGAGATCATTCAGGCGACCACAATCAGCAGTATCCCACAACTGAAGAGACAGAAAGGTAAGATGACCTTGAAACACATCAGCCAATCACGTCACTCCTTATTTAGATTCTCGTCTTTCTACATTTGAATCTAATGTTAAACTTTAAAGGGTTCGCTTCGTTCTCTAATTTCCCTTAATGATGGAGTCTAATGGTCATGAAAGCATCTGAGAGAATAAAATCTGCCATCAGTCAAAGCGTCTAAATCAAAGATATAATAATAACCCAGCGTATTTGCTCTGGTGTGTCGTGAGCTGATATGAAGCGCTGTGATTGGCCGACGGGTAATTGCTCTGAAAGCGATGCGAGTCGATCTGGATCCAGACGGCGATTAATGATTCATTCTCAAACTTTGTATCAAAAGAGTGTGAAATAAGTCATTTAAGGGTCTGTTTCTAATGAAAGGTCTGTGAAAGGTGGCGCTAAACCTTTACTAAGTTTGTTTGTCTATCTCAGGAGATCAAATTCAATATATATATATATTTTTTTAATTTTATGGAAAGAAAGGGCAGCCGGATTGCAGATTTAGTCTCGTTAGCTGTGAGCTAATTTGCCACTTAATGTTCATTTGTATCGATAAGCTTATATTTCCCATAATTTTAATTGATTGATTGTTTTATTAATTATCTTATTTTTTTTATCTTTTATTTTCTCTTTTTCTTTTAATTATTTTCTTTTATTTTCATTTTATGGAATGTTTGTGTTTACTAAGGAAACATTTTATTAATTAATTATTTTTTAAATTAAAAACAAATTCTTTAAATTAATTTTTTAAAATATTTTTATTTGTTTCCTAAGGAACAGGTTTTATTTGTTTTTTTATTTTGTTTAGATTTTAATTTTGTTAGTTTCGTTTTGGGTGTTCTGTTTATTTTATTCATTACAATATTTTGGAATATTCAATATGTGCTTGCTAAGTAAAATAATTTTTTAGTCTTTTATTTTATTTTTAATTTTTAATTAAACTTTTTTTAAATTATTTTTTTATTATTTGGATTTTATTTTCTTACGATTTTTATGGAATCTTCAATTGTTTTTACAAAAGATTTATTTGTTTTAATTTTTTATTAAATTTTTCTTTTCTTTTTTTATATTTTTTCTCTTACAATTTTATGACCTTCAATTTCTTTACTCAGGAAGAAGTTGTATTATTATTTTTTGTTTTTTATATTTATTTTTTATTATATATTTAATTTTTTTTCCACGCAAAAATAGCTAAATATTGTATTTACTTTTTAAAGTAAGTAATATATTATATCAAATATTATATATATGTATATGTGTATAAAAAATATATATTATATATAAAAAAATAACATATCAAATATGTTGACATATATCCAATACATATTTAATATGACATTTGTGCCATCTTACTGCTTAAAGACACACCCATTTTTATGTTGTTTATAGAAAACGCCCTGTTAACCAGCAGGATTTTAATTCTCAGAGGTCGTATTGAACAGCCAATCAGAACAAGAGCTCAGAGGGATAAATATGTCCTCAGCTTCACAAATACATCATACACAGCTAATAAAACCCTGGATATAATCCTCGAGGTTTTCTTCGACTAAACGAGCAAAAGCTTACAGCTATAATACATCTTTGATTTTGATTTCAGTGCTGGATTAATTAAAGCTCATGTTAACGATCCGGTGGGAAGCGTTGATGTTATTTCAGTCGGGAAGATTCAGTTTATTAGTGGTGATGATTTCCTATAATCTGCTGAGATTATTGCTCATATTCCCAGACTGATTCTGGGCTCTTTACACACTCACGTCACAGAAGGACACGGAAAGTCAACAACAACGTATGTCTACACTGTAATAAACTAATAAGCTGCATGTTTGTATTGGGTAGTTTTGTGGCACACTTGTATTGCACATTCTTGTTAGTACTGTATTAGTTATTGTAAAATAACTGTGGCTAATATATTATTTGTATTTAAAGCAGTGGAAAGTGCATTAGTTGCATCTCAAGTAATGAATCTCTAGTGATTTTATTTTATTTTATTATTTTAATGTAGGAAAGCATTTGAGAAATGGGGTTTGCGAGTTTTGCAAACCTGTTTTCACAATTTGGAAAATGTCAGAATATTTTGGAATACTGATTTGTATAATTTACATTATTATTATTTTTTTAGCAATAAACAGATGAATGTATTACATTTTTGTGCAACTTTTTTGCAATTAAAAATAATTTATGTAGTCTGATTTTTGCCTAAATTAAGGCGTTTTCAATTTTATTAATGTTTATTTTTTACATTTTCCCTTACAATTTTATCGAATGATCCATTATGTTTAATAAGGAAATTATTTAATTTTTTTATTTTTATTTTTTATTTTTATTTTTTTACATTTTATCTCACATTAAGTTTTCTTTCTCTTCTTCATTCTTCTAATGTGAGCCTTTTTTGTGCACTTTTTTGCCTTTTCTGCCTTTTTTAAAAACAATTTGAGCTGATTTTGGCTAAATTAAACAGTTTTAAAATTTTTGAATGTTTATTTATTTTTTCCCTACAATTTTATGCAATGTTCCATTATGTTTACTAAGGAAAGATAACCATGAACAAAAATAAATACAGAAAAAAGCATAAAATTAAAATGTATTAGCTTTTAGTTTTCTTCATTCTTCTAGTGTCTGGGTCTTGTTTGCCATTTAATTTAATAATAAAAAAATGATTTTTCTAAGTTAAGCCGTTTTAGAGTTTTTCATTTTAGTTTTTGAATGTTTAAACATTAATTTAGAGTATTTTAATGTCAATTATTTGGTAATTGATTGCTTCTTTTTTAAGTTTCCTTCCTAGTTTCCAATGCATCTATTTCTTTTCTGCTTTAGTTTCATTGCTTGCTTCTATTTATTTTGGTTGCTTGATTTTCATTGGAAGGTTTTAACAAGTTTTAGATTTGTTCAGGCATCGGTCTGGTGCAAAAGGAGCCTGTTTAAACAAGTTCAGGGATGTTTGTGGCTTTTTCATCTACTTGCTTGATCAGAAGGAAATGAATCCGGTCCTGGTGCTTTTCATCACAATCTTCTCCAATCACCGGAGCCGGTGTCTCTCGGATAGCAGCGGATTCCCGTACGATTGCATATCTGAAAACTCTCTCTCTCTCTCTCTCTCACTCTCTCTCTCTCTCTCTCTCTCTCTCTCTCTCTCTCTGCAGACAGTAAAGGGAAAGAGGCCGCTGCGCTGAAGGCCGACCTGTTACGTGCCAGAAACATGAAGCGCTACATTAACCAGCTCACGGTGGCCAAGAAGCAGTGTGAGAAGCGGATCCGGCTCCTCGGGGGCCCGAACTATGAGCAGCAGGAGGACGGGGCCCTGGACGAAGTGGACGGTCCCCAGAGCCAACGGGTACAGGACAGGGTCACACTCGCACCCGGCTTTAATAGTCCATATATGAGACCCCAAATCATTGAATCATTTCCTTCATCCTTTAGTTGCCATGATTACATTTATGCAGCCATTGTAAATGTGAGTGTGCGTGTCCCTGTAGTCAATAATTTTATCCCATAAAACTCATCTTTGATCACGAAATTACATATTTAAACTTTTTTTTTTTCCAAAAAAAAAAAAAAAGTCTTCATGCTTTAAAATATCTTGAATGTAATTCGACACCCTTGCTTCATTTAGTATGCGCGGTTCTATGAATATGCAAATGAGCCCCGCCTCCACTCACTCACTCACTCAGAGATCCACTCGTTGACGATCACACGTTGATCTGATTGGTTACAAGGTAGTTTGTGACGTCAGAAATACCAGCGATTTCAAACCGTGTTTTTGAGACTGTCTTTGGTTCACTGCAGTTTTAAGCAGAAAATACTCAGAAATGCTGTCGACGCATTTACTCATGATTTAAGCATATTAAAAACACCACATAGACATATAAACAACTTTAAAGGTATAACAGCAAACATTCTTAGTTCCAGAAAGAAAGCAGTGGCCCTAAAATATAAAATGCTCCAAAAGTGTAGAAACCCTTTTAATAGTGTGTGTGTGTGTGTGTGTGTGTGTGTGTGTGTGTGTGTGTGTGTGTGTGTGTAGTGATGAACCGCTGCAGTCTAATGTTTTCTAGTGAGCTCAAGTGTTTTTAATAATGCTTGATTTGTTCCTCGTCCTCTCACAGATCCTTCAGTTCGAGGAGATCATGTCGAACTCCGTGTACCGGGAGCATTTCCGGGTCTACATGGAGCGCGTGGAGAAGAGGGCTCTGATCAGCTTCTGGGAGCTCGTGGAGACGCTGAAGAGCGCAAACAAGGTCAGACACGCGAGATCCGCGCGACCCGACTGTGTTCACAGCTTTTCAGAGCAGTGCGGCTGATCGCTAGTAAACGCTGCTCTATCTGAACACCAGAGGGCGCTCTAATGCAGACACGCCAAATACGCCCCATCAGAAGAAATACGCCCCAGAAATACGCACACCAAACAGGAAATCCCTGAATAAACTAGAAGATTGAAACGCTTTGTTTGATTAAACATGACTTATAAACACACAATGTGTGTTTTCTGTGTCAGAAGCACATCATCTCACAGAAGGATGAGCTCAACTGTCGTTATGAAGTGAGTTTGGAGTAAAAGCATGTTATTAAATGTTGGCTTTAGTTAGACAAGTGTAAAGATTTGGAAAGATGTTTGACGCATGTTGCTTTTTCAAATGCACATTATAAGCGACTCAAACTCAGTGCTTTCAGAGTGAGCAGCGTTTACAGAGCCGTGCTTCACTGACAAGCTGCACATAAAAAATGATCACAGCATTTGGCATTTCATGATCGCGATAAGCCAAATCGGTTTAACTGCGATTTCATGTAAATTGCAATTAATCGTGCAGCGCTACTATCCGCTAGCTGGCTGTACCCTGAACACACTGTACAAACACGCGGTCTCTGCACACACCCCAGACTCCACACACGGCTACACAAACATACTGCGGCTAACCCGCACCACGAAACATAACACACTGTTCCAGCCAATAACCGACATGAAGGGTTTGGGGCGTTAGTGCGCGGATGAGGAGGAGGGCGGGTCTAGCTAGCCTTCGTTTCAGTGTTGCTAACTTAGCTATTTTTAGCGACTTTTCAGACCCCTTTAGTGACATTTTTTCAAAAAAGCGACTAGCGACAAACCTCAGTAACCTCCAGATGTTATCAGTACTGCAGTTTTTTTTGTTTTTCCACGGACTTTTTATTATTTAAAGAGTTTTGTTTGACCATTTTAATTTCCGTTCTTTTCTTGTGCTTATTACTTGTAATACTCACTATCACAGAGCTTTCACCCAGTTCCCGAACTCTCTCAATTCAGATAATTTACACATATAACAAAATTTTGTCATTCACTATATCAGAGCTACCTGTTCTATTGTCTGACAAAAATAATATAGGAAATGAGAACAGCTTTATTGGACATTCGGCTATATTATAGTATATTATATTAAAATACAGAATGTGAGCATGAATTTAGAGAGAAAACACATTAGGCAGACAGAACGCAAATACGACAAGATGACGTCATGAATATGCTAATTGGCGTATGACGTCATCTAGCGACTTTTAGGAAAGGCGTTAGCTACTTTCCTTTGAAAATAGTTGGCAACACTGCTCCGTTTTGTTTGACATTACTTCGAACGTTTACAAGTGACGTCACCCGACATCGCTTAGAGCACCTTTAAGTTGCTTTTTCTGAGACCAAATTTCAAATAATGTTTTAAATAATGCTAGCGACATGTTAAACATGATAGCGACATGTTAAACCATGCTAGACACATGCTATCAATGTGATAAATCATACTAGCAACAAGTTAAACATGTTAAACAATGTTCAATCATGTTAGAAACATGTTAGCAACATGCTAAAACATGTTAGCAATAGGGCTATCACAAACTCATTGTGATTATTTAAATTGACCAAAAGTGACAGAAAAATCATTTATGTTACAAATGATTTTTTGTTTCAAATAAATGTTGTTCTTTTGAACTTTCTATTCATCAAAGAATCCTGGAAAATAAAATGTATCACGGTTTCCACAAAAAAATAATGAAGCTGTTTTCAACATTAATAATAATCATAAATGTTTCGTGAGCATCAAATCATCATATTATAGTGATTTCTGAAGGATCATGTGACACTGAAGAGTAATGATGCTGAAAAAATTCAGCTTTGATCACAGGAATAAATTACACTTTACTATACATTCAAATGGTTACGTTAAATCATAATAATATTTCACAGTTTTTACTGTACTTTTGATCAAATAAAAGGAGCCTTTGTGCACAAAAGAGACTCTTTCTCAAAAAAGCATGTGGATTTTACCAGAAATTACAGCATGACGATGGAGTTAGTCATAAAACATTTGAGAATCGCGTATTTTTACACGGATGGAGGGAGAAAAACACTGACATTCTGGATTCGGAAGGCAATACAATCCCAGACTAGACCCTGTTTATGACCTTTATACTCATGAGAATCAGTCGCCGTCTGAATAGAGCTTCTGCCATATCTGAAAAATGATTTTCCTGTCGCTCATACGATTGTACATTTCCTAATTGGTCATTTAGCTGGCACTTTTATCCAGAAACTAACGTCGGGCACACGGCTGACACCCGGACCGTCACATGATCAGATACATGTGTAATGTTGAGGCCCATTATGTCCAGCTGTGTTAAATTAGCAATAACCGGCTGTGACATTAATCTGAGTGTCAGCGATGAGTCTGTTTTTCATCGTTCTGAGATCCTGGAAAAGCTTGAGATTTCATAAATGTTGAGTGAGTCTGGAATATTATACAGACAAACCTAAAATTAATCAGAAACCAGATATAATTTATGTTTTTTTAGTTTTTTTTTACTACACTATAGTTAATTTATGTAAGTTAGGAGAGCAAAGTAAAGTGTAAACATATAATACCAAAAATTAAAATGTATTATAATAAAGTGACATATTATAACAAAAATTCTTCAGTGACTACCAGTAAAATTTCAAAAAATTTGGGACTAAAACTTATTCAGACACTTTGAGCTGATCATGTTTTTTCTTTAATAACTAATGCACCTTTTTACACCACAGACTGAACAATAATAATTGCTTGGTAATTGTTTAAGCTAAACTGGTATTATGTAATTGTGTAGTTAAATTTAACAGCTGACAGATATTCAACATAATTCATGTGTGAGAGTCTAACAGAAGGACGGACAAAACCAGTGAAATATCAACTGATTTAATAACTCTTGAGTACTTACCATTTTCTAAACTATAGCGAATAAACTGTGGTATTGTTGAAGGTGTCTGAATAAATGTTGGCTTGACTGAATGTCGAATAATAACCAGGCGAGGATGATGTCAGCTGATAAATCGCTGAGGAGGAACGTTTGGTTCATTTCTGAGCAACAGCAGATTTATAATAATCTGTTTAATGTTGTTGTTGGCGCATCTTATTAACTGTCCAGCGTGAACACAAACGATCAAGATTAGCCGTATGTAATCACATTTTCTCCCTAATTTAATTTAATTTAACATAATGTGCAAAATCTCTTTACAGTAATGGGGAAAAAATCTGTTATTTATATTGTAAATATAAATAAAACATATGGGTAATATATTTATGCAAGTGTAGTATTTGTACTGCCCTTAATTCATGAATGAGTGGTTATTTTTATTTTATGAGGTAATGATTTTTTTTATTGTTTGTTTA